>NC_087347.1:28290681-28593712 GCF_030014295.1 Loxodonta africana | reverse complement strand
TGAAGCATCCCCCCATACATTCCCCGCCCCTATTTCCTCTCCTGTTCCTAAGAGAAGCAGATGAGAGAACAGAACAGCCAGATCTTCTGGAATCACTGAAAACAGACCCCCTTGGTCACCCAAGACAACCCTGAAGATGTCATTTAACCCCCTGGAGAGTGGCTTAGGCTAAAGGAGCTAAAGGGGTATTACTGTACGAGAGGATAGATGCTTTTCAATGCAGCCAGTAGTTGGTGCTTGCTACGCCTGCTACTCTCTCAGATTCTTTGCAAGTAAACACATTATTAGATCAGCCCAGACTCTGTTTTCAAACACAACAGCACCTTGCCTGCAGACATTGCCTTACTCTGCTGTTTCCCAGCTGTGCCCAGCTGTGTCTGTGGACTGAAAAGCTGTGCTTTTAAATGGTCAGGAAGGTTTTCCTAGGATTGTTCTGCTCACATGTGTCCCATTCTCACCCTTGTCATACCAGCTGCTTAGAATCTAGTTCACATTTGTAGTAGAAACACTTAAACTCTAGGGAAAGACAGACTTCAGTTTAAATTTTGAATACCCAGTATATTAACTATGTGCCCATGACAAGTTACTTCATTTAGCATCAGTTCCTTTCATTTGTAAAACAAGCAGTCATTTATCTGTTTTCCAGGGTGAATAAGGATTAACTGAGAAAAAACCAAACCCACTGCCTTCAAGTCAATTCCTATTCATGGCGGGAATGACAACTTGAAAAGGAATGGCACTGTATTCATCGTCAAAAAGAACATTTCAATATCTATCTTGAAGTACAATGCTGTCAGTGGTAGGATAACATCCATATCCCTACATGAAAGATCAGTTAATACAACTATTATTCAAATTTATGCACCAACCACTAACTGAAGATTTTTACCAACTTCTGCAGTCTTAAATTTATCAAACATGCAATCTGGATGCATTGATAATTACTGGTGATTAGAATTTGAAAGTTGGAAACAAGAAGGGTTGGTGGTTGGAAAATACAGCCTTGGTGATAGAAACGATGCTAGAGATTGCATGATAGAATTTTGCAAGACCAACAACTTATTCACTGCAAATATCTTTTTTCAAAAAATGGTGACCACACACATGGACCTCGCCAGACGGAATACATAGAAATCAAATCAAATACATCTGTGGAAAGAGACAAAGGAAAAGCTCAATATCAACAGTCAGAACAAGGCCAGGGGCCAACTACGGAACAGACCATCAATTGCTCATATGCAAATTCAAGCTGAAGCTGAAGAAAATTAGAACAAGTCCACAAAAGCCAAAGTATGACCTTGAGTATATCCTACCTGAATTTAAAGACCATCTCAGGAATAGATTTGACACACTGAACACCAAAGACCAAAGACCAGACAAGTTGTGGAATGACATCAAGGACATCATACATGAAGAAAGCAAGAGGTAATTAAAAAGACAGGAAATAAAGAAAAGACCAAAATGGATGTTAGAAGAGACTCTGAAACTTGCTCTTGAACAAGTAGCTAAAGTGAATGAAAGAAATGATGAAGTAAAAGAGCTGAACAGAAGATTTCTGAGGGCAGCTTGAGAAGACAAACTAAGGTATTATAATGAAAGGTGCAAAAGAGAAGAATAAGCTCGGCATACCTCAAACTGAAAGAAACTCAAGTCTCGAGTTGCCATATGGAAGAATTCTATGGGCAAAATACTAAATGATGCAGGAACCATCAAAAGGAGGTAGAAGAAATACAGAGTTACTATACCAAAAAGAATTGGTCGATGTTCAACCATTTCAGGAGGTAGTATATGATCAGGAACTGATGGTACTGAAGGAAGAGGTCCAAGCCGTACTGAAGGCATTGGCAAAAAAACAAGGCTCCAGGAACTGAAGGAATAACAACGGCGATGTTTCAACAAACAAATGCAGTGCTGGAAGTGCTCATTCATCTCTGCCAAGAAATCTGAGAGACAGCTACCTGGCCAACCAACTGGAAGAGATCTATATTTATGCCTATTCCAAAAAAGGTGATCCAACCAAACACAGAAATTATCAAACAATAGCAATATCACACACAAGTAAAATTTTGCTGAAGATCATTCAAAAGCGGCTGCAGCTGTACATCAACAAGGAACTGTCAGAAATTCAAGCCAGATTCAGAAGAGGACATGGAAACAGGGATATCATTGCTGGAGTCAGATAGATCCTGGCTGAAAGCAGAGAATACCAGAAAGATGTTTACGTGTGTTTTTTATTGACTACGCAAAGATATTCAACTGTGTGGACAATAACAAATTATGGATAACATTGTGAAGAATGGGAATTCCAGACCACTTAATTGTACTCATGAGGAACCTGTACATAGATCAAGAGGCAGTCGTTCAAACAGAACAAGGGGACACTATGTGGTTTAAAGTCAGAAAAGGTATGAGCCAGGATTGTATGCTTTCCCCATACTTATTCAATCTGTATGCTGAGCAAATAATCAGAGAAGCTGTACTATATGAAGAAGAATGGGGCATCGGGACTGGTAGAACACTTATTAACAACCTGTATTATGCAGATGATACAAATTTGCTTGCTGAAAGTGAAGAGGACTTGAAGCAGTTACTGATGAAGAGCAGAGACCACAGCCTTCATAAGATTTACACCTCAACATAAAGAAAACAAAAATCCTTACAACTGGATCAATAAGCAACGTCATGATAAATGGAGAAATGATTAAATTTGTCAAGGATTTCATCTTACTTGGGTCCACAATCAAAACCCACAGAAGCAGCAGTCAAGAAATCAAACAATGCACTGCATTTGGCAAATCTGCTGCAAAAGACCTCTTTAAATTGTTAATAAGCAAAGATGATACCTTGAAGACTAAGGTGCACCTGACCCAAACCATGGCGTTTTCAATAGCCTCATATGTATGCGAAAGTTGGACAATGAATAAGGAAGACCGAAGGAGAGCTGAAGGCTTTGAGTTATGGTTTTGGAGAAGGATATTGAACATACCATGGACTGCCAAAAGAACAAACAAATCTGTCTTGAAAGAAATACAGCCAGAATGCTTCTTAGAAGCAAGGATGGCGAGACTACGCCTCACATACTTTGGACATGTTATCAGGAGGGAACAATCCCTGGAAAAGGACACCATACTTGGTTAGGTAGAGGGTCAGCGAAAAAGAGGAAAAAGATGGATTAACAACGGGCTCAAGCGTAACACTGATTGTGAGTATGGTGCAGGACTGGGCAGTGTTTTGTTCTGTTGCACACAGGGTTGCTATCAGTTGGAACTGACTCAACAGCACCTAACAACAACAACAAGCTCCTCCATGAAGACCATGACCCTATATTTTCTATGATGAAATACACAGCATAGTAAATACGGCAGAATCCCAACTCTGCCACTTAGTATCTATGCGTCTTTGGGCATTTATTCAAGCTTTATGTGCCTCAATTTTCTCATCTATAAAATGAGGATGATAATAGTACCTACCTGAGAGTATTTAAATCATAACCTAGCATAGTTAGTAAGCAATCTATAGATGTCAGCTGCTATTATTCATTATTAATAATATTATTGTTATATATTCCAGGTGAAAAACTGAGATGCAAATCTATCAGGTACAGGTCAACGAATGGGGACAACTGAAAAGAATATTTGTAATTGGGACGAAGTTAGTGTGCCTCTTTATATCTTGCTTGTTCTCAGTGTTTGAAAGAAAAATATGTATCTTAATTAGGAGTTCAGGAAGACAGATGTACAAATATCAGCAAAGAAGGCATGTAGAAAGAATCTGGAAATAAGGGGTAAAGAACCTGGACTGGGTTGATGGCAAGAGAAATGAGGCCAGAACAGATCCAAGGACTGGGTCTTTGAAAGGTCCTTGCCACCAAAGACTTCTCATCAGTGAGTTTTTTCATTGCCCAAAGAAGAACCAGTCTATTTTCCATCCTTTGATAACTGCAGAGTCACTGTCACCACCACCCACTTTGTTCACGCCCTTCTGTCTCCTGAAAAGCCTTTCCTTTTTTCTTCTCCTCACAAATCCTTCAGGACCCAGCTGCATTCCCACTTCCTCTGGGGCACTTCCCCTGACAAACCCACCCATCTCCCACCTCCTCCCACACAGACCCCCATGTGGGCTCACGGTCAGTTCCATGCTGCTTAGCACAAACGTGTCTTCATGCCTAGCCAGTTTGCTGTGGTTTCACACGTGCAATTCTTCTCCCCCAAACCAGTCATAGGCTTCTTTCTGAGGGCAAGGACCATGTCTTGCATTGCTTCTAGGCCCAGGAATCTGAAACAAATTAGACTGAGCCCCAAGGGTAACATAAAGGGTACAGAAAGAGTACATATAAAACTTCGAATAACAATTGGAGCCTTTGCTCTAGGCCTCTCCATCAAGATCTCAGTGTCTCTAGCTATTGGATGCATTCTCACACTCAGATCTATGGGACAAGTGAAAATGGAAAAGGAAAATGCAGCAAAGAGAGTCCATTTTAAGAACTCTCTCTGCTGGCATATTGGTCCAGATCCTAACTCCCGCTAAAGAAGCCTGCTATTCTCCCCACTCCCCATGACAGCTCTAATTTCCCACAGCTCTCCTTCCTCCACCAGCACAACAGCGCTGGATGGAGTTGTGAATTAAGACGACTTCCTCTTCAATAGCCCTCCATTCTCTCCCTTTAGCCACAAATTAGTACAGAAATGTTGGATGACAGAGTTAGACTCAAAAATCTTGACAGGCAGGAATATGGGTCACAATTAGCAAAGATATATATTAATAGGGATTAACATAAAATTTGAACTTTAAACCAAAAAATCAAAAGCAGAAATATAGCATGGTGAGACCTAATTTAAGAGTAATGAATATGACAAATGGTAGGGGAAACTAAGGGTTTAAGTTGATGATAGGCTAAATATAAAACAATAATAAATAAATGCTATTAAAAGATAATGCAACCTGACTACGTCAATAAATATCTAATATTCAAAACACTGGAGGTGATATTTTCACTCACCATGCATTGGTCAGATCAAAACTAGAACATTTGGGATGAGACATTTTTAAAGAGGCTGTGGCACAGCGTTTAAGTGCTACAGCCCCTGACCAAAAGGTCAGCAGTTCAAATCTACCAGGCACTCCTTGGAAACTCCATGGGGCAGTTCTACTCTGTTCTATACAGTCACTATGTACCAGAATCATCTCGACGGCAACAGGTTTTATAGGCTATAGCCAACGGGAGAACAAGGCAAAAGAAAAAAAAAAAAAAAGGTATATAAACCAAATCACAAAAAGAATGCTGGAAGAAGCTGGAAGCATTTAGCCTGGAGAAGAAAATTCTCATGGAGACATTATGCCTGTTTTCAAATACTTGAAAAAATTTCATGTGAGAATTAGACAATGTGTTCCGCTACTCCCGAGACCAGAGCTGGCATTTATAAGGGGAAGGAGATTTCAATACAAGGAGAAAGTTCTGTTGTGCTTTTAAAAATATAATGGGTTACATTGTAAGCTAATGAGGTCCCTACCATTGGAAGTATTCAGGAAACATAATTCTTTTCAGAAGCCTGCTACTTCCTCCCAGAGTTCAGCATCTTCTTGTTGCTCTTGGGAAGTTTTGGATACCCCACTGTGGCACCAAGGATAGGAGACCAAGCTTGTTGGTCTTTGCTTATTGAGCAGAATTTGCTTAATGAGCTCTTCACCTCTCAGCCCAGTGAGGACACAGTGTTCCTAGATGAGTCAGACTTAAGTTTGCTGACTAGCTGATGAAAGACACATACTCCCTCTTCCTATGGGAAACAGACCCATAGCCAAGACAAAATGCTTAATGGTATCCCACAAAAGACTTCACTTCCTCAGTGAACTTCAAGCATCTAGCAAGGTGGTAGAAGAGACAGACGCATCAGATGTCCACTTTGGTCCACGAAATCATATAAGGGGTAGTTGCCTCTTCCTCCTTCCATGAAAGAGAGAGTAAAGGCTGGAGTTAAGGAAGAAACCCCAGCTCTGCCACCTACCAGCTGCACAAGACTCCACCTGCCCACGCCTCCCTTCTTCATCTACAAAGCAAGAAGGTTGAGCCTCACGGTACCTAGCTCAAGAGTTCATATGAATATTAAGTGAAGTAATGCATCTGACGCCCCTTTGCTCTATATCTGGTACAGAATAAGTGCTTAATAACTGCAAGCTTTTTTTTAATAAGTCCATTCTCAAGGAAAAAAAATGATCTCATCACTTTTATTTTGAGGGGATGAGAAAGATCGTTAACAATGCAATTACTAATCGTGACAGATGTGATCACACTCCTTGGTGCGGAATGACTGAAGCCTGGGTGTCGGCAGTGTCCTCCAGGCTCTTAAACTTTCCTGACCAAGGACTTTCCTTAAGGAGAGAGGCACCCGCCAGGTCTCTAAGGAGTTGTATGTAGCCCCACACCTTGGTCTAAAGCAGGCCCTCTCTAAGACACAGCACTAGGACAAGAAAAGGTAGAAAGACACCCCAGCGACACCCGGCATCTGTCAATTATCTTTCCCAAAAGACTTCTAGCTATGTCTATCCTTCCCGATTCCAAAACCAAAGCCTTTGTCTGAACTCTGCCTTCTTTTCACCTTTACCACATAAACTCCTTCTCTTTTAATCTCGCTGTCTCTCTAGGCCTGAAATCTCTAGCTGAGTTCATCCTCCTCTCTAAAACCATACTCCTCCTTCCAGACGGGGCTCACTCACATCTACCTTGCCTGTCCCTCAGGGACTTCACTGCCCACCTCAGCCACTATGACCACTTATTGATCACTTACCAGGTTCTCGTGTATCCTCTACACAGTCAATTCTCTTTTAACCTGCACCCACTGCCCTTTCTGAACCACTTTACAAACTCCATAAGGACAGACATTCCAAATGTCTTGCACATTTCCCAGGACCTAGCATTTCTTTTTTAGCATAGTCCCCCACCACCTGTTTGTCAATTTGTGGTACTGTGGTGGCTTGCATGTTGCTATGATGCTGGAAGCTATGCCACCAGTACTTCAAATACCAGCAGGGTCACCCTTGGTGGGCAGGCTTCAGTGGAGCTTGCAGACTAAGACAGACTAAGAAGAAAGGCCTGGAAATCTGTTTCTGAAAATTAGTCATGACAACCTACGGATTACAACAGAACATCGTTCGACTCACTTGCTTTGGGCATGTGATCAGGAGGGATCAATCACTGGAGGAGGGCATCATGAAAGAGAGTGTCAGTGAGAATAAGGGAGACACTTGGTGAGATGGATTGGCACAATAGCCACAATTTTGGATTCAAACATGCTGGTGATTGTGAGGATGATGCAGGACTGGGCAACATTTTGTTCTATTGTACATAGGGGCCTCGTAAATCACAGTCAACTCGACGGCAACTATCTATCCACCCATATACCCACCCACGCACCCACCCACCCATCCATCCATCCTATCTATCTAGTGTAATCCCAAACCTATTTAATCATTTGACTGAATGATCAGTGTCCTTGCAACTCCTTGGCTATCAGCAACTCCTCAGCTTTCTCTAATCTGGAACACTGATTCTCAAACTTACATGAGTAACAGAATCACCTGGGTAATTTTATAAACTAAAGATTGCTGGGCCTCACCCCAGATCTGCTGAATCAGAGCCTCCAGGGATGGGGCCTTGGGATCTGAGTATTTTTAAAGGTGCTAAGATGATCGTAGGAGCTAAGATGATCGTGGCACAGTGATTAAGAGCACAGTTTGAATCCACAGGCCACTCCTTGGAAACCCGATGTCCTGTAGGGTCACTATAAGTCAAAATTGACTCAATGGCAACGGGTTTCTTTTTTGTTTTTAAGGTGATTCTGATGAGCCACTGAGTTTGAGGACTCTGGTGGTACGGTGGTTAAACACTCGGCTGCTAACTGAAAGGTTGGTAGATCAAACTCACCAGCTTCTCCATAGGAGAAAAAACCTGGCAATGAGCTCCTGTAAAAGAGTTTCCTAGGAAAGGTTTCCTAGGAAACCCTACAGGGCAGTTCTACTCTGTCAGGTAGGCTCACCATGAGTAGGAATTAGCTGCACACAGCAACAACAATAGCTCTTAGAGATACAGAAGTATTTTCCTGTGGCCTTGGTCTCTCCTCCCCAACTTATCTAAGACCATGATGTTAAACCCCATCCTACATTCCCATCAGGCCAGCCTTCCTGTGGCACCACACTCCATTCTCCTGCTCCATGCCTTTCCTTAGACAGTGCAATCTACCAAATAGCTTCCACCCATCCCTGCTCTCCTCTATCCTACCTTCCTTCCTATGAACTTGCACATCTCTCCCCTCCCCTGCATCCCAGCTCCAGCCTTCCCCTGCATGGGCCTGTGTTGGCACTCTCTCTGCCTAAGCCTTCCTAACCAGCACACATGGGCAATAATGACTCAGGGTAAAGTTAAGAAAAATTTCTCAGAATATATACTGACTATTTAAGGATAGCTTATCCATGTGTTTGTTCCAAGATAAACACTACAGAATTTGGCTGATTAGGTAGGATATGCCTAAAATTCTACTTACGGTCTGACTCGTATCTTGCAACAAGTTTTCAAATGGACAAGATCCTCATTTAAAAAACTGTAGAGCCTTTGAGAGCAAGAGAGGAGTTTCAAACAATAGGATTTTCTTAAGTCTCCAGTTCAAAGAGCCAGCAGCCTGCATCTCTGCCTGTTCATGACATGTTTGATGTCCCCTGAATTCTAGAACACAAGGTTGGAAGGAACATTCAGAATTATCTTCTCCAAAGGCTTCACCAAAAGAGTAAAAAGATTACCTAGAGATTGGAAAAAGTTTTTAGCTATGATATTTCCAATAAGCGTCTGATCTCTAAAATCTATACGATACTGCAAAATCTTAACAACAAAAAGACAAATAACCCAATTAAAAAATGGGAAAGGATACGAACAGACACTTCACTAAAAGAAGACATTCAGGTAGGTAACAGATACACGAGGAAATGCTCACGATCATTAGCCATTAGAGAAATGCAAATCAAAACTACAATGAGATTCCATCTCACTCTGAGGATGGCATTAATCCAAAAAACACAAAATAATAAATGTTGGAGAGGTTGTGGAGAGACTGGAACACTTATACACTGCTGGTAGGAATGTAAAATGGTACAGCCTCTTTGGAAATCGATTTGGTGCTTCCTTAAAAAGCTAGAAATAGAACTACCATACAATCCAGCAATCCCACTCCCTGGAATATATCCTAGAGAAATAAGAGCCGTCACACAAACAGATATATGCACACCCATGTTCACTGCAGCACTGTTTACAATAGCAAAAAGATGGAAGCAACCAAGGTGCCCATCAAAGGATAAATGGATAAATAAATTATGGTATATTCACACAATGGAATACTACACATCAATAAAGAACAATGATGAATCCGTGAAACATTTCATAACATGGAGGAATCTGGAAGGCATTATGCTGAGTGAAATTAGTCAGCTGCAAAAGGACAAATATTGTATGAGACCACTATTTTAAGAACTCAAGAAATAGTTTAAACAGAAGAAAATATTCTTTGATGGTTGTGAGAGTGGGGAGGGAGGGAGGGAGGGAGAGGGGTAGTCACTAATTAGATAGCAGACGTACTATTTTAGGTAAAGGGAAAGACAACACACAATATAGGAAAGGTCAGCACAACTGGACTAAACCAAAAGCAAAGAAGTTTCCTGAATAAACCGAACACTTCAAAGTCCAGAGTAGCAGGGGCAGGGATTTGGGGTCCATGGTTTCAGGGGACATCTAGGTCATTTGGCATAATAAAATCTATTAAGAAAACATTCTGCATCCCACTTTGGAGAGTGGTGTCTGGGGTCTTAAATGCTAGTAAGCAGCCATCTAAAATGCATCAATTGCTCTCAACCCACCTAGACTAAAGGAAAATAAAGAACACCAATGACACAAGGTAATTATGAGCCCAAGAGACAGAAAGGCCCACATAAAGCAGAGACTACATCAGCCTGAGACCAGAAGAACTAGGTGGTGCCTGGCTACAACCGATGACTGCCCTGACAGGGAACACAACAGAGAGCCCCTGAGGGAGTAGGAGACCAGTCCCAAATTCCCGTAAAAAGACTAGACTTAATGGTCTGACTGAGGCTAGAAGGACTCTGGAGGTCATGGTTGCAAGATCTTCTGTTAGCCTAAGACAGGAACCATTCCCAAAGCCAACTCTTCAGACAGGGATTGGACTGGGCTACGGGATAGAAAATGATGCTGGTGAGGAGTGAGCTTCTTGGATCAAGTGTACACATAAGAATATATGGGCAGCTCCTGTCTGGAGGGGAGATGAGGAGGCAGAGGAGGACAGGAGCTGGCTGAAGGGACACAGAAATACAGGGTACAGAGAAGGGCAGTATGCTGTCTCATTAAGGGGAGAGCAAGTAGGAGTGTATAGCAAGGTGTATATAAATTTTTGTATGAGATTGACCTGATTTGTAAACTTTCACTTAAAGCACAATAAAAAAAATTTTTTTTAATCATCTTCTCCAAGTGCTAACAGATTCACAAAAATTCTGAGAACACACAAATGAAGGGCTTGAAGCTTTCTTTAAAATTTTTGTTGTTGTTTTGTACCACAGAATTCAAAGTCCACATCCACTTTTTCGGTCTACCAGCGTAGTTGGTGCTCTTCTGAAGCCATACTAACCCTTCACACACTTGTGCCAGTTATTTGAGGAATTCAACCAGTGATTATGGATTCTTGATAGAAGGATTTCTCAACAGCAGCACTATTGACATTTTGAACCAGATAATTCATTGTTGTGGGGGCCTGTAGGCTGTTTAGCAGCACCCCTGGCCTTTGCCCACAAGATACCATTAGCAAACCCCCCTAGGAGACACAATGGTCCCTGGTGACAATCACTGCTCTATAGTGTGCTATGCAGCCCCATCCTCCAGGATTCACAGCCCGACTGGGACATCGACATCTGCCCCAATACTCACTAAACCTCGAGACAAGCTCTACAGCAGGCCCATGGACATGAAGTAGGGAGCACCCAACTCTTATCTAGAAGAGTCAGAAAAGCTTTCCTAAGCGGGTTGCTTTGGGAGTAAGTCTTAAAAAGAAAGAAGGTATTGTCCAATAGAGGCTTGCATGTTGCTATGATGCTGACCAGGTTTCAGTGGAGCTTCCAGACTAAGATGGACTAGGAAGAAAGGCCTGGAGATCTACTTCTAAAAATCAGACAGCGAAAACTCTATGGATCGCAATGGTCCAACCTGCAGCCTATCACGGGGACTGTGCAGGACCAGGAGGCTTTTGTTCCACTGTGCATGGGGTCACCATGAGTTGGGGTAGCTAACAATAGCTAATAACAACAACCCCAAAAGAAGGTACTAAAATTCTTTCCACATAAGAGAAGCTCTCTATCATTAGCCACCGCCTCTGGCCTTCCCAAATATTCCAGTGACCCTCTACCAAACTGCCTTGTATCCTGCTTCAAAGCTTCTCCCACTAATGTTACAGACTGGCCTCTGTGCCACCTCCTTTCATTGCCCATTCACTCCTGTGGGCCTCCATTCAAGAACAGAATGACAATGAAATGGTTGCTTATCTATATCCGTATCCTTTTCTCATATGTTTGACTTCTCTACAATGAGGACCATGCCTTCTCTTTCCTTTCTCTCATCCCTCACTCAGACCCTCCCGATTCAGGCCATCATCAACGTGGGCAAGGGATACAGAGGGCGACCTCTGGAAGACCTCATCCAACTGACACGTCTGATTCTATGTCACTAAGAAAACTGAAGAAAGGAAAATGTTTATTAAAATCAGTGAAGTCTAACAAGGGGGTGGGGACAGAGGGGAGTGCCTAAATTCCAGCTCTCTCCCCACGGAGAGAGGGTGGAAAAACCCAGGCCTCTCTGCCTTGACGTCATCAGATCCTGGCCTCCCAAGAGTCAGAAATGAATGGAAATGTATATATATTTTAATATACTCTCATTACAAATAAAAATAATTTTACAACAATAGAGGGGTTGGTTGAAATGCGTTCCAACTTTGCTAAGCAGGGAATGCATCAAAATGCCTATAATAATATGAAGTAAGGCAGCCCCTCTGCAAAACTTGGATGGAGGGGAACTTGCACTGCCAGAGAAAATCTGTTCTTCATCAATGTTTCAATATTGAAGGAAGCTGAGGACATTTTTCTGCGATTGAAGCAAATTGCCAGCTGCCAATAGTATGATTTAATTCCCCTCTTTTTTCCCTCCCATTTGAAATAATTGCCACAAGCATTTGGTGGGCCATAATGGCCCTGTAAGTAACAAAGATTATACTAAAATGGAGGGAAGGAAAGGATAAGAGAGAAGCTAAGCAGGAAAAGAGGAAGAGAGAGTAAAAGAGAGGGAGAAGAAGAAAGAGAATAAGAGAAGCAATGGGAAAATATGAAGAAACTAAATGAGGAGAAGAAAGAGAGAATACGAGCAAAGCAGAAAAAAATGAGAGAGAAGACAGAATTGGATGAAACTGTCTCCACCCTACCATCCACCAGCCGCCTACTTCAGGCTCAGCGGCAATGTAGGTAAGAAGAGACGGAAAAATCCATTCCAGTTACACAACTGCTCTTGAACAATTTGGATGAAATCTTGACGATGGTGTTTGACGTATCTGGTAGAAGGGAGATCTAACATTCTCTGTTCTAGACTGAGAGATCTTCGGCTAAGACCATGATTCCTTTACTTTGAGTCCCTGGGCCAAGTAGAGTTCCTGCCTGGTATATAAGTTACAGTGAATGATTAAATGGAGAGAAGCATAAACAGATATTGTCAATATAATGAGGTAAGTTATATCCTAAATAAGATAAACAATGGATAGGATTCTAAAGAAGTTGTTGCTGTTTCAAGTTGCAACATTATGTATAGCAGGATGGCACATTGCCCAGTCCTGTGCCATCTTCATGATAGCTGGTATTTTTGAGTCCACTGTTGTGGCTACTGTGTGGTGCCTCCCGACCTAGGGAGCTCATCTTCCAGCACTACATCAGATAATATTCTTTTGTGATCCATAGGGTTTTCATTGGCTAATTTTTGGAAGCCGATCACCAGGTCTTTCTTCCCAGCCTGTGTTAATCTGGAAGGTCTGCTGAAACCTGTCCACCATGGGCAACCCTGCTGGTATTTGAAATACGGATCGCATAGCATACTGCATCGTAACAACACTCAAGCCACCACAATACAACAAACTGAGGACAACAGGCACTTAGCCTATCCTGGAGAGGTCAGGATGGGATTCTCGGAAAATTGAATCTTAATGAGTTAGAATTAGTAAGCAAATGAGGAAGGGCATTCCAGGCAAAGGGAACATGAAATGGCATGTCATATTGGACGAACTGTGGTCAAACAATTAAGTGTCAAGAAAGATGCTCATCCCTGGAGGTATCCCAGCACCCTGCACATGCTGGCATCCAACAGACCCTGAATAAATGTATTAGATTAATGAAAGAATATGACTCACCTCCTTTTAAAACCATAGGAAAGTTGAAACTGGAATGAAGCTTAGCAATTCTCTAGTCCAGAAATGGGCAAACTTTTTCTATAAAGGGTCAGATAGTAAATATTTCAGCCTTTGGAGGCCATATAGTGTCAGTTGCAGCCACTCAGCTCTGCCATTGTTGCATGAAAGCTGCCATAGTCAATAGGTAAACAAATGGCATGGCTGAGTTCCAATAAAACCTCATTTACAAAAACGGGCAGTGGGCAAGATCTGGCTCAAGAACAGTAGTTTGCCAACACCGGCTCCCGTCCAATACTCTCATTTTATAGATAGAGAACTGAGAGTCAGAGAGATGATGAGGGTTACCCAAGATCACACAACTGGTTGGTGGCAGGACCAAAACTAAATATTAATATCCTAGTGTAGGTGTTTGGAACCTCCCCCTAGATTTCAACTCAGAATTATAGTCTTAAGGGGCCTCAGATGTTAGGAGCCACGTTTAGGATCATCTCCCACAATGCTTCATTTTACAAATTAAGAAACTGAGTCCCAGAGAGAAGAAAAAAACTTGCCCAATATGACGAAGCCAAGTGACCAGGTTGGCTCCAAGTCTTAAACTCGTGTCTTCTAAGGCTCTATAGACCCTTCTCTGACATCCGGCTCCCACCCGATCCCAATTTAGCACTCTAATCATTCTTTTCTATTCAAGTATGCAGGTCTCCATGGTTTGGATGTAAGCATATTTACTACATTTCACCAGGACTGGCTCTGTCTCCCATTAAATCACAAATACCTTACTCCCAGCCAATGCACCTCAGCACAACTGCCAACCCGTCTTTCAGTGGAGGCTTACCTGTTGCTATGATGCTGAACAAGTTTCAGTAGAGATTCCCAGACTAAGACAGACTAGGAACAAAGCCCTGGTGGTCTATAACCAAAAATCAGCCAATGAAAACCCGTATAGATCACAACAGTCCAATTCACTGTGAACAGGGTCACCAGGAGTCGAGGGCTGGCTCAACAGCAGCTAACAACAAGAGCCTCCAGGTTAGGGATGGTGTGTCTGCTTTCCCTGCCTCCATGAAGACAGTCTTCGCATTCAGCGTGACGAGGTAAGTCCTATACTCCCAGATCCTGCTCGGACACGCCCACTCAGGAAGTATCTCCAGGTTCACACCATCCCCAATACACAGGTGCCTGTGCCTTTCTGAACTCCACATGCACTCTCTGACTCCTATTAATGCCCTGATTAGAATCATTTCAGTTCAACTCTGTTTCTCCCACTAGACTGAGAACTCCTCAAAGGCAAGGGTTGTGTCTCATTCATCCCTGTATTCCCAGCTCCAAGGCTGGCATATAGGTAGGTGTTATTAACAGATGGTTAATTGTTGGAGAGATTGTTAAATCCCCAGAGAGCCAGGAGAGCACAAAAGAGAGGTTAGGAGATGATGTTGACTGCAATCAGGCAATTCGGTGTTTGAATTTTAACTCACACACTTAATTGCTATGTGGCCATGAAAAAGTCACTTAATCTCGCTGCACTTAGTTTCCTCATCTGAGTCATTGTCAGAATTAAATGGAACAATGCTTTCCAAGCACTTAGAAGAGCACCTGGTGTTCAGTAAGCACTTAATAAACGTGGCAGAAGGACATGGTCACGCTACCAATATCGTTCAGTCTGTCCACAGACAGCTGGCTTGCTCACGTCTCATTAGCTATCTCAAAATTATCTTTATTTAGGTACAGAGAGATCCTAAGCAGAAGATAGATGAAGTAAATCCATCCACATGATCAGAAAGACAAGAAAATCAGCCCAACCCACCTTCTGGAAGAAACAACTCAGTACAGCCCCAGCCCCAGTATGTCAGCAGCCTCTCTCTGTGAACCTGGTCACTCCAGCCTGCTGCTGACTGATGGAGCCCCAAGCACTTTCCAGGGCAGCAAAGCTCATAGTCTCTGGCTGAGGCCCTCATTTCTCAGTTGGGCTGGTGACAATGGCTGGGGAGCTGACAAAGAAAAAGAGACTGTTTTCAAGAGATCAACACATCAACACCTGTTAGTCAAAGCAAGCTGAACCTGAGAATGCCCAAAAAAAGAAGAAGAAAAAAAAGTGTGAAAGATGGACCGAGGGTGGCAATAACAGAGCCAGAGATCTTAGCAGGTGGTCCTGTTTGGTCACGGGATTGGGTAAGGGGTGAGGTGAGCAGTTCACCTGGGGGTTCAGTAACAAGGTCAAAGGGGGAAGGTTGTGGCAGCTCCAAACTGGACCAAATCAACCCCAATTATAATGAAAATGACAAATAAGCAGAAGCAATAGGAAAGTAAAGGGCAAAATCAAATCAGAGTCAAATGCCAAAGCAAAAAATATGGTTTTTAGAAGGAAAAAAAAAAACTTAAATTCGATTGACATATAAAAATTCATAACTGGATAAAGCACATTTCTGAAATGCAACATTGAAAGGCGACAATTGTAATCAAGTGTAGACCTTCATGGTCTAGTTCTGGGAAAGGAAAGCAGTGGTGTGCTGGAAAACCCTTGTTTTCAGGGTGCTGATTTCCATGGTGTTAAATATTCTTGCCTTCCATGTGGGAGACCCGAGTTCGAGTCTCAGCCAAAGCACCTCAGGTGCAGCCACCACTCATGTGTCAGCGGTGGCTTGCATATTGCTATGATGCTGAAGAGATTTTAGCAGAGCTTCCAGACTGAGATGGAGTAGGAAGAAAAGCCTGGCAATCTACTTCTGAAAATCAGCCAATGAAAACCCTATGAATCAAAATGTCTGATTCACAATCTCTCATGAGGATTGCCCAAAACCAGGCAGTATTTCGGTCTGTCATGCATGGGGTTGTCATGAGCTGGGGCCAACTCGACAGCAACTAACCACAACCACAAACGTTCCTACTATGGCCGATTTCAAGCTACCAGAATAACTATCACTGAATTTGGAACTGGAAAAAAATTTAACAATCACCTCTTGCAAACCATCCCTAATACACTAGTTGAAGTAAGGCCAAACTTTAGGGGCCTAAAAAAGAGAAGGAAGAGCACAGTATACCTGCAGCCCCCAAGGGTCCACAAAAATAAAAAAGAAGGAATGAGGGGATCAAAGATCTTTCAAACTCTCCTCCAAAAATTAACAGCCAGATACAGGTTCAGATCCAGACTCTCAATGACTACATGACCTGAGAAATTTCCTTAATCTCTCCTAGTTTCATACAAAATGAGGCTAATAACACTAATTTGGGGGATGTCATGAGGATAAGAAGAGAGAAGGAATGTAAAACTCTTAGGGAGGTGCCTGGCATTTAGGAGGCCCTGAGCTAGGTTTCCATCCTCTCCCAGGCCACCTTCTGGACCCCATTAGCACTTTGTAAATGTGCTAGTCTACTGTGACTACATAATTTCTGGAACAAGTTCCGATTTCAAATATTCTGTCCCATTGTGTCCACCCGTTCAAGGCATTTCATGGGGTCCTGAGTTGGGAGTTCAGAAGATGTGTTCAGCATCATGTAATACTAAATGCATTTTAGAATAGGCATTTATATACAAGTCTGTCTCCTACCACAGGCCATGAACCCCTTGAAGGCAAGACAAGTGTTATTCTTCTCTTTATCCCTAGTTCTTAGCCCACTATGCAACACATAGTGGGTTCTCAGTAGATACTGATTGAAGAATGAATGAATGGATGAACTGTTTTTGCCTCTGTCACATGATGCTAGTGGAAAGGGAAGACACTGTGGAATCAGACAAGCTTGTGTTTGAATCCTGGTTCTGTCTATATTGGCCAAGTTACTAATTAAAATGGAATATCTATAAAATGAGACAATAATTGCAGACTCATAGGGTTGTTGGGAAAATAACAACAGCAATGCATGTGAAGCACTCTGCATATTTTTAAATTGCAGTATAATTTACATAGACACACAGATCTTAAGTACATAGCTCAATAATTTGTAACACTCACCAAGCTCCAAGTATGGAATATTTCTATTAGCCCCTGAAAGTTCCTGTAGCAGTTTTAAAACATACCTATCTCCCCTCTCTCTGAATCTGGGAAGGTTTGTGACTGCTTTGACCAATAGAATACAGCAGAATTGACACTATGTGACTGCCAGGGAGAGGCCAGAAAAGGCTAGGCAGCTTCTGCCTCAGTCTCTAGAACACTCACTTCTGGTGTCCTGAGCACCGAGAAATCTGACTACCCTGAGGTCACCATACTGGAGAGGCCACAAGTAGGTGCTTCAGTCAACAGTCCTAGCTGAGCCCAGCCTTGCAACCAGCTCTATCAGGTTGCCAGCCATGTGAAGGAAGCCATCTTGGACTCTCCAGAACAGCCTATCCTACTAATGCCACATGGAAAAGAAGAAATACTCAGCCAAAGCCTGCGTGAATTCACAAAATCATGGGATATAATGAGATAGTTGTTGTTTTGAACCGCTGAGTTTTGAGGTAGTTTGTCACATAAGAAGAGATAACTAGAACAGTCCATATGTGAACCTTCCCAGTCAATAGCATTCCCCCCAGCCAGGAGGTAATCACATTTCTGATGTCTATCACCACAGATTAGTTTTGTTTGCTCTCAAATTTCATATAAAGAGAATCATCCAGCATGAATTTGTGTCTAGCTTCTTTCACTCAATATAATGTTTCTCAGAATCATCTGTTGCTTCCATTAGTGATTTTTCTTATTGCTGAATAGAATTCCATGTTACTAGTATTTAATATACTCTAATTTGTTTAGTCAGTATCCTGTTGATAGACATTTGGATTGCTTCCAGTTTGGGACTTTTACGACACCTGCTATAAACATTCCTGTGTAAATTTCTCTAAGATATATTTTTTCATTTTTCTTGGATAAATGCCTAGGAGTGAAATTTTCTGCACTCAACTGTTAACCTAAAGGTTGGCAGCTTGACCCCACCCAGCCATACCTCGGAAGAAAAGCCTGCCATCTGCTTCCATTAAGATTACAGCCAAGAAAACCCTATGGAGCAGTTCTACTCTGTAATACATGGGGTCACCATGAGTCCTCCATGGCAGTGGGTTTGGATTTGTTTGTTTGTTTTTTAGGGTAGTTACATGATAAACTTTATTAGAAAGTACCAGTTTTCCAAAGTGTATATAGCATTTCACAGTCACCCCAGTATCTGAGAGTTCCAGATGCTCCACACCCTTGTCAACACCTTGGGTTGTCAGTTATTTAGTTTTAGCCATTCTAATGGGTGCAATCATGAGGATGGTGCAGGAATAGGCAGTGTTTCATTCTGTTGTACATAGGTTCACTATGAATCGGAACTGACTCAACAGCACCTAACAATAACAACAGCAATGGGTGTGCAGTAATATCTCATTTTATTTTCACTTCCCTGAGACAAGATAATATTGAGCACCTTATGGGCCATTTGGATATTTTCTTTATAAACGTTCTGTTTAATCTCATGCTGTTTTTTCAACTGGTTTTTTTGTCTTCTTATAATTGAATTGTGTTTTTTGTATATTTTAGATAGTAGTCTTTTGGCAAATATTTTCTTCCATGCTGTAGCTTATCTTTTTGCTTCCTTAATGATATCTTTTAATTAACAGAAATTTGTTTTTTTTTAATTTTTATGAATTCTAATTTATCGAATTTTCTTTTTGTGGTTAGTGACTTTGTGGCCTGCCTAAGAAAATTTTGCCTATTCCAAAGCTATAAAGGTGTTCTCTGATACTTTCTACTAGAGATTCTATTGCTTTAGCTTCCATATTTAGGTTTATGATCCATATGAAATTAATTTGTACGTATGGTGTGAAGTAGGAGCCAAGCGTTACTTTTTTCCCCCATACGGATATCCAGTTCTCCATACCCCATATAGATATTCAGCTCTCCATAGCACTCATTGAAAAGATTTTTCCTTCCCCACTGAACTGCATTGGTGACTTTGTTGAAAGCCAAAGGACCACATATATGTGGATCTATATCCCGTACCTCTCCAGAGCTGGTCTCTAGATGAACAGGTGCCTGGAATTTCATCATTAGAGGTCAATATCTTTGCTATTTGCAGGGTTTTAGTCTTTAAAATCCTAAAAATTTACACATGGTGTAACAAATTAAGTCCTGTTCTCGATTTATACCTTGGGGTCCTGGAGTTCATTAAGCCCCTGACAGTAAAAATGCCCTGCACTAGAAGATCTGGGTTACTGATAATTCTACTTAATTCCACAAACATTCTCTGAGGGCCTTCTCTTTGCCAGGCAAGATGCTTGGTGCTGCAGGGGAGAGGAGAAGGTAAGGCACACTCCCTGCTCTTAAGGGCTTCACAATTGGATGACTTGGGACCACTGTCATAGACCCATGTTCCACAAAGAACCGAAAGTGGAGAATTTTTTTACACCTCCAGTAGTTACAGGAATTGTAAAATACTCTAGTCAGTTCTCTATCAGGTGACCTCAAATCAATAACTTGAACTCTCTTAACCCACCGTTGAGTCAATTCCAATTCATAGTGACCCCACAGGGTTTCCAGGGCTGTAAATCTTTACAGAAGCTGCCTGCCACATCTTTGCCACATCCTTCTCCCAGAAAAGCTGCTGATGTTTTCGAAATGCCACCCTTTCAGTTAGCATTTGAGCACTTTAGCCACTGTGCCCCCAGGACTTCTTTGAACTCTCTAAGCTTTAATTTCTCTGTCTTTGAAGTGGGATTAAGAATGGCCTCTTAAAAAAAAAAAAAAGAATGGCCTCTGCCCTGAGATAATTCATATAAAATGCTTAGCTCAGAACTTGGTATCTAGTAAGTGCTCAATGTGTTAGTTGTTATTATTTTTCTTATTCCTCCCAGGGCTGTGATAAGGACAAAATCATAGGGTCACAGAACCTCTGAGTTGGAAGGAACCTTCTAACTGGAGGTTAGTGGCTAATTATTAGAATTGCCTGGAGATCTTGTTAAAAAATACCAATTCCCAGGCCCCAACCCAAGATTCCATTCTTTTATTCTGATGTGGGGTCTGAGAAGCTGTATTTGGAACAAAAGTCTTCAGGAATTTTATGGTCAGCCAAGTTTTCAGACCACAGACTTCAGGCACAACTGAAGAGGAGTAGGGTTGGGAAGCTGCCTAAAATTGTCTTAGAAATGCTGTCATTATACAAATGTAATTGGTTACAAATGTAATTGTAATTGTCAAATGGTTATATTTGTCAAACACTTTTCAAGAGAAACAGCTAGCATGGGGCAAACTTAGAGAAGGAGAGGGCAGGAGCTAGAAAGGGGCCAAAAGGAAGGTGGTTGGGTGCCACAGATATATTTCAATAATTTCACAATTTTACCTGTGGCCAGGCCCTTCTTAAGACCCCAAATCAATTTATATCAAGTTGATGATAGATTAAACCAACAGGTCTGTTAGCCAATTCCAACTCCAATATCTACAAAAAAACAAAAACTAGAGGCAAAAACTAATTGAGTGCAAGATAAGGCGAGCCGATACAGCAAAGCTCCTACAAAAATGACTTTAAGAAACAATAGCAAATTTCAAATCCTGACTGAGGCATGGTGACCTAGCAGGATTGCCGAGGGTCAGGTCACCTCCAAAGTTGTGAAAATCCTACAGATGACAGGCCAAAGAAAACTGATTTCAAGACCGCTGATGGAACAAAGCAAGGAAGGGTTGGGACTGGTTTTGTCAATGGTGCAATTATCCATGGGTCACAAAGATTTCTTTTTTCTCTTCTGAGTTTCAGGGTGGGTAAGCAGATGGCTGGAGCACTGGAAGGGAGAAAGAGTTGAAAAGTCTTGCTAAGAAGAACAACCCTATAGGACAGAGTAGAACTGCCTCATAGAGTGGGGTGAAAATTCTGCTGGGTCAGGACTAAGACAGGAGCCAGCATGATCCCACTCCAAAAGCTCCACAAGGGATATTCTACAAGGGCACAGCTTCTTGGTGAAGGAGAAAAGTCCTGGGCTGGGATACAGGAGGTGTTGTTTCAGCCACTTACAACCAGAGTGACTTTGAGTAAATCACTTCCATTTCTTGGGCCTCAGTTTACATATTGTCACTGGCCACTAGTCACTAGATCCTATAGCCATGGCTCCTAAAGTCCCTTGAATAGCAAGTGGCATTTTCTGCTGATGGTTCACTCAATTGCACCAAGAGATTCTGAAGCCCACTGGGATCAGTAAGCCCACAAATCTTCACCCACTTTTCCTCATATCAACTGTGACTCTCAGAATGCATGGCTCAGGCAAGATTCCCAAGTGGGCTCAAAGGCATGGAACTGGGGAGAAGGAAAGAGAACAGGGCAAGACCCCTGCTAGCAGCAATAGCTCTCTATGCCTGAGCAGCAGAGGGCCTTAGAAGCCTTGTGGGGATCGCTGCTAACACTTCCTCACCACTACCCCCACTTCCCATAGTCACCTCATCGTCTATGCTGGGGAAATGGAGAGTTTCACCAGGAAGCAAGCACTTCTACTGTAGAAAGAGGGGATGTTGAGAAAAGTCAAAGAGCACTCACTGCCTTCCATGTCCAGCAAGCCAGTTATATAAAGGGCATTGAGCCTTACAATCTGGAAATGCTTAGACAGATTCTGGAATGGCAGATTCACAATGAAGGGAAAGTAGAGTATTTGGGGGATAATCCCAGTCCTATTCTTTTGGGACTGACATTAAGGAGGACACTTTTTGTCGGGAAACAAAACACAGCACTGATGTTCTCTTTTCTCTCCCTTCTCTTCTTTCTGCCCTCTGTCTCTCTCTCTCTCTCTGCAGTGCACTGAATTACTTTACCTAATTGCCCTTTCTACCCATTGTCTTGTAACTCCCACCCAAGTGATTGGGCAGGACTGTGTGATAAGGTAATTGTGGCCCACCAAGGGGATTGGTCAGTTTTGCCTTAAAAGAGAGCCAATTCCAGAGCAGAGAGGAGGATCCTACCGACGCCAAGAAAGAATGACCAGGAACAGAAAGTGCATCCTTTGGACCCGGGATCCCTGTGCTGAGAAGCTCCTGGAAGCAGGAGACCGAAAGAGAGAGAGAGAACTGCACCGTGAAGACAGTGAGAAGTGGTGGCAGGAGAGATCCAGCTGCACAGACCCAGCAGCAGGAGAAAGCTGAGCGAGTGCCTGTAGGCAGAGACTGAGAACCAATGAAAGGTGTGCCTGAGAGCATGGTTGGAAAGAGGCTATCCTGATGGAAGAACTGTATCCTGAGTATTCCTGAGCCTGAATCGTAAGCTCTTACTTCCCTAATAAACCCCATAATTGTGAGTATGGTCTGTGAGTTCTGTGTGGCCATTGCAATGAATAATCAAACCCAACATAAAAGCAGGGAATGCCATGGAAAGTATGACTGCTGTCAGAATTAGTAAAGATGGTGGAGGGAGGAGGTTTGTCTGGCTTCCACCTCATGGGAATCAGCCTTGCACTGTTGATCTTGGTTCTCCTTCCCTCTTATGGGGTTGCAGGAGGTCAAACACTGCCCCTAAGCCATTTTTACATTCTCCCTCCCTCTCTCTCTCCCCCTTTTTCACTCATACACACACACAGTCAGCATCATGCCCACCACCATCATAACAAAATCCAAAGAAATCCCCCAGTAGGGACTGGGGAAGGAGATGTTGGTTATGCTCTGTTCTTCTGAGTGTTTTTCCTGGCTTGGTTTAATGGCTTCATAGTGGGGTGGCATATATCTTAAAAGAGTCTCATTACTGGTTAGGCTGCCTAGATGACTTCTTAACCCCTATCATCTTTATGAAAAGTGGCATGACTGATTTGCTGCGTTAAAATCCCTAGCAGTGGTGAGGATTTCTGAAATCCCCTTTTCGTAGAAAGTGTGCCACTATCTGGGAGAGCAGGAGCTGAAGCTCAAAGGAAACAATAGTGAGCATCATCGGGATGATAGGGATGATCGATTTAATTTAGCATTTCAGAAGAAACACTCTGTAGATACCCTTTAATCCTTGAAAATGTTTCTGTTCTTTCCCTGGATCAAGGCCACTGCCATATGTTGGTTAGAACTTAGGGCAGGAAGGGTCCGTGCTCTGAGCCTTGAGGTCCTCTACTGGCAGGGTACCAATTTGACCCACCTAAGGAGACCTGAGGTCTTCTCTATACCTACTTCCAGTGCATGGCACAGTGTAGGCATGCAAGTGTTTGTGGAATGGATTTTCAAGTTTAAAGTGATGGTCAATTACTGAGCACACCAATACCACAAAATTTCAGATGAAGTTATGGCATAATGAAATTTAACCTATATGAAACAGACACAAAGGTGACCAACCCAAGGATAGATATTTAACAGAGTCTTCTACTACATTTATTTATTCCTTTCTTAATAATAGAGCTACTTTCTTAATAACAGAGCTAGAATAGTTTTCCTTGGCTCAAATTTGGATCTTCTGGCAATCATATAGGCACATTTCCACCTTTTAGAGGTGAGGCAGGGTTCCCTAGTAAACAGAGAACAGTCCACCAACATCTTTGACATAAAAAACAATTCATAGCTGGAAAGCCATACAGAATACCTCAGACTATATTGCCCATGACCTTCAAAATGCCTACAGGCCCAATCTTCCAAAACTACTTCCCTCTTTTCCCAAAATTTTATAGATAAGGCCCAAAATGCCTTCTAATAGTCACAGTTGTGTCCAATGTGTTGCTGAGGTCTAAAAACCTGGACTCTGCTGTTGTTAGTAATAAACCCAGAGGTTCCTCTTCCTCTGCCATGAGAGGGAAGTACACAAATCAGTTCCATCAACTAAGCATTCTCATCCAGGAAGGACAGGTCTTTCTCACTAGTGCTTGCTCTCTCTCTCTCCCTCTCTCTCTCTCCCTCTCTCTCTCTCTTTCTCTCTCTCTCTCCACCAAGTGTGAACATTGTGTGTTTGAAACATCTGCCATTTTCCCCGAAAAGAATTCAACCAGCGAATTTCATCCCACTGCCATTCATCTTCATGCACAAATGGTTGTATGGAAATCTAAATTGCTGGAGCTTGGTGCAAGAGGCCCCACCTGTAAGGAACAATATTTAGTGAAGACAGGGTGTGTGAGAGAGAGAGACAGAGACAGAAAGCGAGGGAGAGAAATTGTGGGGGGAGTGGGGAAATCTTGCCATCCATGACTTTCTGGAAATGCCAACATCTGTTTTGTCCTCACCTTAAGTAACTAAATTACAAGCTGGCAATATGTCAGTTCCTGAAAAAGGAGGTGTACAAGGTACATTCCATCCCCAGAACAAATTAAACAATTTACCCCAAAGCTATGCTATCTACTTTCACGCATACTGTGGCTCATCTGAGCTTCTCTGAAGTAAGCAAGGACTTTGGTCATGGGAAAAAAAAAACCACCTTTTCCAAATGCCCAGCCCCTACTCTTAATCATGTCTGTTTCCACTCATGGTTTTGCTCATTCTTACAACTGGAAGGTTGTTTAATTGGTCTTTTCTTTTGTTTCTCCCATTTCCTTCGATTTGGCCCTCATTCCATCTCTTTTCTAAATGATGAGGAAGAAAATTATTTTTAAAGGTCAGAGAAACTAGGCAGTCTGAAGAAGGTTCTCTTGATTTTGGAAGGTATGTCAAGCTCCAGGAGGGTTATGGGAAATTTTCATCAGAGCATAAGACTCATAGTGGCTAGAAAAATGGTTTAGGTTTGCTTCACTTCTTTTCATTCCAGATTTCCTGCATCTGAGACACCACAGGAGTGTAGGACCTATCCTCAGTCAGCCTGAGAACTGGATGCCTTGTAGAAATGCTTCTAGAGACCTGAATGAATTCATGCAAACCCCTTTGGCCATGTTTGATGGGTTCTATCATTTTGGTTCTTTTGGTGGTTTTAAAATCTGTTTCCAAACATCATTCCAACTTACCTGTTTCTTAAGTTGTAAATTTCAACAATGGACATTCAATTATGCTCAACAAATTGTGTATACTGTATTATAATTTGAGGACCTAGAATCTGAGATCTTCTCTGCTGGGCTATGAATAACTTGAAGACTTAGAGCATGGCTTTTATTTCTGTATCTCCAGAGTTTAACCCAGTGACTGGTACATAGTAGGTGCTTAATAAAGATTGTTGAGTGAATGAATAAAACAATGAATGAAGGCTCAACATAGATCCAGCGATAACTAGGTAGACCTTGGAAGGAAGGAGGGAGACAGGAAGTAAGAAAGAAAGCAGCAGCGTAATGTATAGAACTGGTTCTCCAGAAAGATGAGGTTTTCCAGCATGAAATAATTGGGGAACAGTGAAAGTCAAAGTATACAGGTCCCTGAGCTAGAAAAAATATAAATAAAATTGAAATAAAAATTAAAATTGACTTTCCACAGGGAAAAAGGTGAGAGAGAGAGAGTGTGTGTGAGTGTATGTGCGTGTGTGTGTGTTCGGACAGTAGTAGGCTTGAGAAGAAAGGAGAAGACCATGTAGCCCACCATTAAGGGAAATGGGGTTGCAGGCCTGATTTTGCCAGATTAGCTGTATCTATTCATCAGACTCAGTTAATTGCTATAGTCTAGACTTTTTGGCCTGAATAAAGGAAACCTAAAAGATTTTTTTTTTGTTTATACTCTTGTTTTCTTATAGTGCTTCTGAGTATGCTGTCAGCCAATGACATTGGCCACATCCCTCCAGGTGTTTGTTCTGCTTCTCAAGCAAAGAGAGGGTATGCAGCAAAGACTGTCTCAACTTTGGAGAAGCTGCTCTGTTGACTTGCTAACTTTCTCTGTAGGAATCCACAAAAGGGAGACTCCTCAAGCCTCCCCACTCCTTGTCTTCTTGAATGGATTTGTCTACCCTCTCCCCAGGTGATGGAAAGGACTGAGGAGACTCCCTTCCCCACATCTTAGGCTGACCTCCTCACTATCACTGTCCATGTTGTCAATTTAATTCCATTGCTAGAACCTGCAGGTTTTGCCTATATGTTGTCAGCAGCCCTGTCAATTTGATTTCTACTTTCATAAGATACATGCTGGATATAAGGGCATTTTAGTTAAATATCTAGAAACCCATATACTGTCACATAAGTGTGTGTGGACACACACACACACACACACACACTGCAAAATCCCATCATTCTCAGGGTTCTGAAGTCCTGCTTCTTCCATGAAGTCCTTACATGCTTCTATGCCATTGAAACCGCTTTGAACAAAACTGGTTTGAAAATTGAGCTAACCAAGATGGTGGTGGGAAGGAGGTTTGCCTTGTGCAGACTGAAAGAGCAGGCTTGTTTCAACTAATTGCCTACATATTTTGTCATTGTCTAGATTGATTGTGACATTTCAATAACAAAAAATTTTTATTTTTCAGTTCTCCTTAATGTATATATAAATCTTAAATATTTGTTCAACATTTACTGCCATTAATTATAACGGTCTGAGAGTACTACAATGTTAAGTTGCTGCTATCTGCTTTACATAAAAACTTCTAGAAGGTAAGGACCCCTGACTCTGAGCACTGACTTCAGCCACAGAGTTTTCCAACACCTCAGGTTCATTTGGAAGACTTTTTAAAAATATTGATCGAAGGCCCCAGATTTCTGAATCAGGGTCTCTGGGAGGGCTCTTAAGGATCTATGCTCTTAGCCACATTCCCCAGTGATCCTTAAGTAGCCAGCTCAGCCCTGGAATAGGTGCTGGAGTTAGGACTCACCATCTAGGGGTTGTTAACAGGGTCTTCTGCCAGCCTCCAGATCGCTCTAAAAGCAATATTCTTCATAGTACATATGAGACCTAGGTAAGGGAAACATTACATTCCCAGGAGTGGAAAAGATCTCAGAGAAGGCATTTCCTGATTCAAAACCCCAAAAGATATTCATGGTGAAGACTGACTCACCCTGCTCCTTTCAATTGTGGCAACCTCTCCTCCCAAACTTCCCCTCCCTAAACTGTCCTTTTCATCTGTCGGCTTTCTGTGGCCACTAAGAAAATGAGGAAACCTTGAAAGATCACCCAGTCTTGCTCCAGTGGCCCACCCAAGCATGTCCCAAAAGTACGCCTTCTGATGTTTGCTCTAGAATGACGTTTACAGAGGCTCTAGCTTTTAACCTTTACTCCATCTCCAAAAGAAACATTTCTTAAACTAGTGCCATAGCAGAGAGGACAATCTTAAACCTAACCTAAGCCTCTTCCCTTATTTCATTCTATATCATAAAACCAAGAAAACCACAGAGGCCGAAATCACTTTCTATGCCCCTAACACCCTACTTCTGGATATTAAGGGAGTGGACAATGTTGGGCTCTGAAAATCCTTCTAGTTCTCACTTGTTCATCCTCTGCTCAGGAAACATTAGTCTCTCTCTGCCTTGCTTTTTTGTGTAGTTTTCCCTTTTTATGCTATGCAGACCACCAGCAAATCCTAGAGTGCCATCCCATAGCAAAGCAGAAAGGGCTCAGTAGCACTACTAGACTGATCTCATGCTGGACCTTCAGACGCTCTCCTCTTTGAACTTTCTCCAGTCTGTCACTCCAGGAACACAAACTTATAAGTCTTCAAGTTCCTTATAGCTAGGGTCTCATCAGCATCTACAAGGTCACTGGCTGCCCTCCCCATGACCTGCAGCTGTATTTCTTTGAAGCTCTAAATAGTACGAACTTCTTCTAAGCAATTGCCTCCTTGCCCCAACTCCCAACCCTAAGCCCTTGATCAGCCAGTGACGAGTCACAGGACAAGTACGGAACAAATCTGCTATTCTCTCTCCTGCCCCAAAGGAGTCCTGGTGGTGCATTGCTTAAGCCCTCAGCTGCTGACCAAAAGGTAGCGAGTCCAGTCGAAATCGACTCGAGGGCAGTGGGTTTGGTTTTGGGTTTCTCCTGCCCCAGGTTTCTCTAAGTGCTAATTTTTTCCAGCTTTCTCCCTACTACTCAGATATTTATCTTTGTGATTCTTGTCTCACAGATGTATTTGTTTGTGCTGTTCCTGACTGGATTTTGTTAAGTTCCTGTCTCTTGCCACCAAAAAAAGATCTCCAAATCTGAAAAGTTCTGTCCTGGAATCTTTGCTGCTGTCCACTAGCCCCTCCCATTCTGGAATCCATACATGGCTCACCGAGGAGATTGGGCAGGGTCTGGTCATGCCTTTGGTCCTCAATGGTTTAGGCTCCAAATATCCAGCCAGCCCACCCCACCACACACACTGATATTGACAACCAACTTTGGTAGCTGCTCCCACCCCTGCCTAGAGGCTCTACTCTGACCTCTTGGATCTCCAGTGGAACTGGCTTCAGTGCCTTCCAAAATAATCTGCACCCTCTCAAATTGAAATTTGTAAGTTCTATTACATTTTTTCTTAAAATTCCAAATCTATAACATCTACTGAACTCCTTTCATCCAATTATTGAGTACTTCTGAGCACGGAAAAAGAGCAGTGGAAAAGAAGACCAACCCATCCTCCAGCCATTACAGTTTGGATGTTTTCTTTTTTTGTTTGTCTGCAACACTGGCCTGTTGGCCAGGCCTGCCTTTCTCTCTGTACTTTCCCCTTTGTGATTCCATTTTTGTTCCCATGTGTGCTCTGGCACATACAGAAGGAATCGTGTTTGGCTTCAAACACCTACCACACTCTTGAGAATTAACATAGCCTCCAGATTTTCATACCCCCACCACCCAGGACCTTGGTGTCAGTCGCATTTATCCATCAGGTGGTCTCTGAAATATGGCACTGAAGGCGTGGCCTGTGGGTTTGGGGTCTATGAGGAGGTGGCTGTGTCCGCAGTGTCTTGCCAGCCCTCCCTGGAGACACCCATGAGTCTCCAAGTCCTTTTGCACTAACAAAAATTTAAACTCCTTTAGCTAAGAAAAAGGAAGCCATGCTGTACAGCAGTTTCGGGGAAAGAAATACACAATGAGCCATCACTACAAAGTCACCGATTCTGAAAGCTGAGGAATTTCTGCTCTCTGGAATGCCAGTGAGCCAAAGTGACAAATGAATTTGTTCTTCCCCATCTTGGTAGTTGGCACCATGTGGACCTATCTGGTATCTGATTCTACTGCCTTGACAAATACCGAAACTATGCAGACCAAATCCCATTACTGAGCCTTTTGAGGGACTGTCTTTATATATCAGTCGTCACACTTGGTTACTCTGTAGCAGAGTTCAACATGTTGTTCTCAGATATAGAATGTGTTACAAGTATTCTGGTCTAAATTCCAAGTCTCGTCTATTTCCTTATGCTTGACCAGAAATCCCAAACTCTTCCCAAGCCAGAACTCTGGGTTCTGAGCCTGTGTGAGCCCACTGCCTTGCATAGAACTCTGGCCCTCCCCATTTGGACCCTAAATCTTGCCTCTCTATTCTAACTTGACAAGCTTCTGCTTGGCCCTCAGGACTCATGGTAACCACATGAACCCAGACTGTCCACACTCCCAGGTCTGAGGCTCCCTCAGTTCAGTTAACTGGAAGTGGCCATTTTGATGAAGACCTAAGCAGCCCTGTACAATTCCTGTATTCCAGTAAACTGTTGTTTTCACAGGTTACTGTCAGAGAATGCACAGCTGGCCAAAAATTACCTCTTTGTTTGTGTTTCATAATCTCCAAATCAAAATCCAGAAGTTTGACTAGGAGCTCTGACTTCTCTTGGCAGGGACACACTCCTACACACACATTGTCCATTGTAAGATGTGGTGGGAAAAAACACAAACCTGGGAGTTTAGAAACCTGGGTTCCATTCCTGGCTCTGACACTACCCTGCTGGGTGACTTTGGAAAAATCATCTCACCTTTCTGGGCCCAGATTTTCTCTTTCGGCTTCAATACACATGCCTATAAAATCCAAGAGGTCACAGTCTTGCCTTAACATGTCAGCTTGGCCTTCCTACTTAACCCAAAAGCATTATTATGATTTGTATAAAACCATTCAAGTTGTCCCTAAGGACTGAGCACCTATAACCTCCTCAGCCCTGTGGCGATCATTGGAACAAATGACTCTGCTTCCAAGGAGGACACAACCTATTGGAAAGACCTGGCTGACTTGGATGAAATGATGCAAAGTAGCATACACAAGTAATAGGTGTCAGCTAGTTGTGGTGCTGTAGGGTTCAAAGGAGGTTCAGAGGATGCTTCAAGGAAGGGGTAGCAGTTGTTGTGGATCTTGAGGTCAGTTGGAATTTCCCAAAGGAAAAAGAAAAGGAAGGATAGCCTGAAGGTGGTGACACACTTGATACCTTTCCTCTCCCTGGCTTTCTTGCCACCATGAATGCCGTCACCACCCACATAGGTGCCCAAACCAAGTGGTCCTCATCCTTATCTCCACCCAAACCTCACTAAGTACTCCCTAACCCTTCACTCCTTTCCCCTATAGTCTTATCACCTACCTTTAGACTCTACCTCCTAAATACAAAGGAACCAGTCCCCCGCTCTCCAACCACACAGCCACCTCTCTAGTCCAGGCTGCCATCTTTGCTCACTTGCACCACTATAGTAACCCTTACATGGTTATCCTGCCTTACATTTGTCTTCTCCAAGTCCTTGCTCCCCACGAAGAAGAGTGGTCTTTCAAAAGTGAACATCTGATCATGTCTCTAAAACTCTTCGGTATCTCTCCATTTCCTACACAGTAAAATCCATATTAATATGGGTTAAGCGTGCTGTGATCTGACTGCTGATGTCTCCCCATCCTCATCTCTTGCCATTGCCCCTCTTGTACCCTACTAAACCACATTTGTTGCTGTGTGTTGTCAAGTTAATTTTGACTCATGGTGATGCTGTAGGACAGAGTAGAACTGCCCCATAGGGCTTCCTAGGCTGTAATCTTTGCAGCAGCAGATCGCCAGGTCTTTTCTCCCATGAGCCACTGGGTAGGTTCGAACTACTGACCATTTGGTTAGCAGCCAAGTGCTCAACCACTGTGCCACCAGTATCCTCAAAAATGTCATCACCTTTCCCATCTCTAGGCCTTTGCACATGCTATCCCCTCTCCTAGAACCCCTCTGTCTAGAACCTCTTTCTTTGAACCTCAGTTCTTAAATTTTCCAGGAGAAAGCCTCCTCTAACTTCCCTAGACCTATTTAGGTGTTCCTCTAGCAGCACCCCATTCTTCCTCTATCAAAGCACTTAACATATTGTGCTTCTGGAGAATTTTCAGTCTTCCCACTAGACTTTAAGCTGTAAGAGACTGAAGTATACCTGGTAGGAACTCAAATATTTTAAATATCCTAGGTATGTCCTGTTGTTGTTAGGTGCTGTCAAGTCTGTTTCGACTCATGGCGACTCTATGTACAACAGAACAAAACACTGTCCTAGGCCCTGAAAAATACAACAGAGAACAAGACAGACCTGCCCTCACAGAGCTCACACTGTAAAAGACCATAAACAAGTAAACAACACATAAACACAGTGTTTGAAGAGGACCAGAAAGGAAAGAACTTGAGGGCTGACATAGAACATATTAGGGGAGGGAAGCATGAAACACCTACTTTAAACTTAGGGTGTTCAGGGAAGGTCTTTCTGAGAAGCTGACATTGAGCAGAGATCTGAAGAATGAAAAGGTACCTGGGAAGTGAAGATTATAGGCAGGGAAAAGCCTGGAATATTGTAGGAATGTCAAAAGTTAGTGTGGCTGAGCAATGGGTGAAAACACCTACTCTTCATACTGTCAAGCCCATTGCACCAAAGACATATACCACAGCCACTTTATCACCTGTGGGGTGAGTCACTCCAGTGAGGTGGTTTTGTTCCCTCCAGTGGGGGGAGCACTTGGTAATAGAGAAGCCCCCAGACAACACTGCCTTTTCTACAAAACGTTTCAAAATCCCAAGGTCTTGCCTTCCTAGCTCAATTCCAAGGCAGTGAAGTAAACCCATACTTATTAAAAATGTTCTATGTGATAAAATTAATTAGTAACCAGTAGAAGAATGAGATTATTGGTAGCTTTTTTTGTCAAGGATGAGGAAAGGTTGAGATGGGAGAAGACAGGACTTCCAGTGCCCTTCCAACCGTCAAATCAGGATGGGCTTCTCTGAGAAGATGTGCAACCTGGGATGGGTAGTCCCCTTTTCCAAAGGTTAAGAGTAGGGGCCTCCCTTGAGTTCATGGCATCCCCAGTCATACCCACTTTATTCCAAGCCTAAGTTTACACCTATGCACTGGAATGTGCCCTGCCATCTGCTCCTAGTTTGGCTCTACCCTTTCCCTGCCCCAGAACAATACCCAAGATATGCTGACTGTAAGTAACTGTGGATAACGGCGGGGACAATGGAGCCAGGGACTGTTTACATGTCCTTCTGGACAACCTGTTCTCTTGTTCCACCATCAGAATCAGAGCTCCCTCCCTCTGTCACCCTCCTTCTCCAGCCCTTAGAGACGGTCCACACTCCTAGCTTAGGCAATGCATTCTTGCTGCCCTGACGCATACCACCAGAGTAGGCCAGCCAGGCTCTTGAGAGAACCAAGCTACCCACCCAACACTTGACTTTGGCCAAGGGCATCAAGCCAGCCCATGGTGTCATAGCAGCTAAGGTCCCTTGATAAGCCACATCAGCTCAACTCTTGAAAATGATCATGGCAGTGCTGATGGAGCTGATGGGGGTGACATCAGACTGTGTCCCTCCAAAGCCCAGATTGAATGACTCTGCTAATTAGGACAGGTCTGGTAGTTAACTCCCCCCTCACTGTAGAGGCAGCAGCTAGATCCAGATCTTGAGAGGGTTTTTGTAGTGGGGGCAGGGAGGGGAGATGGAGTTTGGCTGTTAGCTACAGGATAAACCAAAATATAATGGGAGCTTCTGGGTATGGAAAGGTCTTTAAGGCAACTCTTGAGTTCAGTTTCATTACTAAGTCACCACTGATTCTGGGTGATTTTGAACCCATGTTCAATGCCAATGCCTTCCATAAACAGGACTCATTCATTCATTCATTCAAAAGGTTTCAGGCCCTGTACTAGATATGGAGGAAAATGAAATGAATAAGACTTATTTCCTGCCCTCAACGAGCTCCATAAAGTGTTATGCATATCTTTATGCATATATGTATTTCTCTTATGAAGACAGAGCTGAAAAACTAGTATATGAACCTTCCAAAGTCGTTAACTACTAAAAATGTCATTATGAGCTGTAACAAGCACTCTATCCACAGGGGTGGTGATGATGCTGGTGGCTGTCAACCTTTGGGTTGTTAAGTCGTGTTAAATAAAGCCAATGGTGTTCCTCTTCCACAATGTCTTATGCATCACAGATTATTAATAGCTGACAAATCAAATTGTAAGCTCTCTGAGGAAAATAGTCTACTCTTAGGCCTCTGTGTAGGCCCCACAGCAGCTAGCATCACCATGGGCACAGTGTATGGGCCCAACTAGACTTAGCATCTTAGACAATCAGAATGGCAAGAGCATTTGGGGTCAGGTTAACATCCATCATTAAGTGCTAGGCACTGTGCTGAGTTTTTCACGTACATCCGCATACAAGATGTCCTTCCTTTTTTACATCTGAGGTCCTATTTTTTCCATGAAGCCCATGTTCTGAAAAATGATTACAAACAACCCACATATATTAAGTAATTTGTTTGCCCATGTCAATTAACCAATCAGAATTTTTTCGGTATGAATTTGTGTTATTACAAATGGAATTAATAAAGTTTCAGCAAAAAAAAAAGCATACTTACCTATATGCTGTATGCAAATAGTCTCCATGAGATTTCTTTTTTATTGTGATTACTTATTGTAATATTAACATTGATAACTGAGTGTGAGGGCTTACTACATACCACAGATACTTCTAAGCACTCTAAATGCATTATCTCATATAATCCTAACAACCTCAAGAGGCAAATACTGTCATCTTCCTATTTTCTGCTTGCTTGTTTTTGTGTTTTTGTTGGGGGGACAGGAACATGGAGCTCTCACACCACCATCTTGATGTTTAAAAATCACTCTGACTCTCAAACATTACCACAGCAGGATTTCCCTCCCCACATCACCACTCACCCCATTCTCTCACCAACTCTACCGTCCATTTTACATTACCTCTTCCTATCTCACCTTTCTCCTACCTCCTTGATTGGCCTTCACCCCCATCACTAGAACTCCAATTTATCTTTCTCCAACTCCTGCTCCAAAACTGAGCTCCAAGCCCACTTTGCATATCCTAACTCAAGGTGCTTGACTGAACAAAAAGGCCTTTCATTTACCAGGAAGCTGTGTGGTTAGGAAGAGTAATATTTATCTCTTGTAAGACATTTGCAAAGCACTTTCCAGTGCTGCATTTATGCCAACCATGCTTCATGCTTTTAATTTAGGTTTATTCATGTGTGGAAGGAACCTACATCTTTGTTGACAGGCCCAGAGAGGCCTCATTTTAAAGTAAAAGAAATTTTATTAAAAAGTATTAAGTTACATAAGAAAAACCCAAGGGCCATATTATCGCTGAGTGACTTCTAAGGTCTCTTCTCAGTTCTAATTCTCCATGATTCTAGATCATGTGCCATGATGCCCAAGTAGGCACATAGTAGAAGCTTCACTGAGCAGGTATATCTGGGCTAGACTTGAAGAAAGGGTGCTGCCTAGGTAAGGGAAATAATGCTTAAGGAAAAGTTTTAACTGGTTCTATCTTCCTTTGAATTAATCAGAGGACTTTACAAGAAGTTAATACTTGGGATTTTGTCTGTAGTTTCTGGGGCATTCTCAATTATCTTTTAGGCTTTAATCCTTTATTACATATAAAATTTAAAGATTTTACTGCAAGGGCCTATCTTTCCATCCTTCTTCCCTTTGAATCACATTGATTGAGGGCTTTCTATGTTTCAGGCAATGTGCTTGACACTGGAAATACAAAGACAAGTGAGGTACCCGTTGCTGTCAAGTTGATTCCGACTTATAGTGACCCTATAGGACAGAGTAGAATTGCCCCATTGTGTTTCTAAGGCTGTAAATCTTTACGGAAGCAGACTGCCACATCTTTTTCCACAGGGTGGCTAGTGGGTTCGAACCACCAACCTTTTGGCTGGCAGCCAAGCACATAAGCACTGTGCCACCAGGGCTCCTACAAGTGAGGTACAACCCCCTAAGAAAGGAGCTCAGGTCCAGTGGAAAAAATAAACAAGAAAAATATAACTCAGGCTCAGATTTTCTTGCTCCCTCAGTTCTTGCATCACTGCATCGCTGCAGGGACTCTCTGGACACTTCACTCAAGCTCAGGCACGATATTCAGCCCCTTCTCTGGCACACTCACCCCTAAGTCCACACCCATCTGCCATTTTGTGATTCTATGTTAATTAAATTTTGTTAAACCTTCAAGGAGACAAGATCTCTTAAAACAGCTAAAGTCTCTTCTGTCTCCTGACTGTTCCCTCACCTCATTCTCCTTTTTTCTCTCCTCATTCTCCTCTGTCAGGTACAGTTCTGAGAGTGTCTTTTGTTACTTGAACACACCTTTGGGTATGGGTATCACCTTCCACCCATACCAACCAAAAACCAAACCCACTGCCATCAAGTCAATTCCAACTCATGAGACTCCACCCATAGTGACCCAAAATATTTCTTCCAATAAATACAGGGCCCTCCCCAAAACTAGTCCTGGAGGGGGAGAAAAGTGATCTCCATCTGTGCTTAGACAACCTACCTGTGCCCAGAATGAAGTAGACCTTGTCCAGTATAAGATGGAAGAAGTAGCCTCATGGTAAAGAATAAAGGGAATTTTGGTTGATAAAATTTATTTTGCATTCTCAGTGAGACCATTCCAGAAATGTAGGGAGTTGGCCCACAGACTTGCCAATGTTTGGGTTATGTTTCAACCTTGACTGAGCACCAGAATTGCACGCAGTGCCAGCTCCCATGTACTCTGAGGAGGGCTGAGTACATTACGCACCTCTGTTTTTGTTTTTGGGTCTTTCCCCCATGTGTCTGGGATATTTTTTTCATTAAAACCAGGACTTTTCCTCCCTCTGGGCCTCCACACAGAATCCAGCCCAACCCAGTACTCCTAAAAAAAAAGAGGCTAAATCTATTTTGGGGCCAAAAAATATAAACAATTTGTTTTTTAAAAAGCCAATAATTCCATAGAGAACTTTCACAGGCAGTATCGTTTCACTTGAGATTCCCTAAAAAGAAGGAGTAATTTTGCTCAGTATTGATACAGCAATACCAGATTCCTTAGATCTTTCAGCATAGGAAGGAAAGGTCAATCCATAGTCTGAGGCAGGTTTGGGGGATACCCATAATCTTCTTATACTGTGGTGAGAGAGTCCTTGCTTGCTTCCTCTGAGAGTTATCTCTTCCTCTCCTTTTCCTAGGTCCTTCTAAGATGCAGGGTCCAACTCTCAATTCACAACTCTTGATACACTCTCCCCTCAGACTCAGCATTCTTGCTAAGATAGCCTAGATGGAAGATTCTAGAAGGGCATGATCACTCTCTTCAAATACATGAAGGCCTGTACCATAGAAGAAGTATTAGATTTACCCAGCAGAGTGCCAGTGGGGAGGAATGGGAACAATAGAAGCTGCTAGAAGACAAAAACTTCTTGTTTATACAAAAGACCAAAACTAGAATTCAGCTATTTCAAATATCTGAAGTTAGGTTTCCCCCACTGCCCCAATTCCAAAATCTATTCACAGCACTGATTTGCATGGGATGTTAGAAGATCCTGGGGAAAGAATCTGAACGATTCCAAACTTGGGGTACACAGGCACAGAGACAGCCATGACTGTTGAATTTGGGGTGTGTAGGTAGAAGATGCCAAGAGAAGCTAAATATCAAGAGGAGATGCAAAGGAGAATCCTCAATGGGGGCAGAAAAACATCAGCACTGGATGTAGCCAACGGCCTGGATAGCAGGGGAGGAATGGAGTTTCTGGGAACAGCAAGGTGGTAGCAGTGCTTTCATCTGCCTCAGTCCCAGACGCCCTGCTGATACGTGTATCCCCCAGAAAAGGCCTTGAGTAAACATTAAAAGGGAATCTCTGGGTGGTGCTAAAGGTTAATGCCCTAGGCTCCTAACTGAAAAGTCGGTGGTTCAAGTCCACCTAGAGGCCACTCAGGAAGAAAGTCCCGGTAATTTCCTTCTGAAAAAAATCAGCCACTGAAAATCCCTATGGAACACAGTTTGACTCTGACACACACAGAGTCACCATGAGTAGGAATTGACTAGACAGCAACTGATTAAACATTTAAAAAGCCATGATATTTAAGGACCCAAGCAATTCTTTGAAGAGAGTCACCAAAGGAATAGAACACAGAGAAAAGGATGCCATTCCTCTCCTGGCACAGAAGGTTAATATCAAGTAGCTCGAGCAGCAGGGAGCATGTCAGGGCCTGGGGTGGGCAGCAGTGGAGTGGCCCTGGCACACTTCAATCTTTTACTCCAGGCCAAGTGCAGCTTCAGAGACAGAGCCTGGGACAGAGCCGCTGCTCTGGCAGGACTCAGAGGGAACTTCTGAATTTCAGACCCAGAAAAGAGCAGCGGCTCAGGCTCCAGCAGTGGCCAAACTAGGTCAGGCACGCACGTGCGGCAGCCCTTGTGGATTTCCAGAGGTGGAGTTGGGGAGAGGGTGGTGAGAGGGAAGGGCCTCTACCATCACTGCCACAAGGGCCAAAATCCTGCAGCTACACAGATGGAGGCCATCAAGCCACCAAATTTTGTGTCTGCATCTTTTTTTTTAATGGCTTTCTAATGTCAGATTTATTGAGGTATAATTTGCATACAATAAAATTTACCCTCTTCAGATGTGAAAATTAATAAATTTTCACAAACTCATTCAGTTGGAAATAATCAAGATTACAGAACATTTCCATCACCCAAAAGATTCCCTTATTCCTCTTTGCCACCAAGACCTTCCCCCGCCTCCGGAAAACACCGATCTGTTTTCTGTCCCTATCATTTTGCCTCTTTCAGAATGTCATATAAATGAAATCATAACATATGTAGCCTTTTGAGGCTGGTTTCTTTCACTTAGCATAAAGCATTTGAGATCCGTCCAGGATGTTTCACATCTGAGTACTTTGCTCCTCTTTTCTTTCTGTGCTGAAAGTATTCTATGGCCTGGATATACCTCAGTTTGTTTATCCATTCCCCAGTTTACCGACATTTGGATTGTTTCCAGGCTTTGATAATGAAGCGTTCACATACAGATTTTTGTATAGACAGGCGTTGTCATTACTCTTGGCTAAATACCTAGGAGTGGGATTGCTGGGTTTTATGGCAAGTATGTTGTGTAACTTTATAATAAACCGGTAAATTATTTTCCAAAGTGGCTGGACCATTTTGTATTCCCACTATGTCTGACTATTACAGTGACCTCGTTCACACTCACAGGATCTCATTCTGAAAATACTTCTGTTGATCCAACATCTAGGAAGTCAGAAATGTCCAGAGATGGAGTTGGCAGCCTCTTGAAATAATGAGTTCCCTGTCCACGTGGGTATCCAAGCGGGGCTGGGCAATTTCTCTTCAGGGATGTGGTAAAGGGCAAGACTTCGAGATCTCTTCCAACTCTGGATTCTGTGATACTATGAACGTCACCCCAGCCAGCATTCTGAGACACCACCCATCCACGTTTCTTACCGCTTGGTTCACCAGACAAATGTGTGCCTTAACGCTTGACATCTTTATCAGTTTGACTGATGTGTTTCCCTGCACTGATATTTTTCATGCAATCAATGAGTCTCTTAGCAGCTTTGTAAAGAGGTAGTGAATTAATGGACCACACACATTCTGTTTCAGGCTCCTCTGCAGACCTGCTATGTGACTGCATTTCACTCCACACTCTATACTTTAGATTCTCCGTCTGGGGATGACAGCACCCAGCACTCGTAATCCTGCAGAGCACATAGGGAATAAGAATCATGACTAGAAAAGCTGCTTTAACTCTTTCCTCTCTGCTATGGCTTTGGGAGTCTGACAGGCTTGGATCTGGATTCTAACTCTGTTGCTAGCTGTGTGACCTTGAGTAAGTCATTTAACCTCTCTGAATCTTGGTAAAATGTGCATACTCTGCAGAAAATTAGCGTTAATGTAGGTAAAGCACCATGCACAGTGCCTGGTGTGGGGTACATCCTCTGGAGAGCGTTATTTTTGGTTTTGCTGTCCCCAAATCTCTCTCCCACTACTACATAAGGGGACTGTGGTATCTTAGGCTGGTGCAATAGGAATATCTAGGGTTGGGAAGTAGCATTACATATTGAACAGAACCCACAACACAAAGCCTAGGATTGAGGAGAGAAAAGTGGCAGCAGAGCTGGATGAAGGGGGGGATCTGCCATGGTGACTCAGGCAAAGCGCAGCAAACATTGAGGAGACTGTCTCCTCATGGTGAAGCTGGCCCTAGGTTCTAGATTCAGAACGATTTCTAAAGCCGTCTTTGAGCCCTTGGCCCAGGATATCCTTCTGGGTAAAGGCTTCACATTTCTAGATCTCCCAGGGTTCTGTGGTCCTCCCAGCCCTATTGAACCCTAGGGCCTAAGAGGAAATTTCCCCAAAAATTCTCTGGGGACACCAGGACCATTGGTTATGCGTCAAGGGGCTGAGACACTTTTCTCTTACAACTCAGAGAATAGTGGGTGGATATGACTTGGTCCTGTTGACCAGTCTTTGCCAGGAAAATCAAAATTTTTAATACCTGTGAATTTCATTTTGAAAGAGATTTCCCTAGGCCAGGCCACCATCATCTCTGAGATGATGGGAAAGATGAAGTTAATATGCCCCTCACCTTGAGAAATGTCTTTAAACAGTTCTCTAAACAAGCAAAACTAATGTCTCACCCCCTCCCCCCGTCTCTGCCCTGGTTCCTCCCAACTCATCCCACTTCCCAACCACTGTCACCTTTCCTAGGTTTGGGAAACAAATAAACTCATTCTCTCTCCCAGCTATGTAGTAGACCAGCACAAAGGGTTACAGGCAAGAACTGTGCAATGAAAGAGGAGAGAGTCAATGAGCAGTGGGCATCTCTCCTCCTGGCCCTGACCTGTCTGGATCTGGGTGAGGGTGGAGAATGAGAGTCTGCTCAGAGAAGCATGGTGGAGGGCACACTTGATGTGCAGTGAGAACACATGGGCCTGGACCCCAGCTTCATCACCGCCAAGTCATGTCAACTTGAGCAAGTGATGACTTCTAGCTTCAGTGTCCCAGCTCTTTGTCTATAACATGTGGGTAATAACACCTCCCTCACAAGATTATTTTGGGGATTAGAGATTATATACATATAAAGCACCTGGATTTCATTTTATTTTGATTCACAATCAACACCCATGGAAGCAGCAGTCAAGAAATCAGACGACATATTGCATTGAACAAATCTGCTGCAAATGGCCTCTTTAAAGTTTTGAAAAGCAAGAATGTCACTTTGAGGACTAAGGTACACCTGACCAAAGCCTTGGTATTTTCAATCACCTTATATGCATGTGAAAGTGGACAATGTATAAGGGAGAACAAAGAAGAATTGATGCCTTTGAATTATGGTGTTGGCAAAGAATGTCGAATATACCATGGACTGCCAGACAAATGAACAAATTTGTCTCGGGAGAAGTACAGCCAGAATGCTCCTTAGAAGCAAGGATGGTGAGATTTCATCTCATATACTTTGGACATGTTGTCAGAAGGGACCAGTCCCTGGAGAAAGACATCATGCTTGGTAAGTGAGGGTCAGTGCAAAAGAGGAAGACCCTCAACAAGATGGACTGACACAGTGACTGCAACAATGGGATCAAGCATAGCAAAGATTGTGAGGATGGCACAGGACTGGGCAGTGTTTCATTCTGTTGTACATAAGGTGGCTATGAGTCAGAACCGACTCAACACCACCTAACAACAACAGGGCATCTGGCACATGATAAGCACTTAATAAACCATGGATACTTTTGTTATTCTTGGTTTGCTTGCTGTAGGGATTAAATAAGACAATTCATTTTAAGTTCTAGCTGATTCCACCAGATTCTCAGAGGTATGATGGGAAAGAGGAATAAAGGTTGGGTTTCTGACCATGAGCTCTCCTGTCTCTATTACTTATGGCCTGAATAGGGGCATAAACAAGTTCTTGCTTTCATCAGCTTTATCCTTAGAGGGCAGCCTCAGAGTGATGGATGAGTTAGAACTCAAATCTTTCCAATGTCACTTTTCAGCTATTTAACTTTAGAAACATCAAGGGGGAAGTTAAACTACGTGGCTGATTTTGCATGATCGTTATTAATTTTTGGTTATAGACATCATTTCTCTGGGCTCTCCAAATGTTCCTTCACCCTCCCACACCCACCCCAAGCCATAGAAAATCAGGAATTGGCCCTGAACACCGTGTTTTGCCTCCACTTGCAGCTCGCAGGTGATACCTGTTTATGGGACAAACAGAGGAGTCTGATTTCCAAGGTTGTCAATCTGGAAGCCAATCCTCTTGCTAAAAAGATTGAAAATGGCATCTCGACAACTTGCAGCTAACCATGAAGGCCTCGGCCTCCAGAGAGGCTCTCACATTACAAAACTTGACAGAAACAGCTTGAATGGGGGCCTTGGAGAGACAAGGCCCAGGTCATTTTGTTCCTGCTGCTGGAATCTGGATGGAAGACAGAGTTGTCTCCAGATCCCAGCCCCAGATACCACTCAGCCAGCAAACTGGCCTGAATCAGCCACCTCCCTTTTCCCTAACTCTTCGCCCCGCTTCTGTTTCCAATCACCACTTTAGAAATCAAGTGCAGCTCTTCTGCCAGGTCACTGGGAGTTGACCCAGGTGAAACAGAATGTTTTTAGTGGAAAAAAAAGGGATGACAAAAGGTAAAAAGGTATGGAGAGGTTAGATGAGTTCCAGGGAAAGCCATCTCTCTCTGTACCATGGTCCCAGGATCAGGATCACATGGCCCTAGACCCTTTGAGATGTCTGAGATGGAAGAGGGGTGACAGGAAATAGCAGAGTATAGGGAGACACTTGAAAGAAGGCTCAAATATTAGAGTCACATAAGTGGACAAGCTACTAGACCATTGAGGAAGACCTTTTTAGACCAAACCACCAAAAACAACAACAACAACAAAAAATACTTAAAGAAGCAGGCAACAAAGAAGCCATAGTGAAAGCATTGATCCCCTGGAATCAGACATTCTGATGTGAGCTCCCAGAAACATGCTCCAATAAATTCCCTTTGGAGCTTAAGTCAGTTTGAGTTGGGATTCTATCACTTACAACCACAAAAGTCTAGCTTATAGTAAGCCACTTGCTCAAGGTCACACTGCAAGTAAGAATCAAATATAGGCTGTTAACTAAGGCCCATCTGACTCTAAAAGTGTGTTTTTTACATTCTCCATGTTCCCTTCCATGTCCCCTCTTCCCCTTTCTCAGGTTCATCAGTTCCTCTGTCAGGGGCAGAGGAAAGGAAAATTAAGCCCAAGTACCTTGTTAAAAAAAAAAAAAAAATGTGCCAAGAACAGTTTTAGCTGTTCAGACTACATTGGTGAGGAAGACAGCAAAGGACATAACTGAGTGGAGAGAAGGTTTGTGAACAGACCAGATGGAAGGAGAAGAGAAGAGATGGAAGAAAGACACAGCTACGGCTGTGCTGCAGAGTCAGTTGTGGGTATTCTTTCCTCCCCGGAGCCATGATGTTTGAATGTACTACCTTCTGAGAAAGTGTTTCCATTTAATTTTTTCCAGTGTAATTTTCCTCAGATTTCTCACTTGGCAGAGGCAGTATATGTATGAGATTATAAGGACCATGTTCAAGCTCTGCAGGATAAAAGCCATACATTAGACCTGGCCTCTCATGCTTACTCCCAGTATATACATGGGACAACTGAGGCTCAGACAGGCTAATAGCAGCTACTATCCCATGCCTTCCTCTCTCACAGATCCACTGAGAGTACAGATAAACAAAGGTCTGAGGAGTCAAAGGCACTGCACAAATTTAAGATGCTATTATTAAGGAGATAGGAACTGCTGTATCTCTTTGGCTAAATCATCTTTTTACTGCACTTAGAGTAAAATCTAGGACTCTGAATTACAATTTCTGTAAATTCCTATTTGATGAGGGGTCAGTAATGGTGACAAGTTAAGATAAGCCAATTTCCATTACATAAAGACACAGCCACCACAAGGAAAACCTCAGGGATCTTAAAATGCATGGTTCTTAATACCTAGCCTGTCTGAAGCCCACCTTAAAATTGAGAAAATGGGATAGAATCAGAGCTCCAATGACAAGTTCTTCCCATGAGGCTATCTGGAAGAAAAGGTTCAAGATACTTTCTTATTTGACAAAGCAAGTTTATATTCCTGAAAAAGTTAAGACCTTCAGGAGTCTATCAGTCAGGGTTCTTGATAGCAAATAATAGAAATGAACTAAAGGTCATTCTTTTCATTTCTCCCTCAGAGAAGAAATTTAATGGAACAACACCTGGTAGCTCACAAAAGGATGAAGGATCCCACTTATAAACAGAGAACAGCCAAGTAAGTTGATGCCACAAAACCAGCTGTTTAGTGTACCATTCCCACTGCTGCCTGACCGGGACTCTACCACCTGGCACTGGATTTGGGGTATCACCACTACCACACTGAGTCCTACACAATCTCTGCTTCTTCCTGTCATACCTTTTGAGACTCAAAGTCTTCTAGTGGGAGCATCCAAAAGACTGTATTAAGTCATGTGACTATGGTCTAGTCTCCGGGATTCTGGGAAAATAGAGGTCTGGCCCTTATGGCTTCCTCTGTGGGGATGGGAGGCCTGCATCCCACCTGGACTCACACAATAATGAATACTCCTGTGAGTCGCCATGAGTCAGAACCAACTTGATGGCACCTAACAACAACAAGCATAGGTAGAGGGTTGGAAAGATAGGCAACCAACATGGCAACTAGTGCTGCCTGTCCTGGGTCTTCTTGTTTATCCCTCTACCTCTCTATTGGGGTTCAATCAAACCACCCTACCAGAAGGGAATCTTTCATTTAAAAAAAAAAAAAACTCTGGAGAGAAAATGCCATTGGACAGTGATTGCAGTGTCATGACTTTTAGAGGTGGGGATTTGTTCCTGGTGTCTTCTCTGTTCTCTTCAGTAGATGGAGACTAAGGACTAGAAGCCACTTCTCCAAACCCCCCTCCCTCCACCAGGGTCCCATTCAATCTTCTATGACTGTTTGGAGGACCAAGGCCCAGTCTGGTCCGTCCCTACCCCACCCCCATTTTTACCTTATGTTATCCTGTTTACCTGACCTAATTCTTCAAATTCCTCACTGCAACCTCTCAGATTTCTGCCCCATCCTGCTCTTCTCCTCCCACACATAGCCAAGCCCTAAAAGAAATCTAGGTTTTTAACAAGTGCTCTGATAATGACTCACACAATGGTATTAGACCAGGAGAGCTGGAGAGTAAGCTCTCACTCAAGTATGGAAACCCCACACCAATGGCCTTCCTGTTTTTCACAGAATACCTGTGCCAGCTCTGATGAACATGCCTAACAAAACAAGAAGCCAAGATGTCCAATGCTGGGCCTTTTGCTTTTCTGCCAAAAACAAGTCTCTCTAGACCATTCAGAATATTCCAGATCTCAGAAGAGAAGTGTCTCACATCTCCAGGCTCTGCATGATGACTCATCATCTGTCATGGACAATTTAAACCCCTCGTTGAGCAAGACAGCTACGCTATACATGCCCCAAACCAATTCTAAAAGCCTTCCTGGAACAGAGCTCAGAGGGAGCCAAGGGAAGTGGAGATGAGGGTGGCAGGGCTGGGAAGGTGTCAGAGAGCAGGAAATGAGCTTCTGCCCTTAGGCTAGTTATCAAGAGTGGTTCCTCCCAGCTACACTGAATGGGATGCTTACAGCTGCTTCCCTGATGGGGCTCCAGTGTTTGTCTCCAAAGCTGCAGCTAGGAAGGACAGGCATGCAAAAATACAAACAAGACCAAGAATTCCTCTTGAACTCTCCCACATATATAGACAAGCATTCCCATACCCTGGATAGCACTTCTCAGCTGGACTCAGCCCTTAACGAGCAGGGTGGCCTTGGACATGTCATTTCCTCCCTCTCTCTCTAATTGTCTATGTATCTGATCTTAACCGAAGTTATTGGGTAAGATTGTCTTGAAGACTTTCTACTGTAGGCAGCCTAACTGAGGGACACACAAAGGTGATTAGGGAGTCCTCCTTAGTCTACATTGTAAATATAAGTAGCCTCCACACTCAAAAATAGGTTTGGCTGAGAGTTGTGGGGACCATGGTCTTGGGGAACATCTGGCTCATCCATAACATAATTTATAAAGAAAATGTTCTACATTCTACTTTGGTGGATAGCATCTGGGGTCTTAAAAGCTTGTGAGTGGCCATCTAAGATACTCCACTGGTCTCACCCCAACTGGAGCAAGGGAGAATGAAGAAAACCAAAGATACAAAGGAAAGATTAGTCCAAAGGACTAATGGATCACAACTACCACAGCCTCCACCAGACTGAGTCCAGCATAACTAGATGGTACCCAGCTATCACCACTGACTGCTCTGACAGGGATCACAATAGAGGGTCCTGAAGAGAGCTGGAAAAAAAATGTAGAACAAAATCTTAACTCAAAAAAAAAAAAAAAAGGACCAGACTTACCGGTCTGATAGAGACTGGAGAAACTCCAAAAGTATGGCCCCCCAGACACTCTTATAGCTCAGTAATGAAATCACTCCTGAGGTCCGCCCTTCAGACAAAGATTAGATGGGCCAATAAAACAAAATGAGACTAAATGGGCACATCAGCCCAGGGGCAAAGATGAGAAGACAGGAGGGGACAGGAAAGCAGGTAAGGGGGAACCCAAGTTTGGAAAGAGGAGAGTGTTAGCATGTCATGGGGTTGGCAACCAATGTCACAAAACAATATGTATATAAATTGTTTAATGAGAAACTAGTTTGTTCTGTAAACCTTCATTTAAAGTACAGTAATAATAAAGAATTCAATACTGGGAACAGAGTACAGGTAGTCTGCGGCTTATGACGTATTAGAGTTGTGACAAACTGCACTTAAATGACCATCTTTTTTTTTTTTAGTACATCTTATCATTAGTAATACCTACTATACACAATGTTAAAATATATCTGTAAGTTATATACGTAATGTTTCCAACCCCCAAAGACAAATAAAGATCAGATTTATAAAGATTAAAAATACCCGGTATTAGTTCAATGACAGACACAAAGACCAGTAGAAGAGATCTGATAAACCAGAATAAATCCACACATTTATGGACAACTTATTTTCAACAAGGGGTCAAAGTCCATTCAATGGGGAAGAAACAGTCTCTTTAATAAATGGTGCTGGAAAAACTAAATACCCACCAAAAAAAAAAAGGTTTGGAAGAAAAACAAGTGTATTTGTAAGTGAATTACTGTGGTGCTAAGAAAACATTTCTCCATAGAAGCATCGATGTAAATGGTAGTTTGGTTCCTGCGAAGTCCATAAAAATTTGAACTGAAATGAAGGAGAAATGCAGTCAATGAAAAATAGTAGAAAATAACACCACTGGAAGTATTAGTAATTCAGCACAAGATTAATCAATAATGTTACTTAAAAAATAATAATTTTTTTTTTCATTTCTAGAATCCTGGGAAGCAGATCTAGTCTAAAGAGCATTTCTCAAGCTGCAAAAGCCGAAGAAAAAATGCAAACCTCAAGTTGCAATATTGAAGGCTTCTATGGGCAAAAAATTGAATGATGCAGAAAGTATCGAAAGAAGACGGAGGGGGTGGGGCCAAGATGGCCGAGTAAGTCAGACACTACAGATGAACCCTCTTACAACAAAGATCAAAAAAAACAAGTGAAAAGATTACATTTATGACAAGCTAGAAGCCCTGAACATCAAAGGCAAAGTTAGAAAACGGAATGGGCGGCAGGGGTAAGGAGAGATGGTTCAGAGCGGAGACGAGTTACCAGACCTGAATCACCAGGAACCCTCAGGCACCATGCCCAGAAACAGCTGCAGCAGACTGGTGGTAGCATTCGGCTGCAGTTTCCTCAGGGAGAAACAGCCAGCCACACAGCCTACTCACACCTCTGGAAACAGAGAAGAATGGTGCTTTCGGCAAAAGCTAAGTACTTGCGTGTATTTTACTGTGTCCCCAGCCCCAAAGCCAGCTTCTGTTGCTGTCGATTTCCCTGGGCCTGAGATAGGTCCTGTTGCGTGCTCTGAGCCATTCTCCCGGCCTTGGAGAAGGAATAAATTCACAATTGGGGAAAAGATAATCTGCCAGCTCCACTAACCTGGGGAGCTCAGGACAGAAGCGTCTCCTGTCCAGCCATAAATGGTCCAAGGAATTTGAATACCTTTCCCCCCTGCATGGACCTGTGTGGGCCTATTTCAGAAGAATAGGCTCTTGCTGGCAGACTACAACTGTTTCAGCTGTGTGGTGGAGAGGTGGGTGTTTGATGTTTGACACTGCTTTGCCTATTAAACAGGGTCCTCACCTACCCACATCAGGGGCCTAAGGACTGGTGGCTCCACTCAGGTCACCCAGCCATCTGTGACTGGAGTCCAAGGATAACTGGTACCTCCCAGTCCTTACAACCAAAAGCACTGGGTGCCCAAGGTCCGTCTGCAGAACCCATCCACCTGTGTGCTCTAAGGGATGGGTGTCAGCCCCCTGCCTTGTTCAGAGCATGACCCCCTGCTGCAACCAGATACCAGTACCTACACCAATCACCCCTATACCCCTAAGACTGTAGGACAGAGCCTGTACCACACACTTGATGACCAACTACCTGGACACCTGAGCTGAAGCCATACAAGAAAAGCAAATGGACACCTAGGCTCACATACCTGGTAACAGCTCTAGCCATCTGGTAACAGGACGTTAGAGATTCAAAGGTGAAAATAACCAAGCTAGCTCACTCAAGCAACCTATTTGGGTGTATCAAAAAAAAACAAAGCAAGAAGCTAGGATACAGTAAGCAAACATAAAATAAACTAATACAATAATTTATAGATGGCTTGGAGACAACAGTCAGTATAAAATCACATAAAGAAGCAGACCATGATCGCTTCAACATGTTCTCAGAACAGATCATCAAGGGATCTTATGGATGAAGATGCATTCCTGGAGTTACCAGATGCAGAATACAAAAGATTAATATACAGAACTCTTCAAGACATGAGGAAGGAAATCAGGTGATACACAGAACAAGCCAAGGAACACACAGACAAAGCAGTTGAAGAAATGAAAAAGGTTATTCAGAAATAAAATGAAAAATTTAATAAGCTGCAAAAATCCATTTACAAATTCAGAAGATTAACAATAAAATTACAGAATTAGACAATTCAATACAAAGTCAGAGGAGCAGAAATGAGGAAGTGAAAGGCAGAATTAGTAAGACTGAAGATAAAGCACTTGCCACCAATATAATGAAGAAAAATCAGATAAAAGAATTTTAAAAAATGAAGAAACCCTAAGAATCATGTGGAACTCTATCAAGAGAAGTAACCTACGAGTGATTGGAGTACCAGAATAGGGAGGGATAACAGAAAATACAGAGAGAATTCCTGAAAGTTTTTTGGCAGAAAACTTCCCCGATATAGTGAAAGATGAGACGATATCTATCCAAGGTGCTCATCAAACTCCACATAAGGTAGATCTTAAAAGAAAGTCACCAAGACTTATTACAGTCAAACTTGCCAAAACCAAAGATAAAGAGAAAATTTTAAGATCAGCTAGGGATAAACAAAAAGTCACCTACAAAGGAGAGCCATAGGAATAAGCTCGACTACAGCAGAAACCATGCAGGCAAGAAGGCAGTGGGATGACTTATATAAAGCATTGAAGGAAAAAAAAATGCCAGCCAAGAATCATATATCCAGCAAAACTGTCTCTCAGATATGAAGGCAAAATTAGGACATTTCCAGATAAAAAGAAGTTTAGGAAATTAATAAAAACCAAGCCAAAACTACCAGAAATACTAAAGGGAGTTCTCTGGTTAGAAAATCAATAATATCAGATATCAACCCAAGACTAGAACACTAGACACAGCAATCAGATGTCAACCCAGATAGGGAAATCACAAAAATAAATCAAGATTTAAAAAATGCTCAAAACAGGGCAGCACCGATGTCATTATGTAAAAGAAGACAATATTAAAAGAATAAAGAGGGACTAAGAAATGTAGTCATAGATCTTTCATATGAAGAGGTAGAAAAGGCGATATAAAGAAATAAAACTTAGGTTTAAACTTAGAAAAATAGGGGTAAATATTAAGATAACCACAAAGGAGACTAACAATCCTACACACCAAAATAAAATACAAGAAAAAAATAGAGACTCAACAGAAACAAAATCAGTTACACGGAATAAGAGGAAAAAAACAATAAAGCTACTCAGCACAAAAAATTAAGTGGGAAAAAGAAACTATCAACAACACACAAAAAAAGACATCAAAATGAAAGCACTAAACTCATACCAATCCATAATTACACGGAATGTAAATGGACTAAATGCACAATAAAGAGACAGAGAGTGGCAGAATGGATTAAAAAACAAGGTCCATCTATATGCTGCCTAAAAGAGACACATCTTAGACTTAGAGACACAAACAAACTAAAACTCAAAGGATGGAAAAAAATATATCAAGCAAAAAACAATCAAAAAAGAGCAGGACTGGCAATATTAATTTTGGACAAAAATAGACTTTAAAGTTAAATCCACCACAAAGGATGAGGAGGGACACTATATAATGATTAAAGGGACAATATACGGAGAGGATATAACCATATTAAATATTTATGCACCCAATGATAGGGCTGCAAGATACATAAAACAAACTCTAATAGCATTGAAAAGTGAGATAGTAGGAGACTTCAACACACCACTTTCGGTGAAGGACAGAACATCCAGAAAGAAGCTCAATAAAGATATGGAAGATCTAAATGCCACAATCAACCAACTTCACCTCACAGACATATACAGAAAACTCCACCCAGCAGCAGCCAAGTATACTTTCTTTTCTAGTGCACATGGAACATTCTCTAGAACAGACCACATATTAGGTCATAAAGCAGGCCTTAGCAGAATCCAAAACATCAAAATATTACACAGCATCTTCTCTAACCATAAGGCCATAAAAGTGGAAATTAGTAACAGAAAAGGCAGGGAAAAGAAATCAAACACTTGAAAACTGAACAATACCCTGCTCAGAATGACTGGGTTATAGAAAACATCAACGATGGAATAAAGAAATTCATAGAATCTAATGAGAATGAAAACACTTTCTATCAGAACCTTCGGGACACAGCAAAAGCAGTGCCCAGAGGTCAATTTACATCAATAAATGCACACATAAAAAAAAAGAAAGGGCCAAAATCAAAGAATTATCCCTACAACTTGAACAAACAGGAAGAGAGTAACAAAAGAAACCCTCACCCACCAGAAGAAAGCAAATAATAAAAATTAGAGCAGAATTAAATGAAATAGAGAACAGAAAAACAATTTAAAGAGTTAACAAAACCGAAAGCTAGTTCTTTAAAAAAATTAACAAAATTGATAAACCACTGGCCAAACTGACAAAAGAAAAACAGGACAGGAAGCAAATAACCCAAATAAGAAATGAGATGGGCGATATTACAACAGACCCAACTGAAATTAAAAGAATCATATCAGATTGCTAAGAAAAATTGTACTCTAACAAATTTGAAAACCTAGAAGAACTGGATGAATTTCTACAAACACACTACCTACCTAAACTAACACAAACAGAGGTAGAACAACTAAATAAACCCATAAAAAAATAAGAGATTGAAAAATATAGTTAAAAAACTCCCCCAAAAAAAAGAAGCCATGGTCCGGAAAGCTTCACTGCAGAGTTCTACCAAACTTTCAGAGAAAACTAACACCACTACTAGCGGTATTTCAGACCATAGAAAAAGACGGAATACTCCCAAACTCATTCTATGAAGCCAGCATATCCCTGATACCAAAACTAGGTAAAGACACCACAAAAAGAGAAAATTACAGAGCTATATCCCTCATGAACTTAGATGCAAAAATCCTCACCAAAATACTAGCCACAGAATTCAACAACATATCAAAAAAATAATTCACCACGACCAAGTTGGATTTATACCAGGTATGCAGGGATGGCTCAATATTAGAAAAACAATTAATGTTATCCATCATATAAATAAAACAAAAGACAAGAACCACATGATCTTATCAATCTATGCAGAAAAGGCATTTGACAAAGTTCAACACCCATTCATAATAAAAACTCTCAGCAAAATAGGAATAGAAGGAAAATCCATCAACATAGTAAAGAGCATTTATACAAAGCCAGCAGCCAACATCATCCTAAATGGAGAGAGTCTAAATGCATTCCTCTTGAGATCGGGAACCAGACAAGGATGCCCTTTATCACCACTCTTAATCAACATTGTGCTGGTGGTCCTAGCCAGAGCAAGTGGGCTAGATAAAGAAATAAAGGGCTCTCAGATTGGAAAGGAAGAAGTATCTCTATTTGCAGATGACATGATCTTACACATGGAATACCCTAAAGGATCCTCAAGAAACCTACTGAAACTAATAGAAGAGTTCAGCAGATCATCAGGATATAAGATAAACATACAAAAATCAGTTGGATTCCTCTACATCAACAAAAAGAACATCGAAGAAGAAATCACCAAGTCAATACCATTTATAGTAGCCCCCAAGAAGATAAAATACTTAGGAATAAATCTTACCAGAGGTGTAAAAGACCTATACAAAGAAAACTACAAGACACTACTGCAAGAAACCAAAAGAGACCTAAGTAAGGGGAAAAACATACCTTGCTCATGGATAAGAACACTTAACATTGTAAAAATGTCTATTCTACCAAAAGCCATCTATAGGTACAATGCAATTCTGATCCAAATTTCAAAGACATTTTTTAATGAGATGAAGAAACAAATCACCAACTTTCTATGGAAGGGAAAGAGGCCCCAGATAAGTAAAGCATTACTGAAAAAGAAGAACAAAGTGGGAGGCCTCACTCTACCTGATTTTAGAACCTATTATATTGCCACAGTAGTCAAAACAGCCTGGTACTGGTACAACAACAGATAAATAGACCACTGGAACAGAATTGAGAATCCAGACACAGATCCAACCACATATGAGCAGCTGATATTTGACAAAGGCCCAAAGTCAATTAAATGGGGAAAAGACAGTCTCTTTAACAGTGTTGGGATAATCGGATATCTATCTGGAAAAAAATGAAACAAGACCCATACCCCACACTATGCACAAAAACTAATTCAAAATGGATCACAGACCTAAAAATAAAATCTAAAACTATAAAGATCATGGGAGAAAAAATATGGACAACACTAGGAGCCTTGATATATGGCATAAACAGTATACGAAACCTTACTAACAATGCAGAAGAGAAACTAGATAACTGGGAGCTCCTAAAGATCAAACACCTCATCCAAAGACTTCACCAAAAGAGTAAAAAGATTACCTACAGACTGGGAAAAAGTTTTTAGCTATGACATTTCTGAACAGCATCTGATCTCTAAAATCTACATGATACTGCAACAACTCAACTAGAAAAAGACAAATAACCCAATTAAAAAATGGGCAAAGGATATGAACAGGCACTTCACTAAAGAAGACATTCAGGTAGCTAACAGGCACATGAGGAAATGCTCACCATTAGAGAAATGCAAATCAAACCACAATGAATTCCATCTCACCCCACCAAGGCTGGCATTAATCCAAAAAACACAAAATAATAAATGCTGGAGAGGCTGTGGAGAGAGTGGAACACTTATACGCTGCTGATGGGAATGTAAAATGGCACAACCACTTTGGAAATCGATTTTGCACTTCCTTAAAAAGCTAGAAATAGAACTACCATATGATCCAGCAATCCCACTCCTTGGAATATATCCTAGAGAAATAACAGCCTTTACACGAACAGATACAGGCACACCCATGTTCACTGCAACATTGTTTACAATAGCAAAAAGATGGAGGCTACCAAGGTGCCCATCAACAGATGAATGGATAAATAAATTATGGTATATTCACACAATGGAATACCACCCATTGATAAAGAACAATGATGAATCCGCAAAACATTTCATAACATGGAGGGATCTGGAAGGCATTATGCTGAGTGAAATTAGTCAGTTGTAAAAGGACAAATATTGTTTGAGACCTTTATTAAAAGAACTCAAAAAATAGTTTAAACAAGAAGAATATATTCTTTGATGGTTAAAGAATGAGGAGAGAGGGAGGGAGAGGGGTTTTCACAAATTAGGTAGTAGATAAGAACTATTTTAGGTGAAGGGAAAGCCAACACACAATACAGGAGAGGTCAGCACAACTGGACTAAACCAAAAGCAAAGAAGTTTTCTGAATAAACCGAATGCTTTGAAGGCCAGTGTAACAGGGGCGGGGGTTTGGGGACCATGATTTCAGGGAACATCTAAGTCAATTGGCATATTAAAATCTATTAAGAAGACATTCTGCATCCCACTTTGGAGAGTGGCGTTTGGGGTCTTAAAAGCTAGCAAGATGCATCGATTGGTCTCAACCCACCTAGACTACAGGAGAATGAAGAACACCAAAGACAAAAGGTAATAATGAGCCCAAGAGACAGAAAGGGCCACATAAAGCAGACACTACATCAACCTGAGACCAGAAGAACTAGACAGTGCCTGGCTACAACCAATGACTGCCCTGACAGGGAACACAACAGAGAAACCCTGAGGGAGCAGGAAAGCAGTGGAATGCAGACCCCAAATTCTTGTAAAAAGACCAGACTTAATGCTCCAACTGAGACTAGAAGGACCCCAGAGGTCATGGTCCCCAGACCTTCTGTTAGCCCAAGATAGGAACCATTCCCAAAGCCAACTCTTCAGACAGGGATTGGACTGGACTATGGGATAGAAAATGATACTGGTGAAGAGTGAGCTCCTTGGATCAAGTAGACACATGAGACTATGTGGGCAGCTCCTGTCTGGAGAAGAGAGGAGAGAGCAGAGGAGGGCAGAAGCTGGCCGAATGGACACAAAAATAAAGAGCGGAGGAAAGGAATGTGCTGTCTCATTAGAGGGACAGCAACTAGGAATATACAGCAAGGTGTATATAAGTTTTTGTATGAGAGACTGACTTGATTTGTAAACTTTCACTTAAAGCACTATAAAAATCTTTAAAAAAAAGAAGATGGAAAGAATACACACAGAGCCACTGTACCAAAAAAAAAAATTGGTAGACATTCAACCATTACAGGAGGTAGCATATGATCAGGTACCAATGGTACTGAAGGGAGAAGTCCAAGCTGCACTGAAGGCATTAGCAAAAAAAAAATAAGGCTGCAAGAATTGACAGAATACCAACTGAGAGGTTTCAACAAACAAATGTAATGCTAGAAGCGCTCACTCATCCATACCAAGAAATTTGGAAGACAGCTACCTGGCCAACTGACTGGAAGAGATCCACATACATGCCCATTGCAAAGAAAGGTGATCCAACAGAGTGTGGATATTATTGAACAGTATCATTAATATCACATACAAGTAAAATGTTGCTGAAGATAATTCAAAAACAGTTGCAGCAGTATATCAACAGGGAGCTGCCAGAAATTCAAGCTGGATTCAGAAAAGGACATGGAACAAGAGATATCATTGTTGATGTCAGATGGATCTTGGCTGAAAGCAGAGAACACCAGAAAGATGTTTACCTGTGTTTTATTGACTACACAAAGGCATTAGACTGTGTGGATCATAACAAATTATGGATAACAATTCAAGGAATGGGAATTCCAGGACACTTAATTGTGCTTATGTAAAACCTGTACGTAGACCAAGAGGCAGTCATTAGAACAAGACAAGAAGATACTGCATGGTTTAAAGTCAGGAAAGCTGTGCATCAGAGTTGGATCCTTTCACCATACTTATTCAACCTGTATGCTGAGAAAATAATCCAGAAAGCTGGACTATATGAAGAAGAACATGGCATCAGGATTAGAGGAAGGCTCATTAATAACCTGCTCTAGGCAGATGACACAACCTTGCTTGCTGAAAGTGAAGAGAACTTGGAGTACTTACTGATGAAGATCAAAGATTACAGCCTTCAGTATAGATTACCCCTTACCATGAAGAAAACAAAAATCCTCACAACTGAACCAATAAGTAACATCATAATAAACAGAGAATTTAAGTTGTCAAGGATTTCATTTTACTTGGATCTACAATCAACACCCATGGAAGCAGCAGTCAAGAAATCAAATGACATATTACATTGGGCAAATCTGCTGCAAAAGACCTCTTTAAAAAGCTAAAAAGCAAAGATATACCTTATCCAAGCCATGGTATTTTCAGTCACCTCATATGCATGCAAAAGCTGGACAATGAATAAGACTGAAGAATTGACACCTTTGAATTATGGTGTTGGTGAAGAATATTGAATATACCATGGACTTTTTCCAAAAGAACAAGCAAATCTGTCTTGGAAGAAGTACAGCCAGAATGATTCTTAGAAGTGAGGATGCTGAGACCTTGTCTCACTTTGAACGTGTGTTAGGAAGGACCAGTCTTTGGAGAAGGACATCATGTTAGGTAAAGTGGAGGGTCAAAGAAAAGAGGAAGACCTTCAATAAGATGGACTGACACAGTGGCTACAACAATGGGCTCAGACAGTAACAACTGTGAGGATGACGCAGGGCCAGGCAGTGTTTCATTCTGTTGTACACAGGATCACTATGAGTTGGAGCAGACTCTGAGGCACCTAACAACAAACAACAAAGAAAGACAGAGACTTTGAGACTCTGATGGAAATGTCAGTTGGGCACTATTTACGTCTAAGTTAATGGTCTTGGTTCTATTTAAAATAAATGTGATTTCTTTTCTAAAAAATTAATATGCTTGTTATAGAAAAAAATCAAAATTTAATTAAATAGAAATTTTTTTTCAAATTCCTTTCATGCACACATTAAGATGTGCATAACTTCTGGGGTTTTTTAATGCACTTATTAATGTGTTGTTTTAATTAAATGGAATCATAAATATTTTGTAATCCTTTTTCCTCCCAATTATACCAATAACATTTAATCCAGGAAACCAGGTCATCATTTTAAATGGTTATGTAGTATATATATATCCTCATATGGATAGTCCCTAATTTATTCAACAAATTCCATTTGTTGAATATTTAGTGTCTACAATTTTTGTATTATGAACAACACTAACATAAGCTTCCTGTCTTGAACATACAACTGTGGATTTCTCTGGCCATTGCTCTATGATAAATTCCTAGATATGAAAATACTACATAATCTTTTATTAATTTTTGATACATATGCCAGTTGCCTTCCAGTAGGGTTGGACCAAATTGTACTTCCACCAACTCATGAGTGCCTATTTCCCATACTATCACTACTCTGGGTAGTACCATCCTTTTCTTGATTTTCTAACTATATCCCATTTTACTTGATAACTGATTTCATTTGCTTCAACAAGAGTATCATGAGAATTCCTTTCCTTAGGTTGCATTTGTGAGACAAAATTAATCTTAATCATTATCAGCTGACAGAAAAGAGAGAGTAGGAAGGAGATAGAGTCTATTGGAGTAAATGAGCAAGAACTGAAAATAACATGCCCAAAAACCAAACCCATTGCCATTGAGTCAATTCTGACTCATAGCAGCCCTATAGGACAGAGTAGAACTGCCCCATAAAGTTTCCAAGGAGCGATTTGTGGATTCAAACTGCCGACCTTTTTGGTTAGCAGCTGTAGCACTTAACCACTACACTACCAAAGTTTCCGGAAATAAAATAGAAAGATCAAAATTAAATATGTCATAAATGATACTGAAGAAGAATATTTCAGTGAGCTATGAAAAGCAAGACACAAAAAGAAGCGGGCCATGAGGAAAAAACGAGGTGTTGGAAGCAGACTTGCGTCAACTTCCTATGCCTTTGCCAGTTAGCACCTTGGGCCTAGAATGCTTATGGTTCCATCCGAAGTGGTAAGAGGCCCTGTGACACTGGCTAGTCTTGTAATACTTTTAAGTTGGATGTTTCCACTTCAGGGAATGTACATATTCAACTCTCAGATGGCGTGCATTTGAGCAGAGTTGTATTTGCTCAGTCTGTAGAAGACCACCTAAGAAAAAATGTCGGAGATTCTCAAAGAGATGGAATTCCACTGGGTCCTCATCTAATATGGGATCCCAGACCTTTCCATTGATTAGCAAATCTGTTAATAACACAACCAGAACCCCCAACCCAAAATACTAAAGACTTTTTGAGACCAAGATGAAAGAAATGATGACACTTTTTTAAGTTCTTCTCCTGGGCTTATGATTTCCTGTCTTCACATAACCTCTTTTAAATAACTTTTGAGGTAAATTTCATCATTTTTCTCACTGTACAGATGAACAAGATGAAGCTCAGGCCACCGTGACAAAGCCAGAGCTCAAATCCAGACCTTCTAATTTTATCTTCATGCCCTTTTCACTATCACCACCTCATGAGGTTTGCAGTAACACTACGCATTTTGCGTACAGTTAGAGCAAAACCTCAAATGAGAGCTCCAAGGTAGCCAAACTTCTTCCTGCTGTGCCACATAAGAAAGAAAACAGTAATGGAATGACAATACCCAAAGTGCTTTTCAAATTCTACCCCTGAGCACTAGAGAAAGGGAGATATCTCCCTTCATAGAGGAATAGACTACAATGCTTACAATATGTCTGTCTGAGTGATGCTAAGAAATCAATCTGTTTTAGACAAGTTAAATCTAAATGAATAACTCCTGATCCGCTTTTACCAGGCCCATACGGCTTAGGGTAAGTTGCTTAGAAATCATGAAGATCATGTAGGGACACAGGATATTAATACGAGACACCAATCATTTGGTCCCCTCCTTTTTTTTCCATAGCAGCTTTCCACCAGGAGGCTGTGAGAAGGTCATGGCCACCAGATGTCTGAAAGCAAGAAAGCTGGTGTCTGAACTCTGCCAGAAGCCCACCCCCCAACCCTGCCACACCCAAGATACTCTCTCTGCCCATTCCTGTGGTACTTACAGCCACCGCGGCTCCTCCAGTACTTCCGGTTTCCATCTGTCTGGGCAGCAGGGCTCAGAGGGGTGCGACATCAACACACAGATCATCTGGTGCTAAGTGTTCGTTGAGGCTCAGTTGAGTCTGGTATGCTGGTTTGAGGGTTGCTGTCTGAAACATCAAAGCAATGAAAAAACTAAACAAATAAATCATTCTAAGATGTTCTCCGAGGTAAGTAAACTCACATCAACAAAAGTTGGCAGGACTCTGTCATCCCATCCAATTCACCCCTTACCCAGGGCTCCCCATACTCTGCTGAATTCTTTCCCTTTTAGTCAAAGCCCCTTTCTTGCTAAGTTAAACTTTCTTCTGATGGAGTTTCAAAGCACTCTATCTCCTGGCCTCCCCCACCCTCCCAGATTTTATCTAAAGGATTATAAAACACCATCTCTTCTCCCACAAAGACAAATGCCACATGACTCCAGTCTCCAGCCTCCAATCATTTCCCAAGCTACCTCGCATAGAAGAGCCCTCCAGCTCCCTGCCACCTCATGTGCATAAATCATATGGAATCCCAGACTGTGTGAAACCTTTCCAGATACCTCCTTTATCCCACGCACTAACACCAATCCCATTATCACCATGCACTCAGACTCACATTCCAGGACAGACACTGATCACAAACGCCATAAAACCGCATCTGCTCATCCACAGATTGACAAGTCACATTGCAGGAACCCAACTGCTTTGTGACCAAAATCAAGGTCAGAAATCTTGTCTTCTCCACATTCAGTAGATTCTCTCTTCCTTGCTCACCAAACTGCCTCGTTCCAGTTGAATCTGAGACCCTCTACCATTCTGAGACTTTATACTAAAACCAAACCAGTTGCTGTCAAGTCAGTCCTAACTCATGGCAACCCCAAGTGTGTCTGGAGAGAACTGTGCTACATGGGGTTTTCAACAACTGTGGTCTTCTGGAAGTAGATCACCAGGCCTTTCTTCCATGGTGCCTCTGGGTGGACTTGAACCACCAACCTTTCAGTTAGTAGCTGAGCACTGAACTGTTTGCACCACCCCAGCCCTCATTATATATCCATATCAACTAGGTGAGTTAGATATCATTAGCCTCATCTTACAGCAAAACAAGTTGAAGTTCAGGAAGATTGAGTAATTTGCTTGAGTTCACACAGTGGGTTGGAGTCTGCCTACTGAGATTCTAACTCAGATCTGTTGACAGCACAACTCATGCTCCAGGAACCACAGCCTGCATCGCAAGGGACTTACCCAAGATGATGACATTAGGAAAAGAGAAACAACAGGAAGGTTGGGGCCAGAAGAAAGGAATAGCAAAAATCAACAAAGAAGGTAATTTGATTATCAAGGTAAACAATTGAAGTTTTACAATATAGGCATTTAACCATGGGAGTTTTTAAGCGAAAAAGAAAACTAGAGGAGGAGGGAAAATTTAGTAGGAAAAAAAAAAAAAATCTCTAAAAATCAATACATCTAGGCATCTGCCTCCAGACAAAACTTCCCTTAAGCCATCCCAGAATGGTGGAATCGTTTATTAGAAAACTAAGCCCCTCCATGCCTATGTGGTATGAAACCCCACACAAATGCCATTAAACCCTCACCCAGGGCTCCCTCCCATGGTTTCTCCCTATTTCTAGCTGTCCCAGGACAGCCAGGCTACAGCAATGGCCTGGAGGGAAGCCTTCGTTTGAAGGCCAAAACCTGGCACTCCTGCTGATCTCTCAGCCCTGTTGTTTCTGTGAGATAGCCCACATCTCCCCACACCAGGCCTCGAGTGCAGGAAAAGCCCACTCAAACCTGCATTAGGACTGAAATCCCGGGCGTGGGCCCCTTGGGCCATTCCTAGCAGAGGGCAGGGCTGGGCCTCCAGGAAGAGATTTGCCCAGAACTCTCAGGTGTTCAAAGAGTCCAGAGGCTGAGGCCCCTGAAGCTGAGAAGCCAGCACCCTTGGGTCCCACTGCCCAAGCCAGTGCTCTCTTCCCAGGATGCCTTGTGTTATGAACAAGATGCTACGACCAGGAGGTAAGAGAGCCAGGGATCATGTGGGAATATGGATGTGGGGATCATAAACCAACTTTAGGTCTTGTTCTACTACCTGTTTTTGTGCCATATTGAGTGATTTTATAGACACAATTGTATGTATTAATATATATAATCTCCCAGATATCTCAGAAGAATCTAGATAGCAGAGGTTCTATTATCAGTTTCCCCACAGGCACATTGATATTTGTAAGATGACATGTCCTAATTTCTGGTCCAGAGAATAGGGGAGGTAGACATAGCCTAGGGGAGTTGTTTAGGATATGGGGTTTGTGGTTGCAACAACTTCCTCTTTCGAGCTGCTCGATCTTAGACTAGTTATTCAACCCCTGGGCTTCAATTTCTTCATCCGTAAAATGGAAATAATAATAGTATCACCTCACAGAACCTGGCACGAGGTTACTCCTCAGCTGATGATAGTTGGTGATATTATACAAGAATTCTGACCTTCAGGCTCTATCTGTTTCTCTCTCCTGACATACCTTCTTACCACATATATCCCACATATATCTTTCTTGCAGGTTTGACGTGGGTATGCTTGAGAAGGTTTGCCTCCTCTTTTCTCTGAAGTTCATTTCTTGATAAAAGAACAGATCTCCTGAGGAGGCGCACTAAGCACAGAGACAGAGCTTGTGCTTCCTCCAAGCTGCTGGGGCTGCTGGAGAGACTGAGCAGAAAGGTCTGAGAGCCCTGGAGGAACATGCCACCTCCCCAGCATCTGACAGTGAAGTCTGAGCTGTGGAGCTCTTCTGGGCACAGTTACTGCCTGTCGTTTGTGTTCACAGACACAGTTGTCTACGTCATTCGTCAGCAGGAGGGATACCTTCATGTAGTTTTATCTGACCCTCCTAAGCCCCGGGGTGTTCTACCAAGCAAAGGTTGCATCTACTATATGGAAACAACCAGCTGAAATGTAATTATGTCAACTGTATAATTAGAATTCAAATACAGTCAGCACTGCCCACCCTTTTCAAGGTTTTATTCTTCAGTTGACCAGCTAACTTGTGATTGGGCACACAAATGAAACCCAAAGCCACCTTAGAGACCATCTGATCCAGTAGCTTCTTTCCTGGTGGAGAAAGCAAATTCCAGAGAGGGAAATGACTTACCCAAGACTATACCGTTGACCAGAGGGTAACATGAGAATCCAGGGGAGGAAGAGAGGCATCTTCACACACTGACTTGGGAGAAAACAGAACCAAAAGAAGGTGGGGTGGAGTGTCAGTTGAATTTCAGGGGTGCTACGGAATGAGCACTGGACCGACAGGTAGAAGTTCAGGTTCCCTACTTGTCCCTGCCTCTTACCAACTGGGCCACTGTGGGCTATCACGTCACCTCTCTTTGGGGTTCAGTTCTCTGTTATAAAATGGAGCACCCCATCTACCTCTCAGAACTGTTGTGAGAATGTGTCTCAAAAACCATAAGGCTCTGCGTGTGTGGAACTGAATTCTGCACAGTCAACACAGGCTTTGGGTCAGGTGTAGGAACCGGGACTAGGCGGAAGGGAGAGTAAGGCATGCTCCCTGAGCAGAAGCAAGGCTGGGGGCTTCCCCCAGTAAACGGGGCCTGGAGCACCAGGCTAAATCCATGTCATTTTAGCAGGGCTCAGGTTGTGTCTAAGCAGCTTTGGTTTTAAAAAGATTAGGAGGGCGGAGGAGTGGAGAGAAAAATTGATGAGACAGCAAAGATTTGCCCACAGTGCCACACTGCCCTCTGCAGGCCACCAGGGAGAAGGCACCTAGACTGGGCTGGACTGGCTAATCCAGATTGCCCAGGGTCACTGAATATATTTCCCTGCCTCTGTGCAGTGCAAGTTGAAACAGGAACAAGGAACAGCCCCCATTCTCAGAAATCTGTTCCTCCCTGCATGTTTAGCCCGACTCTTCCATGTGTCTTGATGCTCATCATTTTCCTGCCTGCTCTCTGTGGCACTTACCGGCATGCCTTAGGGTCTCTCACTTTTCACTCTGAAGCCAGGATTTAGAAAGCTCTGGAAAAGAGACGAGCCCATGGTTCCTGCCCCACTCACTGTACCACTCTGCTGCAGAACAGAGTGGTTTTTCCAGATAGGCGACCCATTCCAACCCTGGAGGACAAGCGCCTGAACTGAGAGAGACATTCCCTGCTTGAATCGAGGGACAGGCCAGAGCCCTGCAGGTCTCAGGGACGAACCTGAAATTCTGTGACTCCCAAGAACGTCAGACAGACTCAGCAGCAGATCTGGGATCAGAAGGCAGCATCTGAGACCCAGAGCCTGCACCATGGCGCTGCTCAGAGCGGCACCCATCCTGCCAGTCTCCCCACCCCTGTTCCATTCTGGATTCTTCCCCTAGCTATGTGGTTCAGAGCAGAACCCTGCAGCTGGCTGACCAGCCTCCAGGCCGTGGGCTCAGGCCACACTCCCTGGGTGCCCTTGTGAGGACCCAGGGAGCCTCTGCAGCCGGCCGGGCCATGTGACGGGAGTGATTCACACACGCAGATGCCCAACCCGGCTTCTCCTTTCTTCCTCTCCCAGGCCATCACAAAAGGCACAGTCTCGGCTGCTCAGGCTGGAAACCCTTCAGCACAGAGCTGCATTGTTCCCAGGGTCAGGAGGGGCTGGAGGCTGGGGGAATTAGGAAGAGAGGGAGTCCAGCCGTGGGCTGGTTTTCCAGGCAGCATATGCGCCTTCGTCCAGGCCAAGCCCACTTCCTGTCCTGGCTCCAGTGCTGCGGCTCAAGTTAACATCTAACTTCTTTAGAACCCACTTCGGTTTGGTTGTTGGCATTCTTTTTTTCCACTCTCTGCACGTGGGCATGTCTTTGAAAATCTGCACGTGCTATTTCTTTTTTCTTCTCCAACACACATCATTCTTTGTTGTTGTGTGCCATCGAGTTGATTCCGATTCATAGCAACTGCCCCACAGGGTTTCCTAGGCTATAATCTTTACGGGAGTAGATTGCCAGGTCTTTTCTCCTGTGGAGCCAATGGGTGGGTTTGAACAGCTGAATTTTCAGTTAGCAGCCAAGAACTCAACCATTGAGCCACCAGGGCTACTTAATCATTCTGTAGAAACCATAATGTAAATTTGGAGTCCAACAACCTTTGGCTTTTTTGGCGTATGTTATGGATTGAATTGTGTCCTCCAAAGATATGTAAATCCTGACCTCTCTACCTGTGGATCGTAATCCCATTTAGGAATAGATTCTTCTTAGTTATGTTAATGAGGCCATACAAGTCTAGGGCGTGTTTTAAGCCAATCGCTTTTGGGATATAAAAAGGGCAGATTAGGCACAGAAGCAAGGAAGCGCAAATGGGGAAGACCGATGCCACGAGGAGATCACCAAGGAACTGATGAAGAGAAACTAAAAGATACAAGGACTTTTCACCCAAAGTAGAGAGAGAGAGCCTTCCCCTAGAGCTGGAGCCCTGAATTTGGACTTCTGGCCTTTTAAACTGTGAGAAAATAAATTTCTCTTCGCTAAAGCCACCCATCTGTGGTATTTCTATTACAGTAGCACTAGCAAACCAAGACAGCATCCTTTTTCCATTCTCTTCTGCTCCCTATCCACAACAAAGCACCAGAGCAGAAGCCGGCAGGGCCAGGACAGCAGGTGTAATTATGAAAGGGAAAGACAGGAACCTGGTCAGCATGGGGGGGGGGGGGGGCGGGGGGACATGGCCAAAATTGGGGCAATCAGGAATTTGGGAAACTATCCTTGTTTTCCTGATTCTCAAATTATGAGAAATCTTCAGCTCTGAATTGTTGAAATTAAGTTCCTAGTAAATACGTATTTGAATTTTGGAACTTTTTTGGAGGCCAAGTAGTCCCACTCGTATTACCTGAGACGTAGTCCTTCCTCCCGAGCAAGCCAATGGCAGGCAAGTCCGTCTGTCCCACTGTCAGTCAGCTCAACTTACTGAAAGTGCCTCCGGATATTGGGCCAGAATCTGCCCCCACGTGTCAGATTGTAAAAACGGCTACCATATTACCTTCTTGTATCCACACACTTTGCACATGACTGGTCTTATGACTTGCTTTGACCGAAAAAACCCAGCCTGTTGCCATCGAGTCGATTCCAACTCATAGCAATCCTATACGACAGAGTAGAACTGCCCCCACAGGGTTTCCAAGGAGCAGCTTGTGGATTCAAATTGCCAACCTTTTAGTTAGCAGCCAAACTCTTAACCACTGTGCCACCAGGGCTCCTAGAATACAACAAATCAATGCCCATGGAAGCAGCAGTCAAGAAATCAAATGATGCACTGCATTGGGCAAATGTGCTGCTAAAGAGCTCTTTAAAGCATTAAAAAGCACTTCACTTTGAGGATTAAGATGTGCCTGACCCAAGCTCGCCGTGATATTTTCAATCACCACATATGCATTCAAAAGCCAGACAATGAATAAGGAAGACCAAAGACGAATTGATGCCTTCGAATTGTAGTGTTGGTGAAGAATATTCCATATACCATGGAATGCCAGAACAGACACATCTGTCTTGGAAGAAGTTCAGCCAGAATGCCCCTTAGAAGCGAGAATGGCAAGACTTCATCTCATGTACTTCGAACATGTTATCAGGAGGGACCAGGCCCTGGAGAAGGACATCATGCTTGGTGGAGAGTCAGTGAAAAAGAGAAAGACCCTCAGTGAGATAGACTGCAATGTCTGCAACAACAGGCTCAAATATAGCACAGGACCAGGCAGTGTTTTGTTCTATTGCACATAAGGTCACTGTGAGTGGGAACTGACTCAACAACACCTAAATAACATACAGCAATAATGACGTCATGCCATCAACATGAACTGAGGCTTCAAGGGACATTGCATGCTTCCACTCTCTCTCAGAACTCTGTCACCACAATGAGAACAAGATCCGGGTAGCCCGATGAAGGATGAACAAACACATGGAGCAGAGCTGAGTCATCCTAGTTTAGGCTCTTCTAGACCAGACCAGACCAGACACAACCCATCTGCCAGCTGACTAGATGCGTGAGTGAGCCCCAGCTAAGATCAGCCAAGCCCAGCCCAAATCCGCAGAACCATCCACCTGAGCCCAGCCCAAATTGCCAGCCTTCAGAATTTGGAGCTGAATAAGTGATTGTCATTGTAAATTACTAAGTTTTATGGATGTTTTGTTACGCAGAAAAAGTACACTGATGTACCCTATAACAGCCCTTTGGAGTTGCACAAAATAATCTTGATTCCTTGACCATGGAAACAACCTTTCAAATATTGAAATATCTAATTATCACTGTCTCTAAGCACCAGAACGGTTCTTGGGGAAATCATGCAGACTAGCCCCTGCCTCAGAGGGAAACCACATGCCCAGGCATCCTTTGCCTCTTCCTTCCCTGCACAAGAAACCTTGCAGCATCCCTCAGTCAGATCATCACGTCCATTCACTGGGCCACTCTTGCATGTCCCCCGCCACCAAAATAAAAAAAACCGTTGCTGTCGAGTCAATTCTGACTCATAGCAGCCCAGCACTCAAAAATTCAGATCTTCCCAGCACGTTTTATTGAAAATTAAGCGAAATCGAAAGATTAGGGTGGGGAGGGTGCTAAAAGCACAATGAAAATACTTAATTAGGCTTCTTGAAGCCACTTCTGACCCAAACCTAAACGGCCAAAAAGCCTCCAAAACAAACGTCCTTGGCCGGCTCCAACGGAGCCCCGGCTCAGTGGGCCACAGCAGCGGGAGGGTGGTCAGAGGCTGCTGGCTTCCAGAATTTGCCACGTGGAGCAAACAGCAAATGCACTGAACTTGGCCTTGGGTTCTGATGGGGAAGGTCACCATCTCCGCCACAGGAGACCGATCAGACCAATGGCAATCTCCATCCTTAACCAGACACGGAGGGAAGTGGTGTGGGAAATGGCTGCCATCTGCGGATGTTCTGGCTGAAGATTCTGCCGCAAAGTTCGCCAGTTTCAAACAAGCCCTTGCAGCTTGGCTTCCTGTTTTTCGTTTACACTCCCCGTGTGTCACGGCACAATTATTCTGGGAGACGTTCTCAAAATGGCCGTGGTATCCAATTTTCTTTCCCTAATAACAGTGTGGGAATAGGGGTGAGGGAGGCAGAGAGAAAGAAAAAAATACCCGAACTTCAGAAAAGGAAGAAAACACTTTCAAACTCAATTTCAAACATGAGAAAATCCCAACTACCAAGTCATTGTCCACAGCCCTCTACCCACTCAATGTGGTCACCTACTGCTAGGCAGGTTGGGGAGAGAGAAATTTCAAGGAAGTGACGAGCGTAAGCTCTGGCTTCATGGGATCAAGAATAGCTTGAAATTTCCTTCTCTGAGAACATAAAAATCATCTGCTTGGGTTGGCAACAGGGTCAAGGGGCTGGTGGCTGGTGGCAGGGAAAGATGCTTCCACCAATTGTTTTTCAACCATCTTAATGGCCTTGGTCTTGACTCAAAGCAGAACAAAGAAAGGGTAACTCTCTTCCAACTTTTTCTGTCTTCTCCTGGACAAATTCATCAGCCCCAGCCCCCAAACGCATGCTTATTCATGGCCATAAGAGAAGTTTGAAGTCTAGAGTATGCCTATTTTAATGGTCTTTGGAGCTGTCTTGCTTTTGGATTTTGGCTTAAAAGATGAGGCTACGTCCGTGCGTGTGGGGGGGGGGTGTGTGTATGTGCGCACGTGTGTGTGTGTATGTGTGTATGAGCCTGAGTTCATCCACGCTTTCACTCATGTGCCTATGAACATGTATTTGTATTTGTGAGAGTGTCTACCTATGGGTGAGTGTGGGTTTATGTATCTAAACATATCTGTAGCATGTAAACTTGATTCAAATGCCAGTGGGAGCCCAGAAATGTGCACACCTGTGAGCTGACAGATGCATGTGCATGTGTGTGCATGTGCGCACGTGTGTGCATGTGCGCGTGTGTGTGCATGCTCCACACACATCCCACAAACACGCACATCCACAGGTCTGTGTACAAGGTGTGGTTGCATGCATGTGCACACAAGTGCACACTATCTGTGCAAAGGCGTGCCTGTGTGTGTTCACGTGTCTGTGCATGCAAGCAGAGCCCCGTGTCTGCCCTTGTCACCTCCTCCCTTTCCGTGAGCCACAGCGGCCTTTGTTTGCCTCCCTTTGGGATCTGCCAACTAATGGCAGGGGTCCTTCTCCCAGGAAACAACACTCCTCCCCTGCCCATTTGTATCTCATCAGAGGGCTGACTGGCCTGGAGGGGCTCCAGGCTCCGACCCATAAATGGCAGCCTATGAAGGCAATGGACGGCTTTCTTAATTGCCCGTGATGCTTGCGGGTGCATCACAAACACAATGGTAGCTATTAGGCTGCAAGGGCTGAAGCAGGGCTACATTTTGTGCCTGTGTGAATGTAGTGTTCCTGGGAGCTGAGCGGCCAGAGCAGGTTAGAACCACCGGGAGGCTGTTATTACGGCCTGGCAAGGGTCTACCGTTAGCTGCTTGAGACCCTGAGGCAACTTTACCACACTCCAGAATTGCAACACCCCTAGAATTTCCAAACCAGGGCACCCCTGTGCAGCAGCCCTCCCCATAAGCCATATACACACTTTCACTTTCTTCTCTACTTCTTTCCCTTTTTCTCTTTCTTTTTAGTTCATTTTCCTGATTTCTTTCTCTTTTTGTCCCCCCCTTCCTTTCTCTCTGCTTTATTTCTCTCCCTCTCTCTCTTCCCCCTTCTTTCTTTTTCTACCCCCCTCTTTCCTTCCTCTCCTTTTCTTCTCCTGCCTGCTCCTGAGCTCACAACAAAGGGCTTAGAGCTGGACAATGGCCAGACCATCAACTCCGCCACCACCACCACCACCACCAGCAACAGCAGCTGCCCCTTCTTTTTCTCCCCCACTCTTCTCTCCCTCTGATACCCATCCAACCCATTCCACCAGCGCCCTGGGTCCCCAAGGGGAGATTTGTTATCTACATTGATCTCCAACGCTTTGGGGAGGTTGGAGTGGCCTAGCAAAGGGCTATTTATTTCTTTTTTGCCCTCTGCTTACCTCCTCCTTGGTCCCAAGGACAGCCAGTACTCAGCCCTTCGTTTCCTGCCTTTGTGGCTTCAGTTCACATGAAGGAAACCGAAGATCTAGAGACAGAGGGCTCAGAAAGTAAGCCAGGGAAAGGCCACGGGGTGGCCCACACTCAGGACTCAGGTCTAAAGCTTAATTAAACCACAGAACTGCTCCTCCTTAGGCACAGGTTAGAAGGACTTAGGTTTGAATCCTTCAGTTGTGGTATTTGAAGGTATTTGGAGCAACCAGCAACAGACTGTCTCCCTCCTGAGAGGTGGAAGAAATGGGCCGGAGAAGTATAAGACGTTGCCCTATAAATAGTACAAAGTGTCTTTATTCAAATAGTTCTTCACAACATGTTACTTGACTCAATAAATGTTTATGGGTGAATGAATGAGTGAAAGGATGGATGAATAGGAAGTTACTAGATTCCCCTCCCTATAGATTCCTAAGGGCAAAATAAAACGTGAAATCTGAGTAATCTCTCCTGGAAGTAAGGGACATGCATGAGGACATCAACAAAGCTTTCCAACAGGAGGAAACATTCTTCGGGTAAGTCCTCTCTACTCACTGCACCCAAGTTTCCCTTTGTATAATGAGCCTCCACTAATGATCTCAATTGATCATCACACCAATAAAGTTTTCGAGTTGAGCGAGCTGTGGCATCATCAGGATGAAGGCATTTCAGACTCCTTCACAGTCTTAATCCATGGGCGAAACATCCTCTCTGGTCCTTAGGCCCAGCCAGGACCACTGGAGGGTCCCAGGTCTTCCCTGCACAGTCTTCTCGGAGTTGGAAGAGTGCAGGACCAGCAAGGCAGATGCCAGCTCTATTCCCGTTCCACTTTTCCAACCTTGCCAAGTTCTTCAATATCGCAGGTATGGGGGGCACTGTCTGGCTGACCAGTGTGGAGTACGAAAGTTTGACTCCCTTGCCTCTTTATTATTGTTGTTAGTTGCTGTTGAGTCAATTCCAACTCATAGCAAGCAACCCCATATGTGCAGAGCAGAACTGCTCCCTAGGGTTTTCAAAAGTGTGACCTTTCAGAAGCAGATCACCAGCCTGTCTTCCGAGGCACCTCTGGGTGCATTCGAACCAACAACCTTCTGGCCAGCAGTCAAGTGCTTAACCATTTGCACCGCCCAGGGATTCCCACAAATGTTTACTAATAGCCTAATTGTGATTGTTCAATGTATTTCCATTAAACTGTGTTTTCCTCTAGGTAGGAGCCCCCAGCTGACTTCTTCACTACAGGGCCTAATTTATGACTCTGTCCCTGATGACTACTTAGTTTACATTCATTTATATTTAAGGCACTTTCCACTCATCAACATGTGTTTCTTGTTACACAATTATTTTCACAATACCACTGTGGGAGTAAGTAGAGCAGACACGTTATCTCCTTCTTACAGATGAGGAAAGCCAGGTACAGAGGAGTGAAGAGAGCTGCCCGATATTACACAGATAGTCACCCAGAAGAAAACACAGGTCTCCGCCATGGACTGAGCTGAATGCTGGCTGCCTTGCTGACCACAGGGCCTCCCAAGAAAGGGAATGAAGGGAAGCACTGTCTCCAGCTAGCACCTCGCAGAGGCCATGAACTTCACCAACTCTCTGGGTTCTTGGGGGACAGGGACTCTCCCTATGGGACACCCCAAGGCCCAAGTACTTCAAGCCCTATCAGCCACAGAGACACTGACCCTCTGCCTTTACTTACTCAGCTGGGAGAAGACCTGAATTTGATGGCCGAAGGGGTCAGAAGATTCTAAGGGTCAGAAAGTCAATGAGGATGATTTTTTCCAACTCAGCTCTGTCCCCAGAGCTGGCATATCAGACACCATTTCTGCCGGGAGCCCAAGGTCTTACATTCCACCCATAAGGCCCTCTGCATGGGACTGGGGGCCTCACAGATGGATAGCAAAGAGGGGTGGGGCTACTATAAGGAGAAGAAAGAGAAAATGGCAAGGCTGATCTCACAAGAGCCCTGGGAACCAACCCAGCATTCCATCATTACAGATTCTCTCCACTATAGTAAAGGCCAGACCCTAAAGGTTGATTAAACTACCATAAGCCAGAACGTTAAGTGTCAGACCCCTTATCTCCAAATGGCTTTAATCAACCAACCAGTCACCAGCAGGGATCTACAGTCCCAGAATTCAAGATAGGGAAGTAATTTAAGAAGCTGGTGGAGTGTGGTGGTCAACCTTGATGTCAAACAAACTGCTATCAGACCCAACTCTTTAGCTTCCTAGCTGTGTAACCTCGGGCAAGTTACTTTACCTCTCTGAATCTTAGTTTCCCCATTTATAGAATGGGATAATAGAAGTGCCTACCTCATTGTGTTGCCATGAGGATTAAATGAGTTAATGCAGGTAAAGAGCTTAGTAAAATAAAATGCTGGATACAAAATAAGTGTCCACTAAATTTTTTTTTTAAATATTAGTTGTTGTTCTGATTAGAGATAGAAGAAAGGGAAGAGGAGGTTCTGGAAGGGGAAGTTTGCTGGATGGGTCCCTGTGGAAGGATAGAATGAGTGCCCAGAAGATCTAAGCCAAAGGGAGCCAGGAAAGGGTAGGTGGATGCTAAAAGCAGGCATGCGAGGCCACCAAATCCATTGCGTCTTTCTTCTATTTTCTAATTATTGTTCTCACTTTACACAGACAACACTTGGACTCAGCAGTTGCATGGCAGGACCCCATGCCATCTCTAGTTTCATCATGAGCCAGTTCCTGTGGTCTCTCCTCCACTTTTTGTCAGGACTGGATCCTTTCCCATTTGGAGATCCATTGGGGACAGGATGTGCCTTTCAACAACCCCCTTCCAGTACAGCTCAGGGAGGAGCTGACCTGCTCAAGATCATTCCTGACTTCTACTCTATGGCACCTGTGGACCTGCCTTGGGGCTCACACCATGAGACCCTGACGAATGAAACCCCACACTAGAGAGATCCCATAAAACCCTGCAGCCTGCCTACTACCCACTTATGTATTAGAAGAGTACAGTCCGTCTAACATTCATTCCACCAATATGTGTTGCAATACCTATTATGGGCAACTCTGCACTAAATAAGCACTTGGGGTGGGAGTGTAGAAAGGAACATAGAAATAAATCATCACAGTCCTACTTACAGGGAGAAAAGACACCACCCAAGTCACAAGGCTGGCTGCGACAAATGCCTTAGAGGCAGAAGCACAGATAAAAGGCTCTGGAGTTCCAAGAAGGGAGTAGAGCCTTCCAGCTGGAGCTCAGGGAGTAGGCATTTGACCCAAGTGGCATTTCTGTGCCCCAGACAGCCAAATCTACGGGGATTTAGCTCCTGACTTTCCCTGGTGAGACACAGGAACAGGTGATGGAGGCAGCTGGGAGCACTTCCCCTGAAGACCTGGAGGGGGAGCCAGAGCTGAAATTTGCACCTCCCCCCTCAAACCCAAGGAGTCCTGGTGGCACAGCGGTTAAAGCACAGGGCTGCTAACCAAGGTCAGCGGTTCGAACCCACCAGCTGCTCCATGGGAGAAAGATGTGGCAGTCTGCTTCCGTAAAGATTACAGCCTTGGAAACCCTATGGGGCAGCTCTACTCTGTCCTATAGGGTCGCTATGAGTCAGAATCTACTAGACAGCAATGGGTTTGGTTTTGGTTGGTCCTCAAATCCTGCTTTGTCCTCAGGCTCTGAGGCTCCTACTCTAGCCTACCCCTACACCTGAGAGCTGCAAACAGAGCCTCCTCAATGGATTTACATGCAGAATAGAGACTTGTTCAGGACCTGCGGGGGCATTTGGAGCCAGCATGATAAGGGAGCTCTGGGTTCAAGAAGGAAGAGTCAAGGAGGCTAAGATTACTTCCCTCTAGGGCCCTCAACTCACTGTGTGTCCTTGGTCTCTGAACAGCCTCTCTCCTAGCTCAGTCATTCAACAAGCATAAATTGAGCCCCCTCTATTTAGCACTGGGCTGTTTTTGCTGTTAAGCTACTGTCAAATCAGCCCCTGACTCATGGTGACCCCATGTACAACAGAATGAAATGCTGCCTGGTCCTGCTAAAAAAAAAAATTTTTTTTTTTTTTTCCTAGGTTCCCATAATTAGTTGCAGATCCCACCGTTGTGATCCATAGGATTTTCACTAGCTGATCTCCAGGCCTTTCTTTGTCGTCTGTCTTAATCTGGAAGATTAATCTGGAAGCTCCCCTGAAACCTGCTCAGCACCATAGCAATACTCAAGCCACCACTGACAGGCACGGGTGGTGGCAGTGCACGAGGTGCACTTGCCAGGAATCAAACCCTGGTATCCCACATAGAAGTCAAGAATCTGCCACTAAACTACCACTGCCCCCATAGCACTGGCTTCAAAACCCACTGCCATTGAGTCGATTCCGACTCATAGAGACCCTATAGGACAGAGTAGAACTGCCTCATAGAGTTTCCAAGGAGCACCTGGCAGATTCGAACTGCTGACCTTTTGGTTAGCAGCCGTAGCACTTAACCACTACGCCACCAGGGTTTCCACTGGTTTAGGGGGTTGAAATTTTAAAAAGGCAGGGAGAAGATGGGGTACACAAAACTCCACTTATTCCTAAAACCTCTCCCCAACAACTCCAGGTTGCTCAGATCATCTTTCTTTAATCAATTCATTCACTCATTTAACAATTATTTATTGAGCCCCAGCTCTCTGTTAGTCTTTATGGTCTTTCCCTCCTTTGAAAGTTTACTTTCCTCTCAGTAGTGCTTCTCGAACCGAGGTGTGTTGACCCACTGCAGCAGAAACATGAGGGGGTGATACAAGTAAGGGTTTCTCTCACCCCACCACCTAAGAAATCAGAATCTCATGAGTAAATCTGGGTTTTTTAACCAATGTCCCAGGGGATTCTGAAAAACCTTTAAGTCCGAGAATCGCTACTTAAACAGTCATTTTCTCACAACTTAGCTCTTTGTTGTTTTGTCTCTGTTGTTGCTTCTCATTTCCACATAAGATAATTTTTCCAGCACAATTTAAATTGATGTCTCCCAGGACAGGGCCAGGATCACATTCATCTTCATCTCTCCCTGGATACCTCACATTGGACCTGACACACTTTACATGAGTAGTAGCCAAGAGAGGGAACAGATAGTACAGTTCTAAAAGTATTCCAGGTCTCCAAAAGGAAAAATTCCTGGGCAAGGCTGATTATTAAAAATATTTAACAAGCAGTAGAGCGCAGGCAATGACCAACCACAATGGATTCCAGACACAAACAATAGTACACTCTGGGCAGGTGCCCAGAGCTCAGAAGGGGTCCAGGATGGGTTTGATGCTCTGCTGTCGCCATCTTGAAATTCTTAATAATTGTATCTTCAAATCTGTTCTGTAAGTGAAGTCCAATAGGACAATGGAGCACCAACACGAACAGAGATGTGCAACATGCTTTGTCCACCATTCTTTGCCACTCTGTTTGCACCTAGCATTTGCAGTGCCCCAGGAGCACAGAAATCCAGTGCATTCCAGATGGCGTGGTTTGTCAGAAGACTCAGTGAGTGCAAGGGAAGTGAGTTCTGTCTACTACTGAGTCACAGGGGCATTGTCCGCCCTAAGAGGCTACATAATCCATTAGAGCCAGAGCTTGCTTTGAATACAGAAGATGGGTATGGCTTCTAAGAAATATGAACAATTAAGGAACCATATCATATCCTTTCTTTCTTGTGTTGATTGCCTTTATCAGCCAGTTATTTATTTACGCGGAGAATGAGAACACAGAAGGAAAGGGAAAGATAGGGCAACCCATAGATCTCTTCCTTTCTATCTTCCCTTACTTACCAGTAAGCAAAAGGGAGAGAAAGTTTATAGACTGTGCATATGGAAATGCACAAAACGAAAACAGAGTTAGTTTTGTGCAGCGTTTCCATATGTCGTGTATGAGCTATGAAATACAATTGTGTAATTTCAGTGATTTCACAAGTTAAACACGCTTATGTTTGTATCCAAAACTGGCATTGTACAATCTAAACAGAAAAATTCATGCTAATAATTTAATTTAAAGTTTTTATTTACACAGAACTACATCACACAGCAAATTAAAAACACCGTGAGAAGGCATGAAAGAAAGGGAGAAGCTTTATATTTTAGTATCTTTAGCAGCACTTCTTTCCTGCTTGTTGAACAAACCAAAAAACCAAACCAATTGCCACTGAGTGTATTCCGACTCATGGCGACCCCATGTGTTTCAGAGTAGAACTGTGCTCTATATGGTTTTTGATAGCTGTAACCTTCCAGAAATAGATCACCAGGCCTTTCTTCCAAGGTGCCTCTGATGGATTTGAACTGCTGGTCTTTGAGTTAGTAGCCACGTGCTTAACCATTCGCACTACCCAGGGACATCATTGAACAAGGGGCCCACGTTTTCATATTGAACTGAGGCCTGCAAATTATGTAACCAGCCCTAGTAAACCTGTACAAGTTCATAGCAGATGAATTTTGGATAACACTCAGCTGGTAACGGTGGAAGCAATTTTCAAGATGCAGAGTTTAGAAAAAGCATAGCTGATTCTTACAGCACATATCAGCTCACAACAGTTGATTGTGTGTGCCTCTTCCCATGTCTCAGTTTAGCAACATCACATTGTAGCTTGAAATCGGCCACAGTGAAAACATTTACACCACAGAAATTGGCAGACAATACAAACCAAGGCTTTGTTTCCAGAGAACTGGCGTTAAACTTTTAGTAGCACATGACTGGTCAGAGGTCAACTGGTTTAACCTTCTCATGATAAGGAAACCGAGGGAGGAAATGATTGTCCAGGGTTCCACTGCTCCCAGCAGGGGCCCCATCGCATCCTGTGTTTGAGGCCCTGACATGGAAAGGAGTGGCTCCAGAGAGCCCATTGGAAGCCAAGGTCCGCAGGGACTGGCATCCAGGATCCTGGCAGGTATCCCAGTGCCGGTCTGGCCTGCTGCTCCTGGGATACATACTATAGGGGTTAACTGGGACTGATTGTGTCCCCCATGGTTGTCCTGTCACTAGGCAGGAAGGGTAACCTTTGCTTATAAATGCCGAGTCTCTCTCCAGAACATGCCTCTTGGCCCATAATTACTTTAAGAGCATGCTGTTTCCACTTAGGGAAACCTGAGCTTCCTTCCAAACGGCACCGGACATGACCTGAAATTATATGTTTGCCTTCAGAAATGGACATGCAAGTCAAGCCTGCTGCCTTCGAGTCACAATGGATTGGGATGGAGGAGGGGCTGAAGGGCAGATGGTTAAAGCCCCAGAAGCCAGGCTGGAAGCGGGGCTTCAACCACAATGCAGAAGCCTGCATTTGGATACTCCCCACCCATGCCTGGACCTATCCAGGATATGGCTCTGCACCCAGGGCCGATGGGCACTGATCAATGCTGCACTCTGTCCCAAAGCCTTCATTTGCTAACAGTAAACACATTTGTTAGTCACCCCCTATGCAGCAGGCGTTGAAGATACAACCCTGAATCGCAGTCTGGTGAGCAAGATAGCTGTGGAAGCCAATAATTAGAATTTAAAGGAGACTGTGGTGTGACCCAAAAGAGAAAGAAGAGACATAATGTGATCTTTTCTACCCTAGCTGGGGAGGAAAGGGTTCAGGGAGCTGTGACAGAAGAGATGACATTTGATCTTGGCGTCGAAGGATGGCTAGGACTGCAAAGGTATCTGGCTTTAGAGTTTAAAATCACTTGCATGAACATCAGTTAATTTGATGTTTATAACTGTGCAGCCCTGGTGGCGTAGCGGTTAAGAGCTTGGCTGCTAACTAAAAGGTCAGCAGTTCAAACCCACGAACCACTCCTTGGAAACCCTTTGGGGCAGTTCTACTCGGCACTATAGGGTCACTATGAGTTGGAATCGACTTGACGGCAAGGGGTTTGGTGGTTTTAACTGTGCTACCAGATAGAATAAGACAGGTAATATTAGCTCCACTCTCCAGATGGGGAAATTAAGGCTCAAGGTGATTGGTCCATGATCACATTAGTGGGAGGAAGAAAAAGAGCCGCAGATACAATGGGAAAGGCAATTAGGCATTAGCCACTGTCTTGGCAGAAGAGGAGCTTGACTTAGAAATCAATGTGAGAGAAGGGCGATTCTCGTTCCCCAGATTCTGATACAAGTTCTCTGCACTCTTTCCACTGGGAGTTACCCCTCTGGCTCCTCTCTCCTCCACACATGCTCACCCAGCTTCTGGCTACCAGCAGCCCCTGATTCCTGAGTCCTTGCAGTCCCAACCTCCCACCTCGGGCCTCCCAGTCCATGCCAGCAGGCCAACGATGAATGACACAGTGTTCCTTAAAGGGTCAGACAGTGTGAGGCATGGGGCTGGATGGAGAGTTTGGGGACTCTTCAAAGCTAACCCCAGCAGCTCTTTTGACTCCATCCATAGATGCACCCTGTCTCTCTGGCTGCACAGAATCAGAACCACCGGACAACTTGTAAAACACAGATTCCCGGGCCCCATCTCGGTAATTCTGGTTTAGAAGGTCTGTGTTAGGCCTAGGAAATCTATGTGATTTTTAAAGCTCTAAAGATGACAAAGGAAGGATTATACCCAAAACCCAAACCCATTACCACCGAGTCGATTCTGACTCCTGGCAACCCTATAGGACAGAGTAAAATTGCCCCGTAGGGTTTCTAGGGTTGTAATCTTTACAGAAGCAGACTGCCACATCCTTCTCCCCTGGAGCAGCCAGTGGATTCAAACTACCAACCTTTAGGTTAGCAGCTGAGTGCTTAACCACTGCACTATCAGAGCACCTTAAGGAGTACACCAAAAAACAAACCAAACCTGTCCAGTTGATTCCGGCTCATAGTGATCCTATAGGACAGAGCACAACTGCCCCATAGGGTTTCAAAGGAGCGGCTGAGTAGATTCGAATGGCTGTCCTTTTGGTTAGCAACCAAGCTCTTAACCACTGCACCACCAGGGCTCCAAGGAGTACGCAGGGGCTTTTAATTCTATGTGTACTATTTTTTTTTTTTTTGTAGTATTCTACGTGGTACATTAACATAAAAGGGGGATGAAAAAAAAATTAAAGCTCTCCAGGTGATCTGAGATACCAGATTTGGAGACTAGCCCTCAAAGCCTTTGGGGATCATTTCACCCACCAGCTCTGTCTTCAAGTAGAGCTGCCTCAGAGTCTGTGGCGTACTTTCCATCAAGATTTCTGGAAAAGAAGTGGTAACTGCCCGCCCCCCATTGGTCCCGTTACCTCACCTCCCTCCTAACAGATGGTCCCTCTCAATGGCTAGTCTCCATCCCACCTACTGCACTTGCAGCCTCTATTTTCAATTAACTCTTGAGACCAATGAAGAATATTTTCCTTTTGTACTCAAGGGGGATAGAAGCTTGCAGAGCTGAGAACACACAAGTGGCAATTTTTTTCAAGTGAAAACAAGGCAGAGCTTTAAAATGAGCTTCTTAGGATGGTGTAGGAGCAGATGTGGGGGAAAGCAGGAAGCAGCTTCTCTCCTGACACCTCCACAGTGAGAAAAGAGAGAGGAGAAGGAGCTTAAGTTGAACCTGTCTCACCACACTCCAAGGACCCCCGCCCCTGCGCCTGTTTCACAGAGAGGCAAAACTGAGGACAGAGCTGGCTGGCTGCCCGTCCACTGGAACTACAGTGAATCATCAGCGGGAGCCAGAAGCTGACCCAGCAACCCAGACTCTCAGCCGGAGTGGTCACCGCAGGCTCCTATAAAGCCAGAGGCAGAGGCTTCGAACTGGAGTCTGAGTCCATCCAATCCCATGTGGTTTGCTCAGAGAGCCTCTTATTTACTTTAAAATATAGACATATAGAGAACTGTGTGCTCTCCAACATATGTGAAACAACCTCGGTTCAGATGATCTGCAAAACCCCAAATTGTCCCCATTAGGTTCCCAGGAACCTTTCTGCTGAGCATGACTGGACCTCAAATCCCACGGCCTGGACAAACTCCAGTTAGTCATTCCTGGTCACTCTGGAGTCTGAAAATCCCTCACATGAACCCCTGTCCCTGCCCCTCCTTTGCCACATCATCAGATTTCACTAAGTCCATACTCAGTCCAGTTTAAAAAAAAATTTTTTCCAAGATCCCAAATTACCTTCTAGGTAATCGGGGGGACAATTATATCCCAGGTATCCCCCCGTAACTTGACAATACAAGAACAGGAATTTAGATTGGACATCAGAAAGAAGTTCCATATATACTGAGCACAGCTTAGCACCCCTGGGGTGGTCCCCCAGCCAGCGGTGAGCAGCCTTTATGTTGGGACTCAGTAGACTTTTACTATAGCAGTGCTTGAAGGAGATTGTTGGCTGTGGAAATTCTGAGACTATACCAATCCTTGGTTCTCTCTGTGGCTCAGCTGACTCCCTAAATAATGAACTCAGCTTCTTGTGGATTCCCCACGTGGGCATAAAGGCATGAAAGCAAGTACTGGCAGAACCAATTCATACCTTCAAGGGAGTAGGGATCTAACTTCTCAGTGATGGTCAGCAGAGTCCCTATCACCACAGTCCTTCGCTAAGAACTTCCGGGATATTGGCCCAGTGCTTTTCCTACAGACAGGGATTCAGGCTGATGGCCTTTGTTCTCTGATGGCCTTTGTTTTGCAGTCAAAAGCAGACAAACCCAAACCAAACTCATTGCCATTGAGTCGATTCTGACTTGTAGCAACCCTCTGTAGGACAGAGTAGAACTGCCCCATAGGGTTTTCAAGGCTGTAATCTTTACAGGGAAAGAAACTCTGGTGGCATAGTGGTTAAGAGCTATGGCTGCTAACCAAAAGGTCAGTAGTTCGAATCCACCAGGTGCTCCTTGGAAACCCTATGGGGGAGTTCTCCTCTGTCCTGTAGGGTCACTATAAGTCAAAATCAACTCGATGGCAACGGGTTTGGTTTTTGGTTTCTGGAATCTTTACAGAAGCCACACTACCACATCTCTCTCCTGTGGAGCTGCTGGTGGGTTTGAAATGGGCTCTTTACCACTGAGCTAGCAGGGCTCCCCAAAAGCAAATAAAAACAGGGGAGTAAACAGACTCTCATTTGCCTCTCTGGTTCATCTCTGCCCTTCTCTGCATTCCAGAAAACAACATTTCCTAGGCTCCCTTGTCCTCTGACTCCAAGATGGATTTGACCCATTGGAGGCATGATTGAAGGCTGAAGGGCAGAAGGCAGACAGAGTCCACGCTCTCCCCTCCCTTTCTGCTTTGGGCAGCATCTCTGGCCATGGCAGCCTCTACCCCATAGTGCTAGTTCCCACCTCACAGGCAGCCATGGTTTCAGCATCTGCCAGGGGGCCCCAGTCCCGGTTGCCAGTAAAGCCACCTCCTCCTTTATCCCTCCAGCCCTCAGGGTGGTAGAAGCTTCCTGATGTCATTAATTTCTGAGTTCCCTCACCATCCTGTTTGGTTTTCATCACTGTGTAACCAATTCCCTGTGTTCAACTCTCTCTATGTAAAACACTTAGCATGGTTTCTGCTTTCTGTCTGGACCCTGACTAATAGAGCAAATGACAGGAACCCGATTCAAACTAGCCAGGAAAGGGGAGGAATTTATTGCCTCACAGAAGGAAATTGTGGGAAAGGCAGGGGTGCAGCTGGGTCTCGGGAGCAGTTGAATCCAGAATTCCGTACATTGCTCATCTCTGCTTTTCTCTACAGGCCAGCTTCCTTCCCCCAGATGGGTCCCTCCACATTCCTTGGGAAACAGCCCCTGGCAGCTCACAGACACACATCTTCAGGTTCAATGCCAGAAAGGAACAACTGTTTTCCCTTAACTCCAATTAAAAAGACACCAGGTACAAAGTGAAGAATGTAATCAGTGTCGCTGAATTATACATGTAGAAATTGTTGAATTGAGGAATGTGTTTGTTGTGTGTATTTTCACAATTAAAAACAAAAAGAATCAGGGAAAAAAAAAAAAAAGGGACACCAGGTAAGGGTTTCTATTGGCCTAGCTTGGGACAAAGGGGCCCTGGTGGCACAATGCTTAAGTGCTTAGGTGCTAGTGGAAGGTAAGCAGTTCGAACCCACCAGCTGCTCCACAGGAGAAAAAGGCCTGGCAATCTGCTCTCATAACAATTTCAGCCTAAACTAGGAGTGTATAGCAAGGGGTATATAAGGTTTTGTATGAGAGACAGACTTGATTTGTAAACTTTCACTGAAATCACAACAAAAATGAAAAAAAAAAAAGTTCGGCAGAAAGGGAAAAAAAATATTTCAGCCTAGGAAATGACAGGGGGTAGTTCTACTCCATCATGTAGGGTCACTATGAGTCAGAATTGACTTGATGGCACACGACAACAACAGCTTGGGATATGCACCCACTTCTGTGGCCAAGGGAGCAGGGACGTAGTTGATAGAGTCCGCTAGAATCACATGATTGGAGGAATGTCTAAAAAAACGGGGCTTGCTTTCTTTGGGAGGCGGAGCCAAGATGGCGGACTAGGCAGACGCTACCTCGGATCCCTCTTACAACAAAGACACGGAAAAACAAGTGAATCGATCACATACATAACAATCTACGAACCCTGAACAACAAACACAGATTTAGAGACGGAGAACGAACTAATACCGGGAAGCAGCGATTGTTTCCAGAGCCTGGAGCCAGCGTACCAGCCAGGTATGGCACAAGCACAGAGAGCTGCTCCACCCCCCTGAACTAACCCCGGGAGGGGGACCAGCCGGTTCCGCGGGCGGCGTGGGACGCAGCCGGTAGGAGAAGTCCCTGGGAGGCAGTGACTGGTCTTGGAGCAGGAAGAGCAGCGTCCCAGCCAGGGAACCATCCCGCCGGGATTTGGACTGGACGCAGGTACAGCATAAACACGGAGAGCTGCTCCACCCCCCTGAACTAACCCCAGGAAGGGGCCCAGCCGGGTGGGAGGCGTGGGACGCAGCCGATAGGAGAAGTCCCTGGGAGGCAGCGACTGGTATTGGAGCAGGGAGAACAGCGTCCCAGCCGGAACACTCGGTCACGGCACAGGCACGGGGAGCTGCTCCACCCATCTGAACTAACCCCGGGAGGAGGCCCAACTGGTTCGCGGAGGCGGCACGGCCACGTGGCTGGAGGGACGAGAAGTCCCCAGGAGGCAGTGACTGATTTTGGAGTCGAGAGTGCACCGTCCCAGTAGGGGAGCCTTGACGCTGGGCGTGGGGCTGGAAGCAGAGGAACTGACTGTGACTCCAGCGGGCCAGACCCCCCGGGGGCAATCTCCACACAGCCAGCACACATAGGCGACGCGCCCGCGGGAATCTCAGATATAATAGTCATTCCAAGCAAGACAAGCAACTCTGGCTATATTCTGAGGTGCTACTCTCCTATCTCTCTGTTCCCTCCCTGACCCTCCCCAGGCGGCTTCATTAACATCCGAATAGCCTGAGCCAGAGGAAGAACTCTGATAGGGATCTGACTGCATTTTTTTTTAGCGGATTTTCTGGAAAAACTAGTTTCCCAGTGATGGCTCAGAGACAACAATCCATATCAAACCACTTAAAGAAGCAGACCATGACAGCTTCTCCAACCCCCCAAACAAAAGAATCAAAATCTTTCCCAAATGAAGATACAATCCTGGAATTATCAGATACAGAATATAAAAAACTAATTTACAGAATGCTTAAAGATATCACAAATGAAATTAGGATAAATGCAGAAAAAGCCAAGGAACACACTGATAAAACTGTTGAAGAACTCAAAAAAATTATTCAAGAACATAGTGGAAAAATTAATAAGTTGCAAGAATCCATAGAGAGACAACATGTAGAAATCCAAAAGATTAACAATAAAATTACAGAATTAGACAACGCAATAGGAAGTCAGAGGAGCAGACTCGAGCAATTAGAATGCAGACTGGGACATCTGGAGGACCAGGGAATCAACACCAACATAGCTGAAAAAAAATCAGATAAAAGAATTAAAAAAAATGAAGAAACCCTAAGAATTATGTGGGACTCTATCAAGAAGGATAACCTGCAGGTGATTGGAGTCCCAGAACAGGGAGGGGAGACAGAAAACACAGAGAAAATAGTTGAAGAACTCCTGACAGAAAACTTCCCTGACATCATGAAAGACGAAAGGATATCTATCCAAGATGCTCATCGAACCCCATTTAAGATTGATCCAAAAAGAAAAACACCAAGACATATTGTCATCAAACTCACCAAAACCAAAGATAAACAGAAAATTTTAAAAGCAGCCAGGGAGAAAAGAAAGGTTTCCTTCAAGGGAGAATCAATAAGAATAAGTTCAGACTACTCAGCAGAAACCATGCAGGCAAGAAGGGAATGGGACGACATATACAGAACACTGAAAGAGAAAAACTGCCAGCCAAGGATCATATATCCAGCAAAACTCTCTCTGAAATATGAAGGTGAAATTAAGATATTTACAGACAAACACAAGTTTAGAGAATTTACAAAAACCAAACCAAAGCTACAAGAAATACTAAAGGATATTGTTTGGTCAGAGAACCAATAATATCAGATATCAGCACAACACAAGGTCACAAAACAGAACGTCCAGATATCAACTCAAATAGGGAAATCACAAAAACAAACAAATTAAGATTAATTAAAAAAAAAATACACATAACAGGGAATCATGGAAGTCAATAGGTAAAAGATCACAATAATCAAAAAGAGGGACTAAATACAGGAGGCATTGAACTGCCATATGGAGAGTGATACAAGGCGATATAGAACAATACAAGTTAGGTTTTTACTTAGAAAAATAGGGGTAAATAATAAGGTAACCACAAAAAGGTATAACAACTCTATAACTCAAGATAAAAGCCAAGAAAAACGTAACGACTCAACTAACATAAAGTCAAACACTATGAAAATGAGGATCTCACAATTTACTAAGAAAAACGCCTCAGCACAAAAAAGTATGTGGAAAAATGAAAATGTCAACAACACACATAAAAAGGCATCAAAATGACAGCACTAAAAACTTATTTATCTATAATTACCCTGAATGTAAATGGACTAAATGCACCAATAAAGAGACAGAGAGTCACAGACTGGATAAAGAAACACGATCCATCTATATGCTGCCTACAAGAGACACACCTTAGACTTAGAGACACAAACAAACTAAAACTCAAAGGATGGAAAAAAGTATATCAAGCAAACAATAAGCAAAAAAGAAGAGGAGTAGCAATATTAATTTCTGACAAAATAGACTTTAGACTTAAATCCACCACAAAGGATAAAGAAGGACACTATATAATGATAAAAGGGACAATTGATCAGGAAGACATAACCATATTAAATATATATGCACCCAATGACAGGGCTGCAAGATACATAAATCAAATTTTAACAGAATTGAAAAGTGAGATAGATACCTCCACAATTATAGTAGGAGACTTCAACACACCACTTTCGGAGAAGGACAGGACATCCAGTAAGAAGCTCAATAGAGACACGGAAGATCTAATTACAACAATCAACCAACTTGACCTCATTGACTTATACAGAACTCTCCACCCAACTGCTGCAAAATATACTTTTTTTTCTAGCGCACATGGAACATTCTCTAGAATAGACCACATATTAGGTCATAAAACAAACCTTTGCAGAGTCCAAAACATCGAAATATTACAAAGCATCTTCTCAGACCACAAGGCAATAAAACTAGAGATCAATAACAGAAAAGCTAGGGAAAAGAAATCAAATACTTGGAAAATGAACAATACCCTCCTGAAAAAAGACTGGGTTATAGAAGACATCGAGGAGGGAATAAGGAAATTCATAGAAAGCAACGAGAATGAAAATACTTCCTATCAAAACCTCTGGGACACAGCAAAAGCAGTGCTCAGAGGCCAGTTTATATCGATAAATGCACACATACAAAAAGAAGAAAGAGCCAAAATCAGAGAACTGTCCCTACAACTTGAACAAATAGAAACTGAGCAACAAAAGAATCCATCAGGCTCCAGAAGAAAACAAATAATAAAAATTAGAGCTGAACTAAATGAATTAGAGAACAGAAAAACAATTGAAAGAATTAACAAAGCCAAAAGCTGGTTCTTTGAAAAAATTAACAAAATTGATAAACCATTGGCTAGACTGACTAAAGAAATACAGGAAAGGAAACAAATAACCCAAATAAGAAACGAGAAGGACCACATCACAACAGAACCAAATGAAATTAAAAGAATCATTTCAGATTATTATGAAAAATTGCACTCTAACAAATTTGAAAACCTAGAAGAAATGGATGAATTCCTGGAAAAACACTACCTACCTAAACTAACACAATCAGAAGTAGAACAACTAAATAGACCCATAACAAAAAAAGAGATTGAAACGGTAATCAAAAAACTCCCAACAAAAAAAAGCCCTGGCCCGGACGGCTTCACTGCAGAGTTCTACCAAACTTTCAGAGAAGAGTAAACACCACTACTTCTGAAGGTATTCCAAAGCATAGAAAATGACGGAATACTACCCAACTCATTCTATGAAGCCACCATCTCCCTGATACTAAAACCAGGTAAAGACATTACAAAAAAAGAAAATTATAGACCTATGTCCCTCATGAACATTGATGCAAAAATCCTCAACAAAATTCTAGCCAATAGAATCCAACAACACATCAAAAAAATAATTCACCCTGATCAAGTGGGATTTATACCAGGTATGCAAGGCTGGTTTAATATCAGAAAAACCATTCATGTAATCCATCACATGAATAAAACAAAAGACAAAAACCACATGATCTTATCAATTGATGCAGAAAAGGCATTTGACAAAGTCCAACACCCATTCATGATAAAAACTTCTACCAAAATAGGAATTGAAGGAAAATTCCTCAACATAATAAAGGGCATCTATGCAAAGCCAACAGCCAATATCACTCTAAATGGAGAGAACCTGAAAGCATTTCCCTTGAGAACGGGAACCAGACAAGGATGCCCTTTATCACCGCTCTTATTCAACATCGTGCTGGAAGTCCTAGCCAGGGCAATTAGGCTAGACAAAGAAATAAAAGGTATCCGGATTGGCAAGGAAGAAGTAAAGTTATCACTATTTGCAGATGACATGATTATATACACAGAAAACCCTAAGGAATCCTCCAGAAAACTACTGAAACTAATAGAAGAGTTTGGAAGAGTCTCAGGTTATAAAATAAACATACAAAAATCACTTGGATTCCTCTACATCAACAAAAAGAACACCGAAGAGGAAATAACCAAATCAATACCATTCACAGTAGCCCCCAAGAAGATAAGATACTTAGGAATAAATCTTACCAAGGATGTAAAAGACCTATACAAAGAAAACTACAAAGCTCTACTACAAGAAATTCAAAAGGACATACTTAAGTGGAAAAACATACCCTGCTCATGGATAGGAAGACTTAACATAGTAAAAATGTCTATTCTACCAAAAGCCATCTATACATTTAACGCACTTCCGATCCAAATTCCAATGTCATATTTTAAGGGGATAGAGAAACAAATCACCAATTTCATATGGAAGGGAAAGAAGCCCCGGATAAACAAAGCACTACTGAAAAAGAAGAAGAAAGTGGGAGGCCTCACTTTACCTGACTCCAGAACCTATTATACAGCCACAGTAGTCAAAACAGCCTGGTACTGGTACAACAACAGGCACATAGACCAATGGAACAGAATTGAGAACCCAGACATAGATCCATCCACGTATGAGCAGCTGATATTTGACAAAGGACCAGTGTCAATTAATTGGGGAAAAGATAGCCTTTTTAACAAATGGTGCTGGCATAACTGGATATCCATTTGCAAAAAAATGAAACAGGACCCATACCTCACACCATGCACAAAAACTAACTCCAAGTGGATCAAAGACCTAAACATAAAGACTAAAACGATAAAGATCATGGAAGAAAAAATTGGGACAACCCTAGGAGCCCTAATACAAGGTATAAACAGAATACAATACATTACCAAAAATGATGAAGAGAAACCCGACAACTGGGAGCTCCTAAAAATCAAACACCTATGCTCATCTAAAGACTTCTCCAAAAGAGTAAAAAGACCACCTACAGACTGGGAAAGAATTTTCAGCCATGACATCTCCGACCAGCGCCTGATCTCTAAAATCTACATGATTCTGTCAAAACTCAACCACAAAAAGACAAACAACCCAATCAAGAAGTGGGCAAAGGATATGAACACACATTTCACTAAAGAAGATATTCAGGCAGCCAACAGATACATGAGAAAATGCTCTCGATCATTAGCCATTAGAGAAATGCAAATTAAAACTATGATGAGATTTCATCTCACACCAGCAAGGATGGCATTAATCCAAAAAACACAATAATAAATGTTGGAGAGGCTGCGGAGAGATTGGAACTCTCATACACTGCTGGTGGGAATGTAAAATGGTACAACCACTTTGGAAATCTATCTGGCGTTATCTTAAACAGTTAGAAATAGAACTACCATACAACCCAGAAATCCCACTCCTCGGAATATACCCTAGAGATACAAGAGCCTTCATACAAACAGATATATGCACACCCATGTTTATTGCAGCTCTGTTTACAATAGCAAAAAGTTGGAAGCAACCAAAGTGTCCATCAACGGATGAATGGGTAAATAAATTGTGGTATATTCACACAATGGAATACTACGCATCGATAAAGAACAGTGACGAATCTCTGAAACATTTCATAACATGGAGGAACCTGGAAGGTATTATGCTGAGCTAAATTAGTCAGAGGCAAAAGGACAAATATTGTATAAGACCACTATTATAAAATCTTGAGAAACAGTAAACCTGAGAAGAACACATACTTTTGTGGTTACGGGGGGGTGGGGGAGAGGGTTTTTTATTGATTAATCAGTAGATAAGAACTGCTTTAGGTGAAGGGAAAGACAACACTCAATACATGGAAGGTCAGCTCAATTGGACTGGACCAAAAGCAAAGAAGTTTCCGGGATAAAATGAATGCTTCAAAGGTCAGCGGAGCAAGCGCGGGGGTCTGGGGAACACGGTTTGCGGGGACTTCTAAGTCAATTGGCAAAATAATTCTATTATGAAATCATTCTGCATCCCACTTTGAAATGTGGCGTCTGGGGTCTTAAATGCTAACAAGCGGCCATCTAAGATGCATCAATTGGTCTCAACCCACCTGGAGCAAAGGAAAATGAAGAACACCAAGGCCACACAACAACTAAGAACCCAAGAGACAGAAAGGGCCACATGAAACAGAGACCTACATCATCCTAAGACCAGAAGAACTAGTTGGTGCCCGGCCACAAACGATGACTGCCCTGACAGGGAGCACAGCAGAGGACCTCTGAGGGAGCAGGAGATCAGTGGGATACAGACCCCAAATTCTCATGAAAAGACCAAACTTAATGGTCTGACTGAGACTAGAGGAATCCCGGCGGCCATGCTCCCCAGACCTTCTGTTGGCACAGGACAGGAACCATCCCCGAAGACAACTCATCAGACATGAAAGGGACTGGTCAGCGGGTGGGAGAGAGAAGCTGATGAAGAGTGAGCTAATTATATCAGGTGGACACTTGAGATTGTGTTGGCAACTCTTGTTTGGAGGGGGGATGGGAGGATAGAGAGAGAGGGAAGCCAGCAAAATTGTCAAGAAAGGAGAGACTGAAAGGGCTGACTCAAGAGGGGGAGAGCAAGTGGGAGTAGGGAGTGAGATGTATGTAAACTTATATGTGACAGACTGATTGGATTTGTAAACGTTCACTTGAAGCTTAATAAAAGTTATAAAAAAAAAAAAAACGGGGCTTGAGGTGTCCCTTAAGTGATAAGGCTTATTATTGGGAGGTCCAATCTCAAGGCAACAAGAGTGAGAGAAAAGGAAAGCAAGGTAGGGAAGAAAAGAAAGCAAATACAAGAAATGCATTGCCAGCTGGCGGGCCAAAGCTCCATGAAGACACACAGTCACCTTCCCATTCAAGGGGGCTGTAGACACCACGAGGGCAAGCCCCCACACCTGATTCGCCATGGCATTCCAAGTGCCAGCCAGGTGCCTGGCCCAGAGGAGGCACTCAGTAAATAAGATCGAATTAATTAATTGCAGAGACTGGAAAATAATTGCTCTAGCATAATAAAGCTGAGCATTATTAGCATTCTCTTGACTTCGAATCTATACAGGGTGGGGGGAAGGTGCTGGAAGGCTCAAATTTTAGACTGATGATGGCAGTGTTAAGACAACAAACATCAGTGTCAGAATTCTCCCTGCTTCAAATTATTCAGTTATGGATTTAAAAAAAAAAAAAAAAAAAGGCAACTTTCACCACTTACCAAACATAATATTTTTCTTGATTTAGAGAGTAAGAAAAATGGGTGTGAAACTTGGGAGCTATTCATATCCTTTTGGGGTTAGACTTAAGTCACAAGAAATGCCCCAGTAAAGCTTTAGTTACGAAATTGCTATTGACATTTTCCAACTGCAAACAACACTAGGGAGAAAGCTATTTTGTTGTACTTAGGTGTTTGCCTCTGTTTAAATTTGCTTTTTAAGACTTCAATTTAGTCAGAAATGGTTTTAATAAAGAACTCTATTCGTTTCCAACACGAGGGAGTAAATCAGCACTGAGTGCCCTAATGGCAGCTCGCTTCTTTTGAGACATGAGCAAACTCCATACACGCTGAGTCAGCAAATCTAAATATAGAGCCTGACAGCAACTATCCCAGCAGAAGGGGCTTAGAGCCAGCAAGAAGGGCCCCTTCCGTGTGCCCATTGTTTAGAGACCCCATTCCGGCCTTCTCCTGGCCCTAGTCATCTCCACAGGGCAAAGATTTTGCAGGGCCAAGGCAACATGCCAGCCCAGGGCTCATGCCCCCACCCCGCCTTCTGAGCCACACCCTGAGAACCTGTTAGGGACTCTGCCCTGGGTTCTTTCGAGACTGGACCACACACTAGCACGCACACACCTTGGCTTGAGGAGTGACCAAGTTTGACTGCACAAGCACACAAGAAGCTCCAGGCTCAGGTGGGACCTAGCAATAGGAAAAGGAAAGGTGGGTGGGGCCAAGGACAGTTCTCCCTGCTCCAGTATATTCTGCTACAGAACTCTGCAGAGTGTCTAAGATTGTTACGAATGTTTTTTGTCGAAGGAGGAAAAGAACATGGAAGTTTGCAGCTTTGCTGATAACGACTGAATACTTAACCATACATATGTTGTTGTTAGCTACCGTTGAGTCAGAACCACTTATGGGAGCCCCACGCACAAAGGGATCAGATGGTTCCGATCCATACACTTTTCACTGGCCAATTTTTCAGAAGGAGATATCAGGCCTTTCTTCCTAGTCTGTCTTAGTCAGAAACTCTGGCGAAACCTGTTCAGCATCACAGCAACATGCAAGCCTCCAATGACGAATGAGTGGTATCTGCATTTGAGGTGCATTGACTGGGAATCGAACCTGGGTCTCCTGCATGGAAGGTGAGACTTCTACCATGAAACCACCAATGCCCGGGCTGAGTCTGCCTGAGAAGGGACTTCTGCCGTCAGGCCCTGGTAGCCCACTGCTGCACAGCCCAAACCCTTCCAGGAAAATTGGAGTACCACACCGAGAAGCAACCCCCTCTCCCTGGCACTCCCGCAGACCTTACCCAGGCAGGGGCTTCCCTGAATTTAAGCCCACAGCCCTCCTCTGACAGAAGGAAAAGGAGAATTTCCTGAGGAGCAGAGGGAGCTGCCAAGGTCACTGCAGTTGTTAAGTCAGCAATTCCCAAAAGGGGGAGAGAAGGAGATGAAATCAAAGAACTTGTGTTGGGGAGAGAGGAAGGGGATCAGACAGACTTCAGAAGGGGTAGGGAGGTCACTTTGTTTGGAGAGTTGATTCTCTACAAGGCTTGGAAGGATTTCAAGAGACTGTTAAGGGGTGAAGGAAGAAGACAAAGACGTTCCTGGTTTTCCCAAGCCTGAGGGATGGCCAGCTCTAAATCCAGTGGCATCAGGGGTAGCTGGGCCCAGGGGAGCCCTCAGAGCCCTGAAGCCTCAGGACAAGGCTCTCCGGCTGCCCTGTCACTCACGGCAAGGAGGGCTGACTTCTCCATTAGGCATTGTAGACACAGTACCTAAAGCCCACACTCTTTTTAGGGGACCACAAAAATGCTTTTATTTTATTTTAAAAATTGGAAGAAAAATATGAACATAATAAAAATTATTATATAACCATGAATTCAATTTGGATTATATTTGTTTTTATGCCAACGTAGTCCTAAAATATAATTTTTAATATTTTTTTTATGGAGAAAGGGGCCCACTAAAGCAAAGGTGCTTCAGGTCCATGGAAGTTATACCACAGCCTGACAGCAACAGACTCTCTGGGGCTGCAGCTCCCTGGGGAGGACCCAGCTCAGGTCTCAGGGTCTCCTCAGCATTAGTCAACTCCACCAAGGCTGCAAGTATAGCAGCAATGATCCAACATGGTGATCCAGGTAAAGCACTTAACACAGCACCAGGCCTAGCTCACAGTAAGCACTCAGTGAATACTGGGAGTTACTGGTAACTGTTCACATCCACTGACCACCAAGAGAGGGTTCAGCGTGCTAGTCAAGTGCGTAGGCTTTGAAGTCAGACACATCGAGACTCCAATCCCTGCTCTGCATCTCACCAAAGGGGTGACTCTGGACAAGAACCTCATTTCTCTAGCTGTAAACTGCACTTGATACCCTCACAGGGTAGTACAGAGCCCTACACTAAGAGTTGCTTATTAGGGACCAAACTATATCCCCGAAAAATATACATTGAAGACCTAGCCACTGTACTTATGAACATGATCCTGCTTGGAAATAAGGTTTTTCTTTTGTTGTTGTTAATGGAGCCATACCAGAGTAGGGTGGGTCCTAAACCTAATCCCTTCTTGGTAGTATCCTATAAAGGGGAAAATAGATAGAAAGGAGGAAGATACCATGTGACAATGCAGGCAGGTGGATCTATAAGCCCAGGAAACTTCCCCCAGAGCCAAAGCCCTAAATTTGGACCTCCAGCCTCTGAACTGTGAGAAAATACATTTCTATGCTTTAAAGCCCCCTACTGGTGGTATTTTGTCATGGCAGTCCTAGGAAACGACACTGCTCAGCTAATGGTAACAACCATGGCAGTTTCAGAACCAGATGAGAGTGAACAAGAGGCAGCTTCCATCCCAAATGTGTCCCCTCCCTAGCCTATCTTCCAATCTGCCACTCAAACTCTTGTTCGTTAAAAGGTAGACAAGAACCTCATAGGTAAAGTAAGGCAGTGAGATTAGGGAGAAGTGGAGTAATGACAGCAATTTGACAGAGCTTCACAGTGCCTGCAAGTGTCCAGAAGGAATGAAGAGCACTGAGTAAGGGTCTCTGGAATAATCTGGATAACAAATTCCTAATCCAGGACTGGAGAGGAAAGAGAAGGGAAGGAAAGAGCTGGGACACCACCAAGGGAGAAACAACTTGGGACAACCTCCCCTGCAGCTGCGTAGGGGGTATAATCTTGCACGCTCAGCCTGACAGGTTGAGTCATCCGACCAACTGCACCAATAAGCCCTCCAGAGGTCATTTCACCCATCCCTATGTCTCCAAGCAATATTACTTCTAAGAAACTCCAAGAACACCAGGAGACCTTCCTGCCTGGGTGGTGAAAACGGTTAAGTGCTCAACTACTGGCTGAAAGTTTTGCGATTTGAACCCACCCAGAAGCGCCTTAGGAGACAGGCCTGGTGATCTGCTACCAGAGGGTCACAGCCTTGAAAACCCTATGGAGCAGCTCTACTCTGCACGTGTGGAGTGGCCAAGAGTCAAAATCGATTCAACAGTACCTAACAACAACGGGGCGGGGGGGGGAGGGTGGGAAGTTCCCAGGTGGTGCAAACTGTTAACACACTTGGCTGCTCACCAAAAGGTGGGAGATTCGAGTCCACCCAGATGCGCCTCAGGAGAATGGCCTGGTGGTCTACTTCTGAAAAATCAGCCATTGAAAACCGTACAGAGCACAGTTCTACTCTGACACACACGCAGTCTCCATGAGTTGGAGTCAACTCAACGGCAACTAGAACTGGTAGGGAAGGGGAACTTCACACCTTAGCCAGTTTACAAGCATGTTTCAAAAATGGTGTGGAAGCCATAAGACCTTTCTGGTGACCTAAAAACCCCACATTGGCCTCTGCCATTCCCCACTGATCTGACCTAGACCTCAAAGCTTCCACTTCTCTCAGTGGGAACTTAATGCATATAGACCATTTTGCAATTTTTTTTGATCTTTTAATGTTAGACTAAAAAATAGTAATAATAATCTAAACCCAGACTAACACCTGTCTTTCTCAAAAATTATTTTGTTGGACTAAAATCAACCAAAGATTTTAGTCTCCCAAACCAAACAACATGTGCTGATACAGGCTCTAAGTTTCGTACCCTTCTCCCAACGAGCTCATCGCTGACACAGACTGCTAGTAAAGCCAAACAAACAGAAGAGGAAGGACGGGCAGAGCAAGGCTCATTCCTTCCGGGCCAGCAGCCTGATTTCCACCAGGCCCAGCCTGAGACTGCTGTGGTCCAGCCACAGGGATCAATTATGATTTGGTGCCTGACAGAGCTGTACAAGCAACTGCAGGAGCTAGACGCTTCTGATGCGCGTGAAGGAAACAAGGCTTGTTTCAAACAAAATTTGTATCATGAAATTAAGACATCCATCAAAAAAAAAAAAAAGTTCTTCCAAGAAAAGCACTTTAGAAATAATTTATTCAAAACCTCCTGCTTCAGAAATCAGCAAACAGGCTAGGAGAGATAAAGCAACTTGACCAGCGGCATCACAGGGCGGGACTCACTGTGGCCAAAACTGGGACCCAAGGTGTCCCAATCCCCGCCCTGGCCTATTTTCATTACACCACTTGCCTCCCTCACCCCAGTGAGACTCTGAGCTCCACGGGGAAGTTCTGTATCTCCTCATGCTGCTTTGGAGGTACTATCAAAAATAAGCAGAACTTAGATTGCCTCCTCCCCCGCCCATCTTCTCCCACTCAACGATGGCTAAATGAACTCAGCTGAAAGTTTCCAAAGAATTTCACTTTGGGGCCAAGCCCGGAGATGGAAACTTTCAGCCTGGGAAGGGAATCTAGCAGGAAGCAGAGCAAGTGAAAACAGAAGGGTGGAATTAGGAGGTAATGAGGGGGCATCGGGGCTTCCGCACACCCGGCCCGTGCAGGCCAAGCACCAAGCCTGGTCCAACTTGCAATTTCCTCCAGTGGGGCACCCAGCTGCCGAGTCGCCTGGCACTGATACGGCTCCCTGGCAGGTTGGCACTGGCTTTCTAGCCCTAGGGTCTGAGTGAGGGAGAGGGAGACTCTGGCCTTTGCCTTCTGTTCCTGAGCAGCTCATTGTCAGGTTCAGTGTCTGAGTTCAATTCCTGACCAATGCACTTCACACACAGCTACCATCCATCTGCTATGACGCTGAACAGGTTTTAGTGGAGCTTTCAGGATAGGATGAACTAGGAAGAAAGGCTTGGAGACCTACTTACAAAAATCAGCCAGTGAAAACTGTATGGATCACAAGAGTCTGATCCCGTTGTGCATGGGATTGCCGTGATTGGGGGCCAGCTTGATGGCAGCTAACAACAACCCATACCTTCAGAGATATCATGGATGGCTCTGAGCTGAGCCTCCTCTGTGGGCTAACCATGCCTGCCTACTGGGGAGAGTATCGGGGGCTACAAGAGGGGTGCCAAGGAGTCTACAGGATCTCTCACTGACCACAGAGGAGGAATTCAAATGACCCAAAGTCTTCAGGCAGGAAGCGCTGTCTATGTCGGAAAGATGCTGAACGGGGGGTGGAAATATTACCAGGACCTCCAAACACTCCATTCACATCTCCAAAGAGACTTTGGCATTCTCCCATCCTGAGACTGCTTCTGTACAGAAGGGTGAGAGCCTGTCCCTACCTACGAGGGCTGCAATCAGAATTCAGTGCTCTCCGCTCAGGGCTGGCACTCCAAACGAACCACTGAAACAAAAGCTTCTCAAAGGCAGGGCACTACCTGGCTCTGCATCCCCAGTGCCTGACACTCTACCCAGCATACAGTGGTGCCAAATTAATACTACGTGGATGCAGCACCACACATTGAGAGCAACTGAAGTAAGTGCTGGGTGCCCTGGGGGGCCAACACATCCCCAGCAGCCTGGCCCCCAGGCCCGAGAAGGTCTAGAGGTGCATCTCTGGGACTTGGAGGCCACCAGGGAAGAGCTTCCCTCCCGGGTTAAAAGGAGTAAGGTGGCCTGTTGGGGGCTCACTGCCAAGCCCAGTTCCAGAAGCCTAGCTGAAGTCAGGCACTCAGCCACCCAGCTTCCACCTCGGGAAGCTCAGACATATTTGGGGTGAGAACCAACAAAGGCTTTTGTTGGAGTGCCCTCCTTTACCCAGGGCCATCCCATACACGGTCCCTCTGATGGCCAGGAAACGGCAGTGTAAACACAAAACACAATACAGTGGGCAGGCACTGTTGCATCAGTGCAACCAGCAGATACAGTTATGATCCCATTTTACATATGAGAAAACTGAGGCACAGAAGCTTAGTCACTTACCCAAGCTCACGTAGCTGGTAAACAGCAGAGCTGGGATTTGAGCCTACCCAGTCCCTCTGTTCCCAGAGTGTAGGCTCCTCATTGCCACCCTCTCCTGCCCCAAAACAATGAAATTTTAACCTGTTAGATGGATTCTGTTGCTGGCCATTGGCTTAGCCCAGGAGGGCATCCTAGAGGAGGCAGACCCTGGTGAGGTATGAGAAAGCAGAGGTAGGTGGTGCTAAGGGGCCCAGGAGAGAGCAGACTGCCTGGAGCAGAACCATCAGGGACGGTGGCCAATCAGGGCTCGGGCAGCCCATGACATATTTGGGGTGAGAACCAACAAAGGCTTGGCTGTCCCCCAAAATCACCTCGCAAGCTTGTCCTGGAGCCTGGAGTTTTCCCATTTTAAAAAAATGTATTGCTTTAGTCTCCAGACAGCAGTGCCCTCAGGTCTGAGGAGAAAGGAGGAGGTTTGTATCTGGCCATTAATCTGGTCTGCAGACCTTCTGAGGCGTTACTACCCTGGTCTCACAAGCTGACCCCAATCTCCCTTTCCAGTCTCATGTCCTCTGCCTCCCCCAGCTTCCACAGTGCAGCCACACTGAATGAGTTAATGTCCCCCAACACTGTTTAACAACACACTCCAGGCCTTCCTTCATTCTGTCCCATTGGCCTGAGTTGCCTACTCTGCTCGGCAAACTCTTATCCTTCAAAGCCTAGTTCAAATGCCATCATCCGGCTCTGGGCAGACTTTACAGCTTTGCCTGGACTCCCCAAAAATCAGTTCCTAGGGCTAGAATGAGTGTTTAATATGTGCACTATGGTTATTGTTTACGTATCTATCTCGTGTCTTAAAATCCCTCTGGGGGACAAATCCACCCTTGCATTCTCCATAGGGAGTGGCCTGATGACTTGTTGATTTAAATCAACTGAACACCTATTTTGAGTGCCCCTCTCCAAATGTTTCAAAAGACAATTTTAAGGAGGAGAAGGATCTCTGGGTCACAGGACCAAGCCAAGAGAGGGAGCCCTGGGAGTCCCTGAACTTGGGGAACGGTGATGACAAGAGCAAGGTATGCCTACACTCCTGTCTCTATCTTCCTCTGCCCCGTAGGAGAAATGGGCTGTGACTGCAGCTAGAATGACTAGTGTGAGCACATCTCAGGGGAGAGAAACAAACACACATACAGACATTATATGATGCTTATGCCACACAGATACCATCCTAACCCCTTATGTATATTGTTGTTGTTGTCTTGTGCCGTCAAGTCGATTCCAACTCATGGCAACCCCGTGTGAAACAGCGTAGAACTGCTTGATAGGGTTTACTTGGCTGCAATCTTTATGGAAGCAGATCACCAGTCCTTTCTTCCTCTTGAGGATGGGTGGGTTCAAACTGACAAACTTCTGGCGACCAGCAGAGTACAAACTGCACCCCCCAGGGACATTTTACATACATTAAGTCCCTTAATCCTCACAATACCTTCTGTGCAAGTACTATTGCTGTTGTTAGGTGCTGCCGAGTCAGTTCCAATTCATAGCAATCCTATGAACAGCAGAAGGAAACACTGCCTGGTCCTGCACCATTCTCTCCATCTTTGCTATATTTGAGCCTGTTTTTGCAGCCACTGTGTCAATCCATCTCGGTGACAGTCTTCCTCTTTTTCTCTGACCCTCTACTTTACCAAGTATGATGTCCTTCTCCAGGGACTGGTCCCTCCTGATAACATGTCCAAAGCATATGAGACAAGGTTTCACCATCCTCCCTTCTAAGGAGCATACTGGCTGTACTTCTAGCACATATTTGTTCGTTCTTCTGGCAGTCCATTGTATATTCAATATTCTTTGCCAACACCATAATCAAAATGCATCAGTTCTTCGGTCTTCCTTATTCATTGTCCAGCTTTCACATACATATGAGGCAATTGAAAAGACCATGGCAAGCCTGGGTCAGATGCACCTTTTTCCTCAAAGCAATATCTGTGCTTTTTAACACTTTTTAAAAGGTCTTTTGCAGCACATTTGCCCAATGCAATACATCATTTGATTTCTTGACTGCTGCCTCCATGGGTGTTGATTGTGGATCCAAGTAAGATGAAATCCTTGATAACTTCAATCTTTCCTCCGTTATCATGATGTTATTATTGGTCCAGCTGTGAGGATTTTTGTTTTCTTTATATTGAGGTGCAATCCACGCTGAAGGCTATGGTCTTTGATCTTCATCAGTAAGTGCTTCACATCCTCTTCATTTTCAGCAAACAGTATTGTGTCATCTGCATAATGCAGGTTGTTAATGAGTCTTCCTCCAATCCTGATGCCACCTTCTTCATAGAGTCCAGATTCTCAAATTATTTGCTCAGCATACAGATTGAATAAGTATGGTAAAAAGATATAACCCTGATGCATACTTTTTCTGATTTTAAACCACAAAGTATCTGCTTGCTCTGTTCAAATGACTGCCTTTTGGTCTATGTATAGGTTTTACTCAGCACAATTCAATGTTCTGGAATTCCCATTGTGAATGTCAACTTGACTAGGCCATGATTCTCAATGGTTTAACAGATATTATGTAATCATCCTCCATTTTGTGATCTGATGTGAGCAACCAATCAGTTGAAATGGGAGTTTCCTTAGGAGTGTGCCCTGCATCATATGTATAGATATATGGATGTTCTGGCAAAGCTCGCTCTCTTGAGCCCGCATCAAGTCCTGCATTTACCTCATCATCCTCTGACCTCCAGTTCTTGGAACATGAGCCAAAAGTTTCCCACCTGAAGATTCTGGATTCATCATCCCCTGCTACTTGAGTCATCCCCTGCCACTGACCCATGGAGCTGGGACTTGCCAGCCTCCACAGTTGTGCGAGCCATTTCCTTGAAATAAATCCGTCTCTATATATTCATATATGTGCTTCACTGGTTTTGCTCCTCTAGAGAACTCAGCCTGGAACATTCGGTACCAAAAGTGGTTCTGTTGTTGTTGTTGTTGTTGTTGTTGTTAGGTGCCGTCAAGTCGGTTCTGACTCATAGCGACCCCATTCACAACAGAACGAAACACTGCCCGGTCCTGAGCCATCCTTACAATCGTTGTTATGCTTGAGCTCACTGTTGCAGCCACTGTGTCAATCCACCTCGGTGAGGGTCTTCCTCTTTTCTGCTGACCCTGTACTCTGCCAAGCATGATGTCCTTCTCCAGGGACTGATCCCTCCCGACAACATGTCCAAAGTATGTAAGACGTAGTCTCCCAATCCTTGCCTCTAAGGAGCATTCTGGACGCACTTCTTCCAAGACAGATTTGTTCGTTCTTTGGGCAGTCCATGGTATATTCAATATTCTTTGCCAATACCACAATTCAAAGGCGTCAACTCTTCTTTGGTCTTCTTTACTCATTGTCCAGCTTTCACATGCATATCATGTGATTGAAAATACCATGGCTTGAGTCAGGCCCACCTTAGTCTTCAGGGTGACATTTTTGCTCTTCAACACTTTGAAGAGGTCTTTTGCAGCAGGTTTGCCCAATGCAATGCGTCTTTTGATTTCTTGACTGCTGCTTCCACGGCTGTGGATTGTGGATCCAAGTAAAATGAAATCCTTGACAACTTCAATCTTTTCACCGTTTATGATGATGTTGCTCATTGGCACAGTTGTGAGGATTTTTGTTTTCTTTATGTTGAGGTGTAATCCATACTGAAGGCTGTGGTCTTTGATCTTCATTAGTAAGTGCTTTGAGTGCTCTTCACTTTCAGCAAGCAAGGCTGTGTCATCTGCATAACACAGGTTGTTAATAAGTCTTCCTCCAATCTTGATGCCCCGTTCTTCTTCATATAGTCCAGCTTCTCGTAATATTTGTTCAGCATACAGATTGAATAGGTATGGTGAAAGAATACAACCCTGACGCACACCTTTCCTGACTTTCAACCAATCAGTATCCCCTTGTTCTGTCCGAACAACTGCCTCTTGATCTATGTAAAGGTTCCTCATGAGCACAATTAAGTGTTCTGGAATTCCCATTCTTCGCAGTGTTATCCATAGTTTGTTATGATCCACACAGTCAAATGCCTTTGCATAATCAATAAAACACAGGTAAACATCCTTCTGGTATTCTCTGCTTCCAGCCAGGATCCATCTGACATCATCAATGATATCCCTGGTTCCACGTCCTCTTCTGAAACCAGCCTGAATTTCTGGCAGTTCCCGGTCAATATACTGCTGCAGCCGTTTTTGAATGATCTTCAGCAGAATTTTGCTTGCTTGTGATATTAATGATATTGTTCTATAATTTCCACATTCAGTTGGATCACCTTTCTTGGGAATAGGCATAAACATGGATCTCTTCCAATCAGTTGGCCAGGAAGCTGTCTTCCATATTCCTTGGCATAGACGAGTGAGCACCTCCAGCGCTGCATCTGTTTGTTGAAACATCTCAATTGATATTCCATCAATTCCTGGAGCCTTGTTTTTCACCAACGCCTTCAGAGCAGTTTGGACTTCATCCTTCAGTACCATCGGTTCCTGATCATATGCCACCTCTTGAAATGGTTAAATATCGACTAATTCTTTTTGGTATAATGACTCTGTGTATTCCTTCCATCTTCTTTTGATACTTCCTGCGTCATTTAATATTTTCCCCATGGAATCCTTCACTATTACAACTCAAGGCTTGAATTTTTTCTTCAGTTCTTTCAGCCCGAGAAACGCCAAGCATGTGCTTCCCTTTTGGTTTTCCATCTCCAGCTCTTTGCGCATGTCATTACAATACTTGCTTTGTCTTCTCGAGAGGCCCTTTGAAATCTTCTGTTCAGTTCTTTTACTTCATCAATTCTTCCTTTTGCTTTAGCTGCTCGACACTCAAGAGCAAGTTTCAGAGTCTCCTCTGACATCCACCTTGGTCTTTTCTTTCTTTGCTGTCTTTTCAGTGACCTCTTGCTTTCTTCATGGATGATATACTTGATGTCATTTGACAATTCGTCTGGTCTTCAGTCACTAGCGTTCAATACGTCAAATCTCTTCTTGATATGGTCTCTAAATTCAGGTGGGATATACTCAAGGTCATATTTTGGCTCTCGTGGACTTTTTCTGATTTTCTTCAGTTTCAGCTTGAACTTGCACATGAGCAATTGATGGTCTGTTCCACAGCCGGCCCCTGGCCTTGTTCTGACTGATGATATTGAGCTTTTCCACCATCTCTTTTCACAGATGTAGTCAACTTGATTTCTGTGTGTTCCATCTGGCGAGGTCCATGTGTATAAAAAAAAATAGTCGCCGTTTATGTTGGTGAAAGAAGGTAACTGCAATGAAGAAGTCGTTGGTCTTGCAAAATTCTGTCATTCGATCTCTGGCATTGTTTCTATCACCAAGGCCATAGTTTCCAACTACTGATCCTTCTTCTTCGTTTCCAACTTTCGCATTCCAATCGCCAGTAATAATCAATGCATCTTGATTGCATGTTCCATCAATTTCAGACTGCAGCAGCTGATAAAAATCTTCTATTTCTTCATCTTTAGCCCTTGTGGTTGGTGCGTAAATTTGAATAATAGTTGTATTAACTGGTCTTCCTTGTAGGTGTATGGATATTATCCTATCACTGACAGCGTTGTACTTCAGGATAGATCTTGAAACGCTCTTTTTGATGATGAATGCAACACCATTCCTCTTCGAGTCGTCATTCCCAGCATAGTAGACTATATGATTGTCTGATTCAAAATGGCCAATACCAGTCCATTTCAGCTCACTAACGCCTAGGGTATCGATGTTTATGCGTTCCATTTCATTTTTGATGATTTCCAATTTTCCTCGATTCATACTTCGTACATTCCAGGTTCTGATTATTAATGAATGTTTGCAGCTGTTTCTTCTCATTTTGAGTCGTGCCACATCAGCAAATGAAGGTCCTGAAAGCTTTACTCCATCCATGTCATTAAGGTTGACTCTACTTTGAGGAGGCAGCTCTTCCCCAGTCATCTTTTGAGTGCCTTCCAACCTGGGGGGCTCATCTTCCAGCACTATATCAGACAATGTTCTGCTGCTATTCATAAGGTTTTCACTGGCTAATGCTTTTCAGAAGTAGACTGCCGGGTCCTTCTTCCTAGTCTGTCTTAGTCTGGAAGCTCAGCTGAAACCTGTACTCCATGGGTGACCCTGCTGGTATCTGAATACCGGTGGCATAGCTTCCAGCATCACAGCAACACACAAGCCCCCACAGTATGACAAACTGAGAGACACGTGGGGGAGAGTGGTTCTAGAGGAACAAAATCTTAACTATGAGTTTTCTGAATTGGTTCTCAAGTCTGGCTAGTCTTAAAAACAGTGATGACTCTGTCCCCGGTGGTAAAGAGGGCACTGCTAATCCATGGCATGAGGTAGCAATAGAAATACACAAAATATCACCACCACTGGACCAAATATTTGTTAGAGACGAGGCTCTGGGATATCGCATATTTGATACTTCTTTACAATTTTGTCAGAATGAGAAGTATAAGGAGGCTGGTGTGATTGATTCTGACTTCCAAGAGGAAATCAGATTGATATTATGTAAGGGAGACAAAGAAGAGTATGTCTGGAATACTGGAGATCACTTAGGATGTCTCTTAGTACTACCATGCCATGTGATTAAAGTCAATGGAAAACTAGGGTAACCCAATTCCAGCATGACTGCTAATGACCCAAACCCTTCAGGAATGAAGGTTTGAGTCAGTCCACCAGGCAAAGAACCAGGACCAGCTGAGGTGCTTGCTGAGGGAAAAGGGAATACGGAATGGGTGGTGGAAGAAGGTAGTTGTAAATACCAGCTACAACTACATGATCAGTTGCAGAAGTGAAGACGGCAATTGTTATATTTCTTTCTTTTTTTATATATGTGTGTAAAAATAACAGACAGAGAGAGGGAGCTGTAGCAGTGAAGACAGCAAGAAGAGGCGGCAGAGAAACAGCAGCAGAACAGGAGACTGGCAGGAGATGGCACGGTGGGCTCCCCAGGCCCACAGAGCGAGAAAGTTGAGTGCCTTTGGGAAGAAGGCTTGCTGGCAGAATAGGGTGCCTCCGGGCATTTGGTGGAACTAGGTTTGCCAACCCATAAAGCTAGAGCCGAGCACCTTTGGGCCGAGGCTTACTGGTGAAGTGGGGTGATTTGAGGCACTTACTGGCAAAGCTAAAAGGGTTTTCTAACACTTGCCCAAGCAGGGCAGAGGCCGAGGGTCAGAGAGAGGTGTGCCTGCAGGCACAGCTGAGAAGCTGTCCTGATGGAAGAACTGTATCCTGAGTGGTCCTGAACCTGAATTGTAACCTGTTACTTCCCTAATAAATCTCAAAATCATGATTACGGTCTGTGAGTTCTGTATGGCCGTTGCAGCGAATTATTGAACTCAACAGAGAAGTAGAGAGTGCTGTGGGTGATATAGTTGGTGTCAGATTGGTAAAGGTAACAGTGTTACCAGCTTTCTCTCTCTCTCTCTCTCTCTCTCTCTCTTTCCCTCCCTCTCCGAGGGCTTCTCAACACAGTGATCCCAGGTCCAAAGGACACACTCCACTTGGGCTCTCTTTCTTGGTGTTGGTGAGATCCTCTCTTCCCCACCTCTGGGATGGCTAATTTTAAGCCAAGCAGGATGGCAAAACTTACCAATTCCCTCATTAGGGTTCCATATACCTTATTATCATGGTCCCACCCAATCACCTGGGTGGGAGTACGACACTATGGCTAGAAGGGCCATTTTAAATAAGTAATTGCACTGCATGTCTGACATAGGAATCAGACACCACCGCCATGCCATTTTTACAATATCAAATATCTTTGTTTTGTTCCCTCCCTTATTAAATCACTTATTATAAAATATAAGATGTAGACAGGTGGAGCCAAGATGGCGGAATAGACAGACGCTTCCATCGAGCCCTCTTTACAACAAAGACCCGAAAAAACAAGTGAAACGAGTATATTTGTGACAAGCTGGGAGCCCTGAGCATGAAAGGCAACCTTAGACAACAACAAACTAGGGGTGGGGGAGGAAGAGGCCATTCAGAAGCAGACAGAAGTTACCGGACCTGAATCGCGGGGAGCCCTCAGGCACCATTCCTGGAGCAGCGGCGGCGGCAGCAGAGGCGAAGGAGGTGGGCTGGTCCTAGCCTTCAGCCGCAGTTTCCTCAGGGAGAAGCAGCCAGCCACACAGCCCACTCACACCTCCAGAACCTGAGGAGAAGGGCGCTCTTGGCAAAAGCTAAATACTTGCGTATATTGTACTATGCCACCCTACCCCCAAGCCGGCTTCAGCAGCTGAATCCCTAGCTCTGAGATAGACTCTGGTGAGCACCTAGAGCCATCCTCCCGGCCTTGGGGAAGGAAAAAATTTGCAACTGGGGGGAAAAGATAATTTGCTAGCTTCATTAACTGGGGGAGCTCAGGACAGAAGCAGCTCTTGTCCAGGCATAAACTGTCCGTGGACCTTGAGCACCTTTCCCTTCTGCAGGCACCTGTGTGGGCCTATTTCGGGAGAATAGGCCCTTGTTGGCAAACTCTAACCATTTCAGCTGTGTGGTGGAGAGGTGGGTATTTGACGTTTGACATTGCTTTGCCTATTAAACAAGGTCCTCACCTACCCACATCAGGGACCGAAGGACTGGAAGCTCCACTCAGGTCACCCAGCCACCCGCGACAGGGGTCCAAATATAACTGGTACCTCCCAGTCCTTACAACCAAAAACTTTGGATGCCCATGGTCCCTCTGCAGAACCCACCCACCAGCACACTCTAGGGAACAGAGATGCATCTTCCTCAGAGACACTTGGCGGTCGGTTCTCAGCCCCCTGCCTTGTTCAGAGCGTGACTCCCTGCTGCAATTAGATACGGGTATATACGCCAATCACCCCTGCCCCTCCAAGACTGTAGGACAGAGCCTGTACCACACACTTGATATCAGCTACCTGGAAACTTGAGCTGAATTCATACAAGAAAACTGAAGGGACTCCTAGACTGATATACCTGATAACAGCTCTAGACAGCTGGGGACAGGACACCAGAGTTCCAAAGGTGAAAATAATCAAGCTAGCTCACTCAAGCAACCCATAGGGGTATACCAAAACAAAACAAAGCAAGCAGCTACGACACAATAAGCAAGCATAAACTAATACAATAACTTATAGATGGCTCAGAGACAACAGTCAATATCAAGTCATATAAAGAAACAGACGATGATCACCTCAACAGGCTCTTAAAACAAAGAATCCAGGGATCTTCTAGATGAAAGTACATTCCTGGAATTACCAGATGCAGAATACAAAAGTTTAATATACAGAATCCTTCAAGACATCGGGAAGGAAATCAGGCAATATGCAGAACAAGCCAAGGAACACACAGAAAAAGCAACTGAAGAAATTAGAAAGATTATTCAGGAACGTAATGAAAAGTTTAATAAGCTGGGAAAATCCATAGACAGACAGCAATCAGAAATTCAGAAGGTTAACAATAAAATTACAGAATTAGATAACTCAAGAGAAAGTCAGAGGAGCAGAACTGAGCAAGTAGAAGCTAGAATTTCTGAACTCGAAGATAAATCACTTGGCACTAATATATTTGAAGAAAAGTCAGATAAAAGAATTTTAAAAAGTGAAGAAACCTTAAGAATCATGTGGGACTCTATCAAGAGAAATAACCCTACGAGTGATTGGAGTGCCAGAACAGGGAGGGATAACAGAAAATACAGAGAAAATTGTTGAAGATTTGTTGGCAGAAAACTCCACTGATATTGTGAAAAATGAGAAGATATCTATCCAAGATGCTCATCGAACTCCACATAAGGTAGATCTTAAAAGAAAGTTACCAAGACATATTATAATCAAGCTTGTCAAAACCAAAGATAAAGAGAGAATTATAAAAGCAGCGACGGATAAACGAAAAGTCGCCTACAAAGGACAGCCAATAAGAATAAGCTCGGACTACTCGGCAGAAACCATGCAGGCAAGAAGGCAATGGAATGACATATTTATAAAATTGAAGGAAAAAAATTGTTTGCCAAGAATCATATATCCATCTAAACCGTCTCTTAAATATGAAGGTGAAATTCAGACATATCCAGATAAACACAAGTTTAGGGAATTCATGAAAACCAAACCAAAACTACAAGAAATACTAAAGGGAGTTCTTTGGTTAGAAAATCAATAATATCAGGTATCAACCCAAGACTAGAACACTGGGCAGAGCAACCAGAAGTCAACTCAGACAGGGAAATCCAAAAAAACAAAGCAAGATTATTAAAAAAAAAAAAAAAAGCCCAAAACAGGGTAACAGCGATGTTATTATATAAAAGAAGACAACAATAAAATAATAAAGAGGGACTAAGAAATGTAATCATGCACCTTCCATATGGAGAGGAAGATATGGCGATACGAAGAAATAAAAGTTGGTTTTAAATTTAGAAAAATAGGAGTAAATAATAAGGTAACCACAAAGGAGACAAACTATCCTACTCATCAAAATAAAATACAAGGGAAAAATACAGACTCAGCAGAAACAAAAACAACAAATATGAGGAAAGGACAATATATAAAGAAAATCTACTCAGCACATAAAATCCAGTGGGAAAAAGAAACTGTCAACGCACAAAAAAAAAAACATCAAAATGATAGCACTAAATTCATACTTATCCGTAATTACCCTGAATGTAAATGGACTAAATGCACCAATAAAGAGGCAGAGAGTGGCAGAATGGATTAAAAAACAAGATCCGTCTATATGCTGCCTACAAGAGACAAATCTTAGACTTAGAGACACAGACAAACTAAAACTCAAAGGATGGAAAAAAATATATCCAGAAAACAATCAAAAAAGAGCAAGACTGGCAATATTAATTTTGGACAAAATAGACTTTAAAGTTAAATCCATCAGAAAGGATAAGGAAGGACACTATATAATGATTAAAGGGACAATACATCAAGAAGACATAACCATATTAAATATTTATGCACCCAATGACAGGGCTGCAAGATACATAAAACAAACTCTATCAGCATTGAAAAGTGAAATAGACAGCTCCACAATAATAGTAGGAGACTTCGACACTCCACTTTCGGTGAAGGACAGGACATCCAGAAAGAAGCTCAATAAAGACACAGAAGATCTAAATGCTACAATCAACCAACTTGACCTCGTAGACACATGCAGAACACTCCACCCAACAGCAGCCAAGTATACTTTCTTTTCTAGTGCACATGGAACATTCTCTAGAATAGACCATGTATTAGGTCATAAAGCAGGCCTTAGCAGAATCCAAAACATTGAAATATTACAAATCATCTTCTCTGACCACAAGGCCATAAAAGTAGAAATCAATAACAGGAAAAGCAGGGAAAAGAAATCAAACACTTGGAAATTGAACAATACCCTACTCAAAAAAGACTGGATTATAGAAGACCTTAAGGATGGAATAAAGAAATTCAGAGAATCCAATGAGAATGAAAACACTTCCTATTAGGACCTTTGGGACACAGCAAAAGCGGTGCTCAGAGGCCAATTTATATCAATAAATGCACACATCCAAAAAGAAGAAAGGGCCAAAACCAAAGAATTATCCTTACGACTTGAACAAACAGAAAGAGAGCAACAAAAGAAACCCACAGGCACCAGAAGAAAACAAATAATAAAAATTAGAGCTGAACTAAATGAAATAGAAAACAGAAAAACAATTGAGAGAATTAACAAGACCAAAAGTTGGTTTTTTGAAAAAATCAACAAAATTGAAAAACCACTGGCCAAACTGACAAAAGAAAAACAGGACAGGAAGCAAATAACCCAAATAAGAAATGAGATGGGCGATATTACAACAGACCCAACTGAAATTAAAAGAATCATATCAGATTACTACGAAAGACTATACTTAAACAAATTTGAAAACCTAGAAGAAATGGACGAATTCCTAGAAACACACTACCTACCTAAACTAACACAAACAGAGGTAGAACAACTAAATAGACCCATAACAAAAGAAGAGATTGAAAAGGTAATCAAAAAACTCCCAACAAAAAAAAAGCCCTGGTCCAGAGGGCTTCACTGCAGAGTTCTACCAAACTTTCAGAGAAGAGTTAACACCACTACTACTGAAGGTATTTCAGAGCATAGAAAAGGACAGAATACCACCAAACTCATTCTATGAAGCCACCATATCCCTGATACCAAAACCAGGTAAAGACACCACAAGAAAAGAAAATTATAGACCTATATCCCTCATGGATGTAGATGCAAAAATCCTTAACAAAATTCTAGCCAATAGGATTCAACAACATATCAAAAAAATAATTCACCATGACCAGATGGGATTTATATATACATATATATATATATATATTTTTTTTTATGCAGGGATGGTTCAACATTAGAAAAACAATTAATGTAATCCACCACATAAATAAAACAAAAGACAAGAATCACATGATTTTATCAATTGATGCAGAAAAGGCATTTGACAACGTTCAACACTCATTCATGAAAAAAACTCTCAGCAAAATAGGAATAGAAGGAAAATTCCTCAGCATAATAAAGGGCATTTATACAAAGCCAGCAGCCAACATCACCCTAAATGGAGAGAGCCTGAAAACATTCCCACTGAGATTGGGTACCAGACAAGGATGCCCTTTATCATCACTCTTATTCAACATTGTGCTAGAAGTCTGGGCCAGAGCAATTAGGCTAGATAAAGAAATAAAGGGCATACAGATTGGCAAGGAAGAAGTAAAAGTATCTCTGTTTGCAGATCACATGATCTTATACACAGAAAACCCTAAGGAATCCTCAAGAAAACTACTGAAACTAATAGAAGAGTTCAGCAGAGTGTCGGGATACAAGATAAACATACAAAAATCAGTTGGATTCCTCTATACCAACAAAAACATCGAAGAGGAAATCCCCAAATCAATGCCATTCACAGTAGCCCCCAAGAAGATAAAAGACTTACGAATAAATCTTACCAGAGATATAAAAAACTTATACAAAGAAAACTACAGTACACTTCTGCAAGAAACCAAAAGAGACTTACATAAGTGGAAGAACATGCTTTGCTCGTGGAAAGGAAGACTTAACATTATAAAAATGTCTATTCTACCAAAAGTGATCTATACATTTAATGGAGAAACAAATCACCAACTTCGTATGGAAGGGAAAGAGGCTCCAGATAAATAAGGCATTACTGAAAAAGAAGAACAAAGTGGGAGGCCTTACTTTACCTGATTTTAGAATCTATTATACCGCCACAGTAGTCAAAACAGCCTGGTACTGGTACAACAACAGATACATGGACCAGTGGAACAGCATTGAGAATCCAGACATAAATCTATCCACATAGGAGCAGTTGGTATTTGACAAAGGCCCCAAAACAGTTAAATGGGGAAAAGACAGTCTTTTTAACAAATGGTGCTGGCATAACTGGATATCCACGTGCAAAAAAAATGAAATAAGATCCATACCTCACTCCATGCACAAAAAGTAACTCAAAATGGATCAAAGATGTAAATATAAAATCTAAAACAATAAAGATCGTGGAAGAAAAAATAGGGACAAGGTTAGGAGCCCTAATACATGGCATAAACATACAAAACACTATTAAGAACACAGAAATAAAACTAGATGACTGGGAGCTCCTAAAAAATCAAACACGTATGCTCATCCAAAGACTTCACCAAAAGTGTAAAGACACTATCCACAGACTGGGAAAAAGTTGTTAGCTATGACATTTCTGATCAGCGCCTGATCTCTAAAATCTACATGATACTGAAAAAACTCAACAACAAAAAGACAAATAACCCAATTAAAAAATGGGCAAAAGATATGGATAGACACTTCACTAAAGAAGACATTCAGGTAGCTAACAGATATATGAGGAAATGTTTATGATCATTAGCCATTAGAGAAATGCAGATCAAAACTACAATGAGATTTCATCTCACTCCAACAAGGCTGGCATTAATCCAAAAGACACAAAATAATAAATGTTGGAGAGGCTGTGGAGAGATTGGAACACTTATACACTGCTGGTGGGAATGTAAAATGGTACAACCACTTTGGAAATCGATTTGGGGCTTCCTTAAAAAGCTAGAAATAGAACTACCATATGATCCAGCAATCCCACTCCTTGAAATATATCCTAGAGAAATAAGAGCCTTTACGTAAACAGATATATGCACACCCATGTTTATTGCAGCTCTGTTTGCAATAGCAAAAACATGGAAGCAACCAAGGTGTCCATCAACAGATGAATGCATAAATAAATTATGGTATATTCACACAATGGAATACTACACATTGATAAAGAATAGTGAGGAATCTGTGACACATTTCATAACATGGAGGAACCTGGAAAGCATTATGCTGAGTGAAATTAGTCAGTTGCAAACGGACAAATATTGTATAAGACCACTATTATAAGGACTTGAGAAATAGTTGAAACTGAGAAGAAAACATTCTTTTGTGGTTACAAGATGGGGGAAAGAGGGAGGGTGGAAGAGGATGAAGGAAAAATATATATATATAAGATGTAAATGGGGATAATACATTTTCAGCTATACACGTTAGTTGTATCATATTAGGTGCAAGAATGACTTTATAATTGTCTTTATTTAGAGACTATGTACAGTTTAAGGAGATGCATACAGGTACCAAATTGACAGGGGATGGACTGTGATGGTTAAGGTTATGTGTCAAGGTGGTTAGGCCATGATTCTCAGTGGTTTGGCAGATATTGTGTAATCATTCTCCATTTTGTGATCTGATGCCAGTAGCAAATCCGCTGAAAGTGGAATTTCCTTGGGGATGTGGCCTACGTCCTATATACATGTATGTTCTGGTAAAGCTTGCTCTCTCTCAATCTGGCATTCAGTCCTGCATTTGTCTTTTCATCCTCTGACCTCTGGTTCTTGGAACATGAGCCAGCAGCCTGCTGCCTGACCTACAGATTTTGGGTTCACCAGCCCCAACCACCACATGAGTCAAGAGAAGCCTCCAGCCTGCCACTGACCCACAGATTTAGGACTTGCCAGCCTCCACAATTGCTTGAGCCATTTCCTTTAAATAAATATATATATAATATATAGAGAGAGAGATTTATATGGAGCCCTGGTGGCGCTGTGGTTAAATGTTTGGCTGCTAACCAAAAGGTCAGCAGTTAGAATCCCCCAGCCACTCATTGGAAACCCTATGAGGCAGTTCTACTCCATCCTATAGGGTCACAGTGAGTTGGAATCAACTCGACAGCAACGGGTTTATATATGTTCATATATATGCCTCAGTAGTTTTGCTCCCCTAGAGAACCCAACCTAAGATACCATTCTTTACAATGTTGTCCATAATTTGTTATGATCCACACAGTCGAATGCCTTTGCATAGTCAATAAAACACAAGTACTATTAACATCCCCATTTAGCAGGTAAGGAAACCAAGGCACTGAGAGGTTAAGTAACCTGCTCACATCACCAGCTAGCAAGAGGCAGAGCCTGGATTAGAACTCAGAAAATTGGGCTTCTGGGTTGGTGCTCGAAGCCACTAAAGAGACCTCCATCTGCCCCAGGTGGAGCTGAGGAAAATATTCTCATGGCCTGATTTGCCTCAACATCTTCTCAAAACAGACAGAGGGAGGAACTAGAGGTGAGGAATTAGGGAGAACCTGGCAAAGGGATGTCCTGCCCACTCGAGCTGAAGTTTTATGGGGCTTGAAAAGCTGAGAGTCCCAAAAGGGGGCTGGAGGGATGGCTGGTCCCCAGAGGAGAAAGGGTATAATTCTGAGGCCGAGGACTCCTGGATGGGGAGTCCTTTTGGCAGCCTAAGCTTCTGTGGGCCCCACTCTCCTTGGGAACCACAAACCCAAAATGTAAAGGAATCTATTTTCTAAGGAAAACACATACTTATACATTCTGAGTAATTTCCCGTGGAACAAGGAAAAAATAAACACAACACCCCAAATGGTTTTTTTGCTTACAAATGGGTTCAAGGAGAGAAAAGTGGGAGAAGAAAATATAGGGTCAGGGGAAAACTAACTGCTGCTTCCAAACCTCAGAAACAGCCTGGTGGTAGGGAGGGGTAGGGAGCCAGGGGGGTAGAAATGAAGTAGCTAGTCCTGGGGCTCCACAGCACCTCATCTAAGAACTCCTTACCCACCATCCTCAGAAGGCTGATGGGCTGCATCTCACACGCAGAAGGGGCTTATATTTAGGACCTAACCAAAGAGTCTGACATATAGAGGGGTAATATCATGGAACCACACACCAGAAGCTTTAGACTGGGTTGAACAGCCAAGTGTATCGTGCAAATAGGCCAACCAGTGGCGGTGCAGGCAGGATAAAGGTGAAAGCAATGGTCACATCACCATAGGCTAGACGGTCAGGAAGGCCAGGCTGGGAGGATCTAGGGGGATGAGAAAGAACAGCTAAATGGGGGCCTGCAGATCATATGCATCATTCCAGAGAAACCATGAAAGAGAAAGCAGGTGGGTAAAGGACTGTGTAATCATGGAGAAATCACTTTCCTGGGCCCCACTCAATCTTCTCTGTGAAATGACCGAGGTACTACATTTTATTTCTAATACCCCTTCCTTACAATTCCAAATTAGACAGGGAGATAGCAGAAGGAGGGACAGATTTACGGAGTGGGGGATAGGGCTAGGGCCTGCAGGATGGGTACTTGAGAGCCAAGAGAAGTTGGAACAGCTAAGAGTCAATTTGCACTGCAAATCTGACCCAGGGGGAACATCCTGACTGGCCAGGGTCCCGGGTTATTCAGAGTTTGGCAGCTCTAGCGTTCACAGCAGCTGGCCTGGATTTCCTCTAGCAGAAGTCTCAGGATTTTCAGGGCACTTATGGCCCTGTTCTGCCCTGGGACAGCCTAAAGAGTTCCAGCTTCCCTAGCCAACAGTGACCCACCTGCTCCATCTATACAGCACTTCATTGGTGACAAGCCTCTGGCCTTGACCAACTTATGTGACCCTCACAACAGCCTGGTCAGGAAGGATGAATCCTTGTTCCCACTTTACAGGTGAGGAAACTGAGGTTCAGAGAAGCTGTTTATATTGGTAAGCCACAAGCCTAGCAGAGGCAGGAACAAGCCCACGTCTCCTGCCTCCTTCCCAGAGGAGGCACTATGTGGGCTTCTAGAGGAGTGTCTTTGTTCAGTATGTGCTTGACTGAGGGGAGAGAATGCTAGGGGCAGGGACCCCATCTCATCCCCAGGGCCCACTGGAAGGTGCTGGACCCAAGGAAGCTCAGAGGCAAGACACTAGACTGGAGCCCAGGACACCTGTGTTGAAGGCATTGACCAGCTAACTGCCTTTGGGCAAGTCACTTTTCTCTGAGCCTCAGTTTCCTCATTTGTAAAAACAGGGTTTGCACTAAAATAGTGGTTTCCAATATTTTAGAATCAGATCCCTGTTTTTCCCCCAAATGGATCTTACTCTAAATTCCAACCTAAAAACAGAGAACGTGAAGCCATTCCAAAAGAATCAGAATGGAGGGCTGACAAAGTTAGCTGCTCATCAAACCTCCATCCAACCCCTGAGGCCTCTCCATAGGACTAAAGGCTCTGCAGAACACCATTTGAAAACCACCAAACTTGCCAATCTCCTTGAGAGGCTTCATCTTCCACAAGGCCACTAAAGGATAGAAGTTCTCAAGGCCTAATCTAAACTCATCCTACATCCTCAGTCACCATCAAAATGCCATCAACCCCCACATTTTAATTCTAAGCTACAGCAACCATCTAGTCAACACCTACCCCACGGCCGTCTGTATTAGTTACCTACAACTGCATAACAAATTAGCAGCTTAAAAACAACATTCACTCAGTTTCTGAGGGCCAGGAGACCAGGAGCAGCTTAGCTGGGTGGTTCTGGCTCAAGGTCTCTCATGAGGTGGCAGTCAGGATGTCAGCTGGGGATGCAGTTATCAGAGGGCTTGACTGGGGCTTGAAGATCTGTTTCCAATATGGCTCCTCACATGGCTAAAGCCTCAGTTTCTTGGCACATAAATCTCTCCTCAGGACATGGCAGCTGACTTCCCCCTGACCAAGTGATCTAAGGGAAAGCGACCAACATGTGAAGCACAATGATTTTCATGACTTACTCTTGGAAGTCATACTCTGTCACTTTCTGAGTAATATCAAATTACTAAGTCCAGTTTACAATTAAGGGGAGGGCAATTGAGCTCCACCTCTTGAAGGGAAGATTATCAAAGAACCTGTGGACCTATTTTAAAACTACAATACTGTCCAAAACCAGACTTGTGAACTCTTCCCAAAACCCAATCCTATTCACCAGGTGCCCATTAGAGTAAATGGTCCCCACTAAGTACACCAGGAGCCTGGAACACTTCCCTGTCCTACAGTAACACCCCTCACATCTAATCTAACACCAAGTCCTCCATTTTCACTTCCTAACATCTTAGCTACTAGGTAGCAGAGCACAATAGTTAAAAGTATGGGCTCTCAGTCTAAGCCCTAACTCTACCAGTTACTAACTAGAGAAAGTTACTAATCCTCTCTGTGCCTGTTTCCTCATCTTTAAATTGTGGGGATTAAATCATATACGTAGCACCCAGAACACTGCCTACCGAAAACCAAAACCAAACCCATTGTCCTCAAGTCGATTCTGACTCATAGCGACCCTTTAAGATTCGAAATGCCGACCTCTTGGTTAGCAACTAATCTCTTAACCACTGTGCCATCAGGGCTCCTAACAGTGCCTAACCCTGGAGCACACAGGAAATACTAAATGAATATTTGCTACTATATTTCTCAAATTTGTATCTTTCTCCATTTGCACTGTCTAAGCTATTGTCACATATCACCAAGATGATTTCCATTGCCTCCTAATTGGTCTCCTGAAATTCACTCTGTTCTCTTCAAATCTGGTCTCCACAGATCATCCCAAAGGGAGCTTTCCAAAGAGCACATTTGGTCATTTTAAGTAGCCACCCTGCTTAAAAACCTTCCAAGGTTTCCCATTGCTCTTAGGATGAAGACAAAAGCATTACTTTCACCTGCATGGCCCTGCTCCATCTGGCTCCTTGCCTGCGTCTCCAGACTCCTCTCAGGCAAGACTCCCCACTCTCTGCTCCTCAGGTATTCCTGGAGCACACCACACTCCTGCCCACCACAGGGCTTTTGCCCAGGCTATTCTCCCAGTGAAAAAAACACGTGTTCCCTCACACCACCTCCCCTCTCCTAGACAAAGTCTAATCGTCATTCCAATCTCAACTTGAGTTTTATTTTCCATGGAAACCCTCCCCGATCTACTGATTTCCTTAGAACACACAGCCCAGTCTGTGATTACTTGATTAATACCCTTCTCTCCCACTGAGTTCCCACTAAGCTCCATGCCAACAGAGACCACATCTGTCTTTGCTCACTGTAGTTACCCAGCTCTAACCGAATGCCTGGCAAAAGGCTAGGTTTCGATGTTTGTGGAATGAATAACTGAAATAGTCTCTCAGGTACTGGCAGTGAGGGTTTGAAGACACCAGGGACTGACAGACAAGGATCCGCCTTCTAGCGTGTCTCATCCTTCCCCACTGCTTTGGAGGTGCTGACTCATCATGTCACCCCTTGAGCTGGACTACCTACCCCTCGAACCCCTCAGCCTGCGCAAGCATAAATAGGACCCCTTCTGGGAAGAGCAGCTCCATGTCTCCCTCTGTGGCTGGCTGGAGAGCTCCATGCCTCCGGGAAAGTGACAGATGCACTGTGTCCCTGGCTTCCTCAGATGCCTGGGAAATGCTCATACTTGCCTGGCTTCCAGACTGCTGGAGTTCCTGGCAGTCCAGACCCCTGGCCTTCCTCTCCACTGCCCTCCCTGAAATCAGGGTCAGTAATTACATTCACTCTCCATTTAGTTTCCTTTTTTGCCCAACTTCAGTCCCAACTTAGGGACTCTTTATCCTACTAGCTCCTCTGCCCAGGCACTTGGTGGGGCAGTGTAGAGTGGCAGAAAGAATACCCTACCTATGTTTCTGACCAGCTGTGCCACCAACTTGCTTGTGGCCTTTCTCTGAGAATATACTGTAACTCGGACATGTTTCCTCCACATATTTAGTTGCTCCTACTGCAAGCTCACAATAATCAATGTCTTTAATTTCCCCCAAGTTACTTCTTCCATCTCTTTCTCCAGCATTCTCTGATGCTTGTGGCTCTGTCACACAGGAAGGACTGCTCCTCCCTGGCAAGACTGTGCCATGGCTCTAAGGTGGGCACAAAACTCCAAGTGTGACACACAGAGAGGAGAGAACCTGCTTCTCACACAAAGTCCCTCAGTTTCAGCCATGACCTCTACAACTGCCATTGGCCTTTTTTGCTGATGGTGCATCCAGTGTTAGGACTCCATCTGGTTCCTCATGTCTGAGGCTCTCCTATTCCCAATACTAGAGTCACACCCTCACCTACAGCTCACCCTGCCCAGGAGACCAAAAGGAGGAAAGGAGTTCAAGCCACCCCTTGGGATCCAGCTCCCTTTACCCCTACAGCCCATCCAGCCCTAATCCCCCTGCAGGTCTGGCTGCTGGCCTCCCTCTTGCCTTGGACCCATCCTGAGTTCCTGCCTTGGTAACCTATTCTGAAACTCAATCACAACAGCCTAGAACCCTTATCTTGCTCTTGTTTCTGCTCTTGCTCTGAGGCACTGCTATCAGCTGGCAGAGATCCTTCAACCACCTGGATTTCTGCAAATCACTAGCTCTGAAGCCTAGGAAGATGGGTAGGATTCATCTAACTTGGTACCTCACTCCTTACCCTGGTCCTCTATCCACTCACCTAGACCACGATCCTCCATCTCCTGTCTTCCAGCCTGGATCACTTCCCAGGAGTTTTCTCTCTGCCTTCTCCCCCAGTTACAGGCCCCTCAGTTTGTCCCCTGCAGGGGGATATGACCCAAAGTATCCCTATTCAAGCATTTCTAGGACCCCAGAGTAGATGTGGAGGGGACTTTCAGCTCTTATCCTAAGAAATAAGGTTCCCTTCCTTTTATACCTGTATTCAAATTATTTATTCATTCAATAACCACCCCCCAGAAAATTTTTAAACCTAGTCTGTATTTGTATTTTATATATCAGGGTTGAAGCAATGAACAAAACAGACGGGAACCCCTGCCCTCATGGGTTTGCATTCCACTGAAAGCCCACCAGAGACAGAGCCACAATCCAAGCAAAGAATTCTCTCTGCCTGCTCCTGAGGCCTCTCCACTTACCAAGTGGAGTCAGCCTTTCTGGTGCCACCATCTTGGATCCCAAAGCATCAAGGCCATTATTGTTTTCTTTGAAGCTGGACTCCTGTTCCAGCTGTTGCTTTCCATGGTTCTCCCTTCGGGGGAGGGACAATTGTGCCCCTTGGGCTCCTCCAATATCTCCTTTGCTTTTTTTTCCCCTTCATACTGCCTCCTCCCTTCTTGGGTCAGATTTATTAGCCAGCACTTTTACCCCAGAAGAACATCTGTCCATCCCCTCTCCAGTAACCCGCCTCCCTTCCTTTTGTCTCATCAGCATGGCTAGCCTCTGCTGCCCTCCACGATGATTTTCTCCTCCCCAGAGGCTGTGCTGGAGTCCATAATGATATGGGAGCCGTGTATTTCCCTGTCCATCACCAGCCCTCAGCCAAGCTTGGCCAGGGGCCCATACAAGCATCTCGGGAGATGAAAATCAACTTTCCTGGACACAGCGCCTGGCTTTCCAGTGAGAACCCACAGCCTCCACAAGCTGCTGGCATCCTCTCTGGAAAGGACATATGGGATGGTAAACAGGACTGAGTATGCCCGGCAGCCTACAGGCTTCACAAAGCAAGGGCCTGGCCCTTCCCATAGGAAAGGGCCTGACACATGCCTTCTAGTTCTTGTCCCCATGTGAGCTTGGTGCATTATCAACCGGAGGCAAGGTATTTGGCCTTTGGGACCCCTGATTCACAGGGCAGCTGAAGGACCCCTATGAGGCTGTGACCAGGCCTGGGATCTACAATGCCATATATAACAGATGTTTCATTGGCTCTTCCTAGAAGATGCTCCTGTATGACCTGATCTCTCAGGATCATAGGGTCCTGGCATGGGGAGTAAGAAATTGCAGGTTTCTCTCTTTCTTCCCTTTATATACACTTAAAACAAGAGTCAACCATCCTCACAGATGGGGCAGTTGTCCAGGGACCAGCTCCCCGGTGACTGGAGGGCTGATACCAGCCTGCCTTGCCTGCCAACCTCTCCAGAGTTTGGACTTTCTTAGACCACCAACACCCTGGGCCCCCTTCACCATGTCTGGGGTCCTCTAGACCCAGATTTGGACCATCACTAGCATCTAGCTACCCTCTTCAGTGCACTGAGAACCCATGTGAGTGGAGAAGACAGGATGGGCAGAGAGGGGTGTCTCTCCCTGTCAGTCACAGAGAACACCATGCAAGTGAAAAAGCTGAGGCAATACCAGGAAGGGCTGCTAAAGAAACCTAAATGGACCTCCAGTACTTGTGTGGTAAAATTTGACTCCTGTGGAGAAAGACTGTAGAATAAGTGAATCTGCCCTTATTAGGCTTCTATTTCCCCGGTTAAAAGAGAACAAAAGAACATGGGTTAGTTCTGGTGCAAACTAGCTCAGAGCTATAGTCCAAAGTGATCCAGAAAATGAAGCTAAGGTGAGTACAGCTGTACTGAGAGGAGAAAAGGAGCAAAACATGATTGTTGTCTTAGTTATCTAGTGCAGCTATAACAGAAATACCACAAGTGGATGGCTTTAACAAACAGAAATTTATTTTCTCACAGTTTAGGAGACTAGAAGGCCAAATTCAGGGTGCCAGTTCTAGGGGAAGGCCTTCTCTCTGCCGGCTTTGGGGGAAGGTCCTTGTCTCTTCTGAGCTTCTGCTCCTGGACAATCTTCATGTGGCTTGGCATGTGTCTTCTCCCATCTCTCCTGGTAGCTTGCTTTTAATCCCTTTTAATCTCAAAAGAGATTGACTCAAGAGACATCCTACATTAATCCTGTCTCATGAGCGTAACAAAGACAACCCATTCCAAAATGGGATTATAACCACAGACATCGGTGTTAAAGGCGCAGGACCACATAGTGTGTTTCGTTCTATTGTACATAGGGTCGCTATGAGTTGAAACCAACTCAATGCCACAAAACAACAGCCTAAATAGAGGTCAGGATTTCCAACACATATTCTTGGGGGAACAGTTCAATTCATAACATTCCACTCTTTGGCCCCCCCAAAATTCATGTCCTTCCCAAACACAAAACACATTCACCCCATCGCATTATCCCAAAAGTCTTAAATCAACTTCAAGTCCAAAACCTCATCTTCTGAATCATTTAAATCAAATATGGGTAAGACTTTAAGCGTATTCGATCCTGGAGTAAAATTCTTCTTCATCTATGAACTGTGAAATCTAGATTACAAGTTATCTGTTTCCAAAGTACAATGGTGGAACAGGCACAAGGTAGACATTTCCACTACAAATGGGAGAAATTGGAGAGAAAGAAGGGATAACGGGCACCAAGCAAGTCCAAAACCCAGAAGAACAATTTGCATTGCCTCCCAAAGCCTGAAAATAATCCTCTGTTCTTTGGGACCATCTGGGTAATGGCTCCACCCTCCAAATTCTGGGTATTGGCCATGCCCTCTAGATTCTGGACGGAGGTCCTTCAGCCCTATGCTTCAGCTCCACATTCCAGGCCCTCTGGGATGGCAATTCTGTTCTCTCGGCTTTAGGCAGCCCCATACTCCTAGTCTATCCACATGGCAACCCCACCCCCTCGGCCCAGGCAGGCCCCATTCTTCTGCCCATTGGGCATGGCAGCCCTGCCCCCTCAGCTTTGGGCAGTGGCCCCATTCCCCTGGCACACCTTAATGACAACCCCAAACTCTAGACTCTTTGAAACCTGGGAGACCTTGGTTGCATCCCTTGAGATCCAGGAGACCATGGCCCCACCCTTTGAAACCAAGGCATCCTTGCTTCCTGTGCTTCTTTCAACAGTTCTGTTGATCTCCGAGCTGCTCTAGGGATGGTCCTTTTCTTGGAAGACAACGATGTAGCTCCTTTGGCCTGTTTCCTGCCTGTAGAATTCCAAGAAGCAAACAGTGTTCCCTCCTCTCATTTTTTTCTATTCCCTCCAGTCTAAGTGATGGGCTTTTTGCTGTGGTAGTCACAGGCTTAATCTCTTTAACAAAAGTGTGTATAGCCACATGTTTGGTGAAAATTCTAGGACATGTGTCCTTAGTTTTTACAACAGAATTTTCCACATCTTTAAGTTTTGTTTTCACTTTGCACAGTTCATTTTTAAGTAAGTCCATCTCTTTCCTCTCACATTTTACTATAAGTGGCAAGGAGAAACCACGTGCCCCTTTAAAATCTTGCTTAAAAATCTCATCATCAAGACACCCAAATTCACCACTTACAAGTTCTACCCTCCACCAGAAATTTGAACATAGTTCAGACAAGTTCTTTGCTACTGCTTAAATAGCATTGCACTTTGTCATGGATTGAATTGTGTCCTCCAAAAATATCTGTCAACTTGGCTAGGTCATGGTTTCCAATATTGTATGATTATCTACCATTTTGTCATCTGATGGGATTCTCCTACGTGTTGCAAATCCTATCACTATGATATTAATGAGATAGATTAGCAGCAGTTATATTGATAAGATCTACAAGATTAGATAGTGTCTTAAGTCAATCACTTTTGAGATATAAAAGAGAGAAGCAAGCAGAGAAACATGGGGACCTCATACCACCAAGAAAGCAGTGCCAAGAACAGAGCACGTCTTTTGGACCTGAGGCTCCTGCACTGAGATGCTCCCAGACCAAGGGAAAACTGATGGCAAGGACCTTCCTCCAGAGCTGACAGAGACAGAAAGCCTTCCCCTGGAGCTGGTGTTCTGAATTCGGACTTCTAGGCTACCGGACTGTGAGGGAATAAACCTCTCTTTGTTAAAGCCATCCACTTGTGGTATATCTGTTGTAGCAGCACTAGATAACTAAGATAGAATTTGGTACTGAGAGTGGGGTGCTGCTCTAACAGATACCCAAAATGTGGAAATGGTTTTGGATAGAGGATTAGCAGCAGCAAAGAAGTGGCAGTGACAGAGGCCCAGGAGCAGCAGAACCACGAAACCAAAGCCAGACAGCACTGGAGCCAACCCACGGAGCAAGAGAGCTGAGTGCCTGTGCGTAGGAGGCTTCCTGGCAGAGTGGGGTACCTCTGGGCACTTATCGGTGGAGCTAGGCTTGCCCACCCGTGGAAAGAGAGGGCTGAGTGCTTACTGGCCAAAGTTTACTAGTAGAGTGGGGTGCCTCCAGGCACTTTTCAGTGGAGCTACAGAGCTTTGGAACACTTGCCCCAGCAGGACATATGTGGGTGTGAGGCCCAAGGGCCAAGAGGCCAAGTTACCAGGAAGCAGAAGCTGAAGAGACACAAGTAACACAGGAAGCAGAGCTGCCTCAGTCTCAAAAGGTATGGCCACAACCTCTGGGGTTTCTAAGGGTGGATTCACCACTCAGATGGACTAGGTGAGTGGTGCTTCTAAAGCCAAGGGAGCAGAGTTGCTTTCCCAGTAGGCCTGGAAGGCGGAGCTGAAGCCCAGAGCCAAGCAGCCTACACTCTGAATCTGGAGGGTGTGGCCAATACCTTGAGTCTGAGGGCATGGCTATTGTGTCAATTGTCTCAGAGAACAAAAGATTATTTTCAAAGCCTTGAGGGCTAATGTAATGTGTTCTGCTAACTTGCTTGGTGCCTGTTATGCCTTCTTTCTCTCCAGTTTCTCCCATTTGTAACAGAAATGTCTAGCTTGTGCCTATTCTGCCATTGTACTTTGGAAGCAGATAACTTGTCTTCTAGATTTCACAGAACAAGAGGAATTTTTGGATTTTGGACTTGGGGTTGATTTAAGACTTTTGCTATGATATGATGGGGTGAACATGTTTTACATGTGGCATGGAAATGAATTTTGGGGGCCAAAGGGTGGAATGTCATGGATTGAATTGTATCCCCCCAAAGTATCTGTCAGTTTGGCTAGGTCATGATTTCCAGTATTGTGTGATTGTCATCTGATGTGATTTTCCTATGTTGTAAATCCTATCACTATGATATTAATGAGATAGATTAGCAGCAGTTATATTGATGAGATCTACAAGGTTAGATAGTGTCTTAAGGCAATCACTTTTGAGATATAAAAGACAGAAGCAAGCAGAAAGTCATGGGATCTCACAACACCAAGAAAGCAGAGCCAAGAGCAGAGCATGTCCTTTGGACCTGAGGTTCCTTGCTGAGATGCTCCCAGACCAAGGGAGGATTGATGACAAGGACCTTCCTCCAGAGCTGACAGAGAGAGAAAGACTTCCCCTGGAGCCGGCGCCCTGAATTAGGTCTTCTAGCCTACTGGACTGTGAGAGAATAAACTTCTCGTAGTTAAAGCCATCCACTTATGGTATTTCTGTTATAATAGCACTAGGTAACTAAGATAGCCCTTCTTCCATTGTCCAATCACGTTTGTCATCTTCTTTTAAAGCCTTACCAGACGCTCATTTAATGTCCACATTTCTAGCAACATTCTGTTGCTGGCATCCCATGTATTCTCTAAGATGATAGAGACTTTCTCTATAACTCTTCTTACTTCCTTCTGAGTCCTCATCAGAATCGTCTTTGATGTCCATAACTCTACCAACAGTTTCTTTAAGACAACCTAGGTTTTTACTATTAACCCACTACCCACTGCCATCGAGTCACCTTAAAACTATTCCAGTCTCTACCCATTACCCAATTCAAAAACTGCTTCCACATTTTAGGTTATCTGTGAGGACAGCACCCTACTCTCCCACTACCAAATTCTGTCTTACTTATCTAGTGGTACTATAACAAATATAACAACAATTGGATGGCTTTAACAAAACAAACATTTATTTCTCACAGTTTAGAAGGCTAGAAAGCTGAATGCAAGGTGCCAGTTCTAGGGGAAGGCATTCTTTCTCTTTCAGCTCTGGGGGATGGCCTTTGCCTCTTCTGAGCTTCTGCTCCTCGGCAATCTTCGTGTGGCTGGGCTGTGTCTTCTGCCATCTCTCCTGCTAGCTTGCTTTTCATGTCTTTTATACCTCAAAAGAGGCTGACTCAAGAGACACCTTATACTCATCCTGTCTCATTAACATAACAAAGACAATCCATTCCCAAACAGGATTACAATCACAGGCAGAGATCAGGATTCACAACACATATTTTTGTGGGACACAGTTCAATCCATAATAGGTGTCTTAGGTATTTAGTGTTGCTATAACAGAAATACCACACATGAGTGGCTTTAACAAATAGAAATTTATTTTCTCACAGTTTAGAATGTAGGAGCCCAAATTCAGGGCGCTGGCTCTAGGGGAAGACTCTCTCTCTGACTGCTCTGGGGGAAGGTTCTTACCTCTTTCTAGCTTCTGTTATTTGGTTCCTTGGAAAACTTATGTGGTGTGGCATCCGTCTTCCCCCATCTCTGTTTGCTCCTTGGTTGCTTGCTAAATCTTCTCTTTTATATTTCAAAAGAAATTGATTTAAGACACACCCTATGCTAATACTGCCTCATTAACATAACAGAAAACCCATTCCCAAATGAGATTCTAACCACAGGTATAGGGCTTAACATTTACAACACATATTTTGGGGGGACACAATTCAATCTATAACAATGATGATGACACCACTGACCTTGGGAGCCCAATAACACTCTAACCAGGTCAAAGCTGCCAGGCAGGGTGTGATGGTATTCTATTCAGAAGTTACCATTCAAATGATGAATCTTAGGTTATTGGAAGCACTTTCCAAAGGCAGCAAAAGAGGAATATAAGAAGTTTCGTGATCAGACATCATCCTTCCTGGAGATCGATGCCGGACATCTAGACCTGTTGTTGCTACCATTGTTGTTAGTTGCCATGGAGTCAGCTCCAACTCATGGTGACCTCGTGCACAACAACGTAAAATGCTGCCCAGTCCTGTAACATCCCCATTACTGGTTGCGGATGGGATCGTTGCGACCCATAGGGTTTCCATTGGCTAATTTTTGGAAGTAAAATTGCCAGGCCTTTATTCCTAGTCGTAGTCTGGAAGCTCCACTGAAACCTGTCCACCATAGATGGGTGACCCTGCTGGTATCTGAAATACCATCGGCATAGCTTCTAGCATCATAGCAACACACAAGGCACCACAGTATGACAAACTGACAGACAGGTGATGGATCTAGACCTAGGAGGGAGAGATTCCAGCTTCCAAATTCCAGACTGGGGACCAAGGCTGGGTGCATGACTCAAAGTCCTGTCACTTTTCCTTCTGAGAGAAGGTTCTACTTCGAAAATGCTAGGAAGGAGCAAGGACCAGCTCAGGAGAAGAGAGGGTCCGGCCAGTCCCTTTGCTTTGGCCTGTATAGCTTAGGATGTGGGCCTCAGCAGCCCAACCTCTAGCAGACAGGTCCCCAGTGGCATTTGCCCAGAAGAGAAGCCACAACAAAAAGAGGACAGGCAGGTGGAAAGGGGCTGGTCCATGTCTCTGAATGGCCTCCCTCACCAGAAGCAGTAAAAGGTGGGGCAAGGTTAGCCTTCTTAAGGTCTCCTCACACATATTTCAACCACAACACTTTCTTTTGTCTTCTTTTTATCTAGTACGGTTCCATTTTAAACCCATTGCCATCAAGTCGATTCCAACTCATAGCGACCTTATAGGACAGGATAGAACTGCCCCATAGAGTTTCCTGGAGGATTCAAACTGCCAACCTTTTGGTTAGCAACCATAGCACTTAACTGCTATGCCACCAGGGTTTCCAGGGTTTCATATTAGCTTCCATTTAAAGACAAAGTCGCACTATTAATGCAAATCTCTGGACCAACGATCCTTCCAGCTCTGATGTGTACCACCTTAATTCTGCAAGCCACCTCCCCTAGCATCCCCAGCTCCTGGGAGTAAGAGTTGCCCAAGTGTATGCTTCCCAGGTCCTCTACGTCCACCCTGGAGGCTGTATGCCCTCCTCCTAATACCTACTTTCACCAGCTGCAGGGGTTTGTACAGGGCCCCAGTGTCCACGGCAGGGTCATTTTTACAAGGGACGCCCACCACTCCCCACCATGCCTCTTAGGGCTTTGCAATAGACCCAGAGAGATGCTGGGTGCTGAGACTCCTGGGCACCTAACAGAACACCTTTGGCACAAATACACTGGAGCAGACACTCCTTGATCATGAGCTCCAGCCAGACCCCAGTGGCTGGGGCCCTCCACTCCTTCTCCTTGGACTGCAGAAATGGGGGTATAGGTTAGCAATATCTCCTAGTAGGTGATCTGAGGCATGCTAATCCCATTAGACGCTCCACAGAAAGAGATTTCTCTGGACAAATAATGCTGGGCAACCCTGAGACTATGCCAAGCCTCTGGGAGCTTCCTATTCCCTTCAGCATATGAAAGGCTTTAAGGGCCCTAAAGTGAGGGAAAAAAGAAGCCTTTTGGCTTTGAGTGGTTTATATTGGCTTACATGCATTGGTTCTGTTCTAAATGCTTTATCTCAAACCCTTTGAGGAAGGTACAATCATTGTTGTTGTCGTCGTCAGGCTGGCTCTGTCTCATAGCGACCTCATGTACAAAAGAACGAAACATTGCCCAGTCAGTCCCATGCCATCTTCACGATTGTTGGTATGCTCAAGTCCATTGTTGAGGCTACTGTGTATTTTGAGTGCTTTCCAATCTAGGCGACTCATCTTCCAGCACTATATCAGATAATATTCTGCTGTGATCCATAGGCTTTTTTCACTGACTAGTTTTTGGAAGTAGATTGCCAGGCGTTTCTTCCTAGTCTGTCTTAGTCTGGACGCTCCACTGAAACCTGTCCACCATGGGTGACCCTGTTGGTATTTGAAATACCGATGGCATAGCTTCCAGCATCATAGTAACACGTAAGCCATCACAGTACAACAAACTGACAGATGGGTGTTGGGTATGATCATTAACCTCATTTTATAGAAGAGGTAACTGAGGCACAGAGAAGTTAGTCACTTGCCCGGGGTTTTTCAGTTATTAAGTGGCAGAGCCAGGACTTGGATCCAGGCATTCTAACTCCAGAGTGGGAACCTCAACCCCACTTCACAGCGTGCTTAGGCTCACTGGCAGCAGGGACGCAGAGACCAAACAGTAAGTGGGAATGAGGAAGCCAGCTCACTACCACTAGAGAGTCAGCCCTTTTCCCTAACCTGGAGGGACTGAGGCTTCAATCAGAGAGTTATGCTCTCCATCTCCACAAACTAACATTCTCTGACCTTATCCCAGTGGTCAGGCTCTGTGACACACTATTTGGTGTCTGGGACGGGGGTGGGAGGCAGGTGGAGGTTAGGGATGGGCAGCTCATTTCAGCAGGTCAGATCCAAGCAGGTGACTGTTGCATCCTCTCACTTACCATGCCACCCTCGCTGAAGACGCACAGATACAGGAGAAGACAAAAAGTTCCTTTGAAGATAAATGTCTGGGAAGGGGTTAAGGGTCAGGGTGAGAATCCTAAGATGCCCGCTCCTGAGCTTTATGTTTGAACAAGATGGTGCTAGGCTGGACGGCAGGAGTGGTTTGGGGGAGAAAGGTTGGTTGAAGGGGAGTGGGTATGTTTATACTCAATCTGGGTCCACCCAGATGAGCAGCGTAGACCACCCTCCCCCTTAAACTCTGGCCCTAGTTCTCCTACCTTTCCTTAGTCTCAAAGTCTTGAAGTTCCTCCCCCAGGCATGTGGCAGAGATTTCCCAGGCTCCTCCTCGGCTTCCTCCTTCATCCAGGCAAAGCTGTTCACACTCATCCAGAGGGAGCCAGGGATTCGCCTGTTTCCTCTGGAAATTCTTCTCTCACCAGACAAGGGCACTGCCATCCTCAGCTCGTGAATTAATACGCCCCTTCAAAGGGGGTGCTGGCCTGCCCCAGCCCATTTTGAGAGCCCTTGCTCATGTCACCTTCATCTCTGCCTCCCAAGTCACTGGTTTAGTGTTGAAATTTATCTGAGCTGGCTCTCCCTAGTATCTCTCTGTCTCTCTCTGTCTGCCTTTCTCCCTTTCTCTCTCTCTTCCCGTCCTTTCTCCCTTTCCCTCTCCCTCCCCCCACTTTCTCTCCTTTCCTCTCTTCTTACTCAATCTCTCTGTCCTCTGGCTCCTTCCCCACCCCCCCCTTTCTCATTTAATGGGGTCCGTCCCTGAAGAGGCAACCATGTAGAGATCCTCCAGCCCACAGTCCCCGAAGCTGTGTGTTTGTTCCAGGACATTAAAAAGTGTTTCATGACAAGTGTTCCCATTCAAACATGATGTCTGGGGAGTCTAGGCAGTTAAATGGCTGTGCAGCCCTGGGCTCCCCTTCCCTTCTCTGCGCCTTTATTTTCTTAAGCTTGTAAAGTGAAAACAATAATGATAATAGCTGCCCTGTAAGTTTGTTGTGAGCATTGAGTAAGACATATGAGGAAGTTGCTTGGTACATAGCACTCAATATTAGCTCTTAGCACACTTTTGACTTAGGGGAGAGAAGGCCACTAGGGCACCCAGAAAAATGACAGTAGCCATCAGCAGACATCCCCAGCATTCACGGTCTTGCCCAAAGGCAGTGATGAATGGTGGAAGCTTCAGGCAGGTAAGAGGGGAATGTGGCCTCACCACCAGGCTGAGGACAGACTCTTGGGGCAGACGGGGCCTTGCCCAAGTGCTGCTCAGCTGCGCCAGCTACTAAACTTGCCCACATACCTTCTCAACATTGATCCTTCTGCCATCCCATTTTGCAGACGAACAAACTGAGGTAAAAAAGCCAGCATTGGAACCCAGGCTCTTAACTCCAAGCACAGTGATCTGGTACTTCTGCAAGCCCACTTGGAGCTTAGCAGACTTCACCAGGGGAGACTGGGTAGCAATATCTAGAGAAAGGAGCAGGCAGGATTAGGGACCCCATCCCCCCTCCAGAAGCTCCCTGCCTGGTGCCAGGCCTCGATGTTGAGCCATCCTGCCATTTCCCTGGCTTCAGGTTTTTCCAGACTCTGTCCTCCCTTCTCCCTCCCCCTGGAAAGCCATCGTAGAAAGGCCTCTCCCAAGCCTCTGTTTACAAATTATAAGCTTCCTTTGTCCCTAGTCTCCTCTGGTTACAATAATACTCATCGGCTCTCTCCGGAGCTCTCGGGGGCATGGAAAACGTGACCTCACTCCACAAGGATTTTCTGCTTTAACAATATGGTACTGGGGAAGAAAAAGGAACGGCTCTGTCCATCGCTCTGTCCATCCTCGGGAGAAAAGGCCACAGCTCCTGCCTTCAGGTCAGAGTCAGGACCAGTCAGGATCAGCAGCCCCCTACCCCATGATCCGGCAGAGACAGACACCTGACCTTCTCATTCCCCTGCACTCCATGGGCTGGAAATCAGCATCTCAGGATGGGGCTGAAGAGGGAGGAAGGAGGGAAAGGGTCACTGAGGAGAAGTGCCAAAGAAGGGAAATAATTCACCCTGCCTCGCCATTCCCTGATTTGAGTCATTAATTATTTCTGTGTAATTATTTTTTCAATCACTTACTTGCTAGGAGTGCTTACAATGAGGAGTGTAGAGTCACACCACACCGGTTAGTGCCGTGGCTTGGCCACCTGCTAGCTTCTTTACTTTGTAGAATGGACTTAACCTCTCCAATCCTCAGTTTTCTCATGTGTAAAATGGAGGCAGTATGGTGCAGACCTCACAGGGCGTTGTGAGGACTAATGAAATAAAAGGGCTTAGAACCATGCCAAGCAGATTGTAAGCACTCAGTATGTTACTGTTGTCATCCGTTTCAGCAAACGTTCCCGAGCAGAACAAAGTGTCTGATGCTGGACTGTAGGGGGGCACTGATTTCCAGAGGCTTGCAGTCAGGCTGGAGACCTGACCCTGGACTCTCCTAGCCAAGGCCATCTCCTTAAACCACAGGAAGAGTGGTAAGTAGGCTGGCAGGGTAAAGAAAAGGACTTAGTGGTATCTGCTATGTACAACATTCTGCGTAGTGCTATGGAGAACTCAGAAATAGCAACTACAAATTTTACTCCACGTTGCAAGTGTACCAGAAAAGTCACTTATAAAAATTTACTTAAATGAAATGTTTCTGGGCTCCCATCCCACCTGGAGGCAGGAACCTCCATCTCAGTCACTAGTGGAACCCCTCCCAACATCCCTTACACCAGGGTCATATGAAGGGTGGCACACTTACAGTCATTGGCCCCTTGTCCCCACTGGTTACTGCTGAGACACGAACCCAAGGTCACAGAGTTCGCAGGAGCCCAGCGGCTCTAGCTTCCATCCCCACGAGCACCAGAGACACCAGGTCCTAGACACATGACATAGTCCGTCCCTTCGGCAGTCCTGCCCACCTTGGGTAACTGGTAGGGGAGAGGGCACTGGGGCTTAGCAGCTCTTCCCCAACACCCTTCCTACAAAGGCGCTCACATCTCAAAGAGCTCAGGCTTCCAAGAAATAAAAGCCAAAAACACTCATGTTTGCAAGTAGTTCCTGCTCTCCACCCTGCAGCACAGCCTCCCCTGAAGCAGGGGCTCCCAAAGGAACAGACTGTACTCGGGAGTTGGGGGCAGTGGAGGGAAAAATAGAGTGAGAACAGAAAATGGATCACTCTGTGTTAGGAGACAGATGCCAGGGCCCCACCCCCACAGAGGTGACTTCTAGGACACACGACATCTCCACCCCCTTCCAAGTCTCAGTTACCTACAGCGGAGGAAGCAGCAGACCACATGGTGATATTTCAGCAGTAACAAGCCCTCTAGGAAGGAAATCAACCTTCCCAGAGCCCTCTGGAAGCCTGTGCTCTCCTGCTTTCACTGAGGGCAGATGACCTGCAGAGGTCTCCTACCCAGTGACATCAGCTGGCTCATCACTGTCACCTTGCTGAGGTCAGGACAAAAGGGAAGTGTAAGTTTTCACTGGGAGGCAGCACTGGTCTAGGAAAGAACTGAAATTTGCTTAGCACCTACTAGTCACCAGGTGGTTTCACAAACGACCTACCTGCTCATCATGCAACGATGCAGAATGACTGCTGTCATTCCCAATGGTACGGACGAGAAACAAAGCCCACAAGGAGAAAAGTCAAGGTCACAGAGCCACAACCAGCACTCAGCCAATATTTAACAATAACAATAATATTGTAACCTATGTTACTATCACTGTTACCATTTAACAGATGGGAATCTGAGGCACCGCGGTCAAATGACATTTGAGGCCCAGAAACGCTGTCTCTGAAGCCTGAGCTCTTGGCGCACTTCATTTTTCTGCCTCTGACTGAGGGGCACTTGGTTGGAAAGTCTCACCAGTTCTGAGAATTAGTGGTCTACTCAGATTCCTGCAGAGCAAAGGAGCAGCACCCAAGGACATTGATGGCCTTATATAGGACTTAAAGACTCGAAGAACATTTTGAAATAAAACTTTGGCAAAAATGAAAACACTTTTTTTTTTTTTTTAATAAATCAAAGCATTTCTTTGGGGCACAGAAGATAAAAATATCTCCATTTCTCTTCCTCTCCTCCCTGAATCTCCCCCCGCCCCCAACCTCAAATCAAAGGTCTGGAATCCTTTACTCTTTAATAAGCAGAGATATTTCTGAAGAGATATCCCAGTGGCGCCGAGCTTCTGAAAAGGACACACACTGTCAACAATGGAAAGATGCCTTCATTGGACACCTGAGAAAGCTGAGACCCAGATGACAGAAACAACCTGCTCAGGGTCAGGCACACACGTGCACACCTAGACTTGTGCATGTGTGCACACATACACAGCCATGCACACTCAGGCTCTGGAGTGCACATCCAGCACGTGTCCTCCTGCACGTACACTCTGAAGCCTGTTCCCTACGCAAGCTGTTCACCAGCTCACCCCTTACAATCCCGGCTTCCAGCTCTCCTGACACGTGGGTAAGGAGCGCCCCCTGGTGGGCAAGAGAGGCATCGCATGCCTGCAGACCCAGCATCCCGAGCTCTTATTGCTTATTAGGTTTTCCTTCTGAAGTAACCACCAGGCCCTCGGGCCAGGATGGAGGCTGCTCTGAGAACTGGGCTCCCACTGGTGGGGGCAGGAATCTTAGGAACAGAGGAAGAATAAACTCGAGACTTGGTACTGCAGATCAGGTTCCCTGAGAAGCTGACTCTGAGATGGAGATTAGCAAGCAGGAAGTTTATTTGGGCGTGTTCTAGGGATCAACACCTGCACAGGTGAAAGGACGAAAGCAGGCTAGGCAGAGGGAGAGTTTGAGCTGAACCACAGCCACCTGAAGGCCTGAGCTGATCCTGCAGGGAGCACCGAGGTTGGGATGGCCCCTGACCAGGGCTAACCAGGATAAGCAAATAAAAAACAGGATATCCAGTTAAGTTCAAATTTCAGATAGACAATGAATACTTTTTTAGTTTATTTCCCATGCAAGGTAAGGAAGGTGTCTGTGCAAGGGGGTGGGGGTAGGAATTGGGGGCAGCAGTGATGGAAGCTGGTTACACACAGATTAAACTAGGTAAAATTATTAAGGATAATGGAAGCCAAGTTTCTCACCACTGGAGATAGGAATAGGAAATATGAAAAGAGAGAAAACAAGAACAAACCCTTGGTATTAGATCGGGATTAGTGATAGTGGTATAAACTCATGGTTTTCAACATACAGAGATACAAATACATAGATGTAAATGCGTGTGTGAGTATATATACGAGTAGTCCCTGACTTACAACACGGTTCCATTCCGACGACTCCATCCTAAATCGGTTCTGACGTTAGTCGAATACTTTTTTTTTTTTTAGTTTTCATTATTATTGCCTTTTATTATCAGTATCTTTACAAGTTTGATTTTTGAACATCTGCGAACGTTATATGCAGGACATATCATTACTAAGTGCAGTTCATCGGAATTCAAATATGTCGTAAATCAGAGACTACCTGTACGTATGTGCGCGCGCGTGTGTGTGTATGTGTGTGTGTGTGTGTGTGTGTAGTTGTTGCTAGGTGCCATCGAGTCAGTTCCAACTCACAGCAACCCTATGAACAACAGAATGAAACAAAGCACAGTCCTGTACCATCATCGCTGTCCTTGCTATGTTTGTGCCCATTGTTGTAGCCACCACGTCCATCCATCTCATTGAGGGTCTTCCTCTTTTTCTCTGATCCTCTACTTTACCAAGCATGATATCCTTCTCCAGGGACTGGTCCCCTTCTGATAACATGTCCAAAGTACATGAGATGAAGTCTCACCATCCTCCCTTCTAAGCAGCATTCTGGCTGTACATCTTCTAAGACATATTTCTTTGTTCTTCTGGCCATCCGTGGTATATTCAATATTCTTCACCAACACTGTAACACAAAGGCATCAACTCTTCTTAGGTCTTAATTATTCATTGTCCAGTTTCCACATGCGTATAAGGCAATTGAAAATGCCATGGCTTGGGTCAGGGACACTTTAGTCCTCAAAGTGACATCTTTGCTTTTTAACACTTTAAAGTCTAAATGCAATATATCATTTGATTTCTTGACTGTTGCTTCCATGGGCCTTGATTGTGGATACAAGTAAAATGAAATCCTTGACAACGTCAATATTTTCTCCATTTATCATGATGTTGCTTATTGGTCCAGTTGTGAGGATTTTTTTTCTCTTTATTGCTGAGGTGTAATCCATACTGAAGGCTGTGGTCTTTGATCAGTAAGTGCTTCAAGTCTTCTTCACTTTCAGCAAGCAAGGCAGTGTCATCTGCATAATGCAGGTTGTTAATGAGTCTTCATCCAATCCGATGCCCCGTTCTTCTTCATGTAGTCCAGTTTCTCGGTTTACTCAGCATACAGATTCTATAAATACAGTGAAAAGATACCACCCTGACACACACATTTTCTGATTTTAAACTACACAGTATTGCCTCGTTCTGTGTAAACAACTGCCTCTTGGTAGATGGACAGGTTCCACGTGAGCACAATTAAATCTGGAATACTCATTCTTCTCAATGTTACCCATAATTTCTTACGATCCACACAGTCAAATGCCTTTGCATAGTCACTAAATCAAAGGTAAACATTTTTCTGGTATTCTCTGCTTTCAGCCAAGATCCATCTGACATCAGCAATGATATCCCTCATTCCACATCTTCTGAATCCAGCTTGAATTTCTGCTAGTTCCTTGTCAATGTACTGCTGCAACCGCTTTTGAATTATCTTCAGCAAAATTTCACTTGCAGATATATATATGCCCATATATATATATATAATGTTTGTTTGAATATGTATACATATATTCCCTACCCCCACTGGGAAGACATGGAAGTAGCAACACTCCCATAGCAAGGAGCACCTACCTTGGTTTCTGAATACCATTCTATGCTAAAAGAAACTAGGACTTGCATAAATGGCTGATTCAATGACTGCAGCGGAAAAAGTACTGTTGCTTTGCTGGGAGATACATGTTAAAACTTCCAGCTATGATTATTTGTCTATTTCTCTCTTTAGTTCTATCAATGTTTACTTCACATATTTGAAGCAGTTTTTAGTTATGTACATATTTAGGATTGATACATATTCTTAATGAATTGATCCCTTTATCATCTGTCTCTTCATGACCCATTATCACCTTTAACTCCTGGTCTTAAAATCTACTTTGTTAGATATTAATATGGCCACACCAGCTTTCTTAGGTTTTGTGTTTGCCTGAAATATCTTTTTCTACCCTTTTACTTTTAACCTGCTAGTGTCTTTATATTTAAAGTCCATCTCTTGTAAACAGCGTTTACTTGGGTCTTGCTTTTTGTATCCAGTCTGACAAACTCTGCCTTTTAATTGGAGTATTTAGCCCATTTTTATTTAATCAAATTAGTAATATGCTTTGGTTTAATTCTACCATTGGCTACTTGTTTTCTTCCCATTTCCTCTGTTCTTCATTTGTTTGTTTTTCCTTTCCTATCTTAAATGAATTGAGTGCTTATTAGTATTGTGTCTTCTCTATTGGCTTTTTAACTATATATCTTTGTCATTTCTTTAAATAATTGCTTTAGGGGTTATAATATGCATCCTTACCTAGTCACACTTGATCTTGAAATAATATTATACCATTCATATATACTGTGAGGATCTCAAAACCATATAATCCCATTTACCTCCAATCCATCTTTTGTATTATCACTGTCAGACACTCTACTTCTACATGAATGATAACCTCCATAATACATTGGTATTATTTTTACATTCAATAGTTAATTAACATTTAAACAATTTAATCAAATAATAGAGTACTTTATATTTATCCATGTGTTTACCGTATGGCATATTCTTCATTCCTTCCTGTAAATACGAATTTCTTTCTGGCAGCATTTCCCTTCAGCTTGAAGAACTTTCTTCAGCATTTCCTGGAGTATAGGTATGATGGTGACAAATTCCCTCAGCTTTGGTTTAACTGGACCCCTGGTTGCTATGAATCGGAATTGACTCAGCAGCAACAGGTTTTTGTTTTTGTTTTTTGGAGCCTTGGTGGCAAAGTGGTTACGAACTTGGCTGCTAACCAAATGGTCGGCAGTTCAAATCCACCAGCCACTCCTTGGAAACCCCATGGGGCAGTTTATTCTGTCCTTTAGGGCCACTGTGAGTCAGAATCGACTCAACAGCACTGGGCAGGAGGGTATAGGGCCACTATGAATTGTAATCAACACGATGGCAACGGGTTTTTTGGGGTTTATTTAACTGAATATGCCTTCATTTGCCTTCATTGCTGAAAGCTATTTTCATTGGATACTAATCCAAGGTTGATAATATTTTTTTCAGCAATTTAAAGATGTCATTCCATTACTTTCTGACCTTCAAATTTTCTGATGAAAAGGCATCTATAATTGTTCTAAATATATATATATATAATGTGTATTTTTACTTGGCAATTTTTAATATTTTTTTATTTTGGTTTTCAGTAGTTTGACTATCAAATATCTGGGTGTGTCCTTCTCTATATTTATCCCAATTGGGGTTCACTAACTTCTGGATTTGGGAGTTGCTATTTTTGATCGATTTTGGCAAGTTGGTGGGAGGGGGCATTATCAAACTTATTTTAAAATCCTTGTCTGCTAATTCCAACCCCTGGATTGTCTGTGGGCCTGTTTCTATTGATTGTTTTTTTTTTTTCTCTTGACTATAGGTCATCTTTTCCTGGTTCTTCACATGTGTAGTAATATTTAAATTTCAGAAACAATCACATATTACAGACAAGTTGCCACAAAGTAAACTTTTTTCCCCTGAACTACTGGAGAGGGAACTGCCAAAAAGATGCCCACCAATCCTGAACACTTTAGTAGGTACTGCCATTAACAAGGACATTCGCCAACACAGCCCACTACAACCATCCAAGTTTTCATCATCTTCATCTTCAGATCCCATTCAAGTTTAGTTGCCCCAATAATGTTCTTTATTGTAAGATTTCTCAGTACAGAACTTAACAATGGATTTAAATGTCATGTCCCTTTAGTTTCCTTCAGTCGGCAATAATTTTTTGCCTATGACCTTGACTCCTTTGAAGATTATAGGGTAGCTATTTCATATTCTTCAAGATAAATTTGTCTCAATTTTCCTCATGATAAACTTTAGTTATGCATCTTTGGTAGGGACATCAGTCTTCTCATTGCATCACATCGGGTGGCACACGGTTTTGATTTGCCCCATTAATGTGACAAATTGCACACAGAATTATTTATTAAGGTAGACCATATTTGGAACAATAAGAATAAATCTCAATAAACTTAAAAGAATTCAAGAAAAGCAAAGTTTTTTTTTCTGTCTACAATGAAATAAAATTAGAAACCAAAAATAGAAAATCACTAGAAAATCTCCAAATATTTAGAAACTAAATAACACATGTCTAATTCATGAGTCAAAGAATAAATCAAAAAAAAAAAAAAAAAAACCTGGAAAGCATTTTCAGGTGAGTGAAAATGAAAATGCAATATATGAAAATTTGTGGGATGTCACTAAAGCTGTATTTAGGGGGAAATATATAGTGCTAAATGCTTGTATTAGTTAAAAAAAAAAAAAAAAAAGACAAGTCTCGAAGTCATGACCTCATTTTCCACCTTAAGAAATTAGAAGAGTAAATCCAACCCAATGTGTAAGCAGAATAAAGTAAATAAGAAAGATCAGAGCAGATCCAATGAAATATAAATAAGAAAAACAATAGAGAAAAACCAATGAAACCAAAAACTGGTTCAGAATATCACTAAAATTTAGAAACCTCCAGCCCAGTGGGAGGCCTGGTGGCGCAGTGGTTAAGAGCTATGGCTGCTAACCAAAAGGTCAGCAGTTCGAATCCACCAGCTGCTCCTTAGAAGCCCTAAGGGGCAGTTCTACTGTGTCCTATGGGGTTGATATGACTCAGAACCAACTCAACGGCACCTAACAACAACAACTAGCTCAATGACGGAGAAAAAAAAAACAAAAAAGACACGAGCTACCAATATCACTAACAAAACAGGTGACATCACTCCACTTTCTATAGATATTGAAAGGAAAATAAGAGAATGTTATGAACAGCTTAGTGCCAATAAATTCAACAATATAGATGTAATGGACAAATTGTTTGAAAGGCACAAACTATCAAAGATCGTTCAAGGAGAAACTGATAACCTGTTAACTCTACATCTATTAAAAGAATTGAATTTATAGTTAAAAGCCTTCTCACCCAAAAAAAAAAAAAAAAAAAAGGGTCTAGATGGCTTCACTGGTAAACTCCACCAGAAGAACTGAAAGGAAGGAACACTTCCCAATTCGTTCTAGGAGGCCAACATTACTCTGATATCAAGACATTACAAGAAAACTATAGACCAATGTCACTCAGGAACATAGATGCAAAAATTATAAAAAATTCTAGCAAATCGAATGCAACAACATATAAAAAAGAATATGTCATTACTAATTGGAGTTTATACCAGGAATGCAATATTGGTTTAACATTAGAAAATCATACAATGTAATTCACCCTATTAACAAACTATAAAAGAAAAATTACATAATCATCTTAATAAATACAGAAAAAGCATTTGACCAATACAACATCCATTCCTGATGAACACCCTCAGCCAACTAGGAATAGAACGGAACTCCCCTAACCTGATAAGAAAAAAAAAAAAAACAGTGCCATCGAGTCAATTCTGACTCATAGCGACCCTATAGGACAGAATAGAACTGCCCCCTAGAGTTTCCAAGGAGCGCCTGGTGGATTTGAACTGCCGACCCTTTGGTTTGCAGCCGTAGCACTTAAGCTGATAAAGGGCATATTTAAAAGACATACAAATGGAGAAATAGATACTGTTCTTAGGTAAAGGAGCCCTGGTGGCACAGTGGTTAAGCACTCTGCTGCTAACTGAAAGGTAAGTGGATCTAACCCATCAGCCACTCTGCAGGAGGAAGATGTGGCAATCTGCTTCTGTGAAGATGACAGCCTTGGAAACCCTATGGGGCAATTCTACTCCGCCCTCTAGGGTCACTATAAGTTGGATTCGACTCAATGGCAACAGGTTTGGTTTTGGTTTTGGTTCTTAGGTAGGAACATTCAATTCAAAAAATGTCAATTCTTCTAAGCTGGTTTGTAAATTTGGCATGATCTCCACAAAAATCTGACAAGTATTATTTTTCTAGAAATGAACAAGCTGTTTCTAAAAATCTTATAAGAAATATTCAAACAGCAAGAGACTTTCACTTGTGACAGTGAAAAATTAGGTAATAGAGTAACTCACTGAGGATACATCAGCTATCTACTGCCACAGTAATGCTGCATAACAAACTACCCCAAAAAATCAATGGTGTAAAACCATGACCATTTATTATTGCACACAAGTCTAGAGTGGGCTGGGTGGTTCCTCTGGAATTGGCTGGGCTCATTCATGTATACATGATCCAGCTAGGGAGCAAGCAGGCAATTCTGCTGATCTTGACTAGGTTCTCTCACATATATGGGAGACAGCCGGCCAGGAACTGGTCAAGGCTAGATAGCCTCAGCTGAAATGAATCAGCTCTCCTCCACCTGCTTCTCACATCCCTTCAGCAGGCTAGCCTGGCTTGTTCTCACAGCAGGGACAGGGCTCTAAAACATGAACTGGAAATGCACAGATGTTTTTTCAAACTTCTGCTTGTATCAAATCTGTTAACATTCCACTGGCCAAAAACAAGTCACATGAATAATCTCAAACATGAAATAGGAAACAGATTTGCCTCTTCAGTGATAAACTATAAAAGTCACAAAGCCAAGGGTATGGATAGAGCAGCGGTGAAGAACTGCGGCAGTCGATGCAATCACTCTAACACGGACAATAACGATAACCAAAAAAGCTGTACAAAGTATTTTTAAAAATCTCTTCTTGGAGGCACAGCCAGATAACAGGAAAATGAATAATTACTGGAACAGGATTCAGAAGAGGACAGAGACCTGAGGAGGTCAGTGCCCCATGATTGGACCCATTTTTCCCTGAGGGAATTTTCCATTTCTAGAGGGGTTGAATGAGAGACTGAGCAGATCCTTTGACAATCACATGGGACCTGGGGAACAGCTGTTGTCAGAAAAGAGTCCTGAGAAGCAGAGTAAGGACCGCCAAAAACCTGTTCCTCCATGACAGCAACGAGAACACTGGCAAATACTGTCAAAATTGACTTTTTCAGAATTGTGAAAATCAACTAAAGGTTTGCAGTAATTTGAGGAATATTTATTTTAGAAAAACAGCTGAATCTTGGTAAGTACAGTGAGCTTTGTGGCATTTTATTATCACTCTCGCCCCAGCTCTACAGTAACCTTGGAAACCAACAACCTCACAACTATGATTCTACCAAACTTTTAAGGAAAAACACAAATCCTTCACAAACTCTTCCAAAAAAAAAAAAAAAAACTCCTTCTATGAATCCAGTACTACCCTGATACCAAAACCAGACAAAGACATCACAAGAAAACTCCAGACAAATATTCCTTATAAACACAGATGAAAAAAATCCTCAATAAAATACTAGCAAGCTATATCCAGCAACATATAAAAAGGTTTATACACCATGACTAAGTGGGATTTATCTCAGCAACACAAGGCTGGTTCAAAATTAAAAAAATCAATCAATGGGAGGAGAGGCAAGATGGTGGCATAAGAGGCCGCACACTCCCATCCCCCATATCAAAACCAGGAAACTCCAAGCAGAAATGGGTAGAATCAATGGTCTCAGAACTTTGGAAACCAGTTAAAGAGTTACATCACTAAGCAAATGCTGAATCAGGAAAAAGGTAGCTTTCAAATGGTAGGGAAACTACCACAGATGCTCTTCCCCCCTCCCCACCTCCATGGCAGTAGGGATGTTGAGTGAAGGAAACCAGACATGTATACAAAAACGCATTCTGTTTGATGTTGTCTTATAAAGTCTAAAAACTAAACTATAATGGTTGAAATCTAGCTAGTGGTTGTCACTGGATAGAAGAGAGTAGTGATTGGCTGGGGTCTTAGAGGCAGCTCCTGGAGCATTGGTAAGAGTGGTGGCTACATAGATGTTTGGCTTGTGATAGATAGTTCATCGAGCTTATTTAATCAGTGTTCTGTGCACTTTTCTGAATGTATTTTATGCTTTTCTTTACTTTATAAAAACATACTTCATACTTTGGCCCCCGTCCACCTCCACAGCCTAATCTCCCTGCTTATAACCCCTGTAAATGACATATTTATCCAGATGCACTATGGTCCCTCACACCGCCATGCCTCTACATACGTTGTCCCGCTTTGACAATCTTCATCTCCACTGCAACCTCCAACTTATACTTCAAAACTCAAATCAGATACAACCTCCTTCCAAAGTCTTCTTTGAACCCCCCACTCCACATGATCTTCCCCCTACAAGGCTGAATTAAGTACTTCTCTTTTGATTTGTACTTAATCTGAATGTAGAATGTATGAAGTATGAACCTAGGAAAACTGGAAGTCATCAAAAATGAAATGAAACCCATAAACATTGACAGCCTAGGCGTTAGTGAGCTGAAAGGGACCAGTATTGGCCACTTTGAATCAGACAATCATATGGTCTACTATGCCAGGAATGACAACTTGAAGAGAAATGGCACTGCATTCATCATCAAAAAGAACATTTCGAGCTCTATCCTAAAGTACAATGCTGTCAGTGATAAGATAATATTCCTACAACTACAAGGAAGACCAGTTAATACAACTATTATTCAAATTTACATATCAACTGCTAAGGTCAAAGATAAAGAAACTAAAGCTTTTTACCAATTTCTGCAGTCTGAAATTGATCAAACATGCAATCAAGATGCATTGATAATTACTGGCGATTGGAATGCGAAACTTGGAAACATAGAAGAAGGATTGGTAGTTGGAAAATATGACCTAGGAGATAGAAACGATGTCCAAGACAACATGATAGAATTTTGCAAGACCAACAACTTCTTCATTGCAAATATCTTTTTTCAACAGCATAAACAGTGACAATACATGTGGACCTCGCCAGATGGAATACACAGGAATCAAATCAACTATATCTGTGGACAGAGACAATGGAAAAGCTCAACATCATCAGTCAGAACAAGGACAGGGGCTGACTGTGGAACAAACCATCAATTGCTCTTATACGCGTTCAAGTTGAAGCTAAAGAAAATTAAAACAAGTCCACAAGAGCCAAAGTACGACCTTGAGTGTATTCCACCTGAATTTAGAGACCATCTCAAGAATAGATTTGACACACTGAACGCTAATGACCAAAGAACAGATGAGTTGTGGGATGACATCAAGGACATCATGCATGAAGAGAACAAAAGATCATTAAAAAGACAGGAAAGAAACAAAAGACCAAAATGGAAGTCAGAAGAGTCTCTAAAATTTGCCCTTGAACACACAGCAGCTGAAGCAAAAGGAAGAAATGATGAAGTAAAAGAGCTGAAAAGAAGATTTCAAAGGGTGGCATGAGAAAACAAAGTAAAGTATTATGATGACATATGCAAAGACCTGGAGATAGAAAACCAAAAGGGAAGAACTCAGCATTTCTCAAGCTGAAAGAACTGAAGAAAAAAGCCAAGCCTCGAGTTGTAATTTTGAAGGATTCTATGGTGAAAATATTAAATGACACAAGAATCATCAAAAGAAAAAGGAAGGAACGCACAGAATCACTGTACCAAAAAGAACTGGTTGACGTTCAACCATTTCAGGAGGTAGCATATGATCAGGAACCGATGGTACTGAAGGAAGAGGTCCAAGCTGCACTGAAGACATTGGCAAAAAACAGGGCTCCAGGAATTGAAGGAATAACAATTGAGATGTTTCAACAAACAGATGCAGCGCTGGAGGTGCTCACTCATCTATGCCAAGTAATTTAGAAGACAGCGACTTGGCCAACCTACTAGAAGATATCCATATTTGTACCCATTCCAAATACAGGTGATCCAACAGAATGCAGAAATTATTGAACAATTATCGTTAATATCACACACAAGTAAATTTTGCTGAAGATCACTCAAAACCAGCTGCAGCGGTATATCGACAGGGAACTGCCGGAAATTCAGGCCGAATCCAGAAGAGGACATGGAACAAGGGCTATCATTGCTGATGGCAGATGGATCCTGGCTGAGAGCAAAGAATACCAGAAAGATGTTTACCTGGGTTTTATTGACTATGCAAAGGCATTCGACTGTGTGGATCATAACAAATTATGGATAACATTGAGAAGAATAGAAATTCAAGAACACCTATTTGTCCTCATGAGGAACCTGTACACAGACCAAGAGGCAGTCATTTGAATAGAAAAAGGGGACATTTCATGGTTTAAAGTCATGGAAGGTGTGTTATCAGGGTTGTATCCTTTCTCCATACTTTTTCTATCTGTATGCTGAGCAAATAATCCGAGAAGCTGGATTATGTGAACAAGAAGGTGGATTCAGGATTGAATGAAGACTCATTAACAACCTGTGATATGCAGATGACACAACCTTGCTTGCTGAAAATAAAGAATACTTGAAGCACTTACTGATGAAGATCAAAGACCACAGCCTTCAGTATGGATTACACCTCAACGTAAAGAAAACAAAAATCCTCACAACTGGACCGATAAGTAACATCATGATAAACGGAGAAAAGAGTGAAGTTGCCAAGGATTTCACTTTACTTGGACCCATAATCAATGCCCATGGAAGCAGCAGTCAAGAAACCAAATGAACCCGGCTATAACCAATGACTGCCTGACAGGAAACACAACAGAGAATCCCTGATGCAGCAGGAGACCAGTGGGGTGCAGACCTTGAATTCTCATAGAAAGACCAGACTTAATGGTCTGATCTGACTGAGGCTAGAAGGACTCCGGAGGTCATGGTCCCCAGACCATGTTCGCTCAAGACTGGAACCATTCCCAAAGCCAACTCTTCAGACAGGGATTGGACTGGACTGTAACACAGGAAATGATAGTGGTGAGGTGTGTGAGATTCTTGGCTCAAGTAGACACATGAGACTATGTGGGCAGCTCCTGTCTAGAGGGGAGATAACAAGGCAGAGGGGGACAGGAGCTGGCTGAATGGACACGGAATATAGGGTGGAGGGGGGAGAGCAACTAGCAACATAGCAAGGTGTACATAAATTTTGGTATGAGAGACTGACTTGATTTGTAAAGTTTCACTTAAAGCACAATTTAAAAAAAAAATCAAATGACTCATTGCATCAGGTAAATCTGCTGCAAAAGACTTCTTGAAAATGTTAAGAAGCAAAGATGTCACTTTAAGGACTAAGGTGTGCCTGACCCAAGCCATGGTGTTTTCAATTGCCCCACATGCGTGTGAAGGCTGGACAATGAATAAGGAAAACCGAAGAAGAATTGATTCCTTTGAATTATGGTGTTGGTGAAGAATATTCAATATACCATGGATTGCCAGAAGAACAAACAAATCTGTCTTGGAAGAAGTACAACCAGAATGCTCATTAGAAGCAAGGATGGCAAGACTTCATACTTTGGACATGTTATCAGGAGGGACCAGTCCCTGGAGAAGGACATCATGCTGGGTAAAGTGGAGGGTCAGCAAAAAAGAGGAAGACCCTCAACAAGATAGACTGACACAGTGGCCGCAACAATGGGCTCGAGCATAACAACGATGGTGAGGATGGCGCAGGACTGGGCTGTGTTTCGTTCTGTTGTACATAGGGTCGCTATGAGTTGGAACTGACTTGATGGCCCCTAACAACAACTTTTGATTTCTCACAACACGGTATGTTTTAGTCAGGGTTTATCAGCCTCAACACTGTTGACATTTGGGGCTGGGTAATTCTTGCTCTGAGGGGCTGTCATTTGTATTTTAGAAGGTTTTGTAGCATTCCTGGCTTTTATCCACTAGATGCCAATAGCATCCCACCCCCAACAACTAGTTGTGACAAATGTCCCCTGGTGAGGACAAAATCACCCCCAATTTAGAATCACTGCTCTAGAGCCTTAGAGGGTCAATGAATAACATGCTCCTTCCACACCTGAGTTCAGAACCAATGGAGAGGCTGGTCAAAGCCAGGAAAATGAAAATCTAAAACATTAGCGATGGAGCTGATCAGATAATGTAGCTTTGGATTCGTGGCCATGAGAACTTACCCTTATGTCACTCAAAATTAGACCCTCCCATCCCAGAGATGAGCAGAGCTGAACAGCCACAGGCCCCCTGCACAGGACAGGCTCCTCACCACATGGCAGAGACAGGACTAGAAGGCAAACATCCTGAGAACATGCTGGCTCAGGGCAGGGGTAGGGGAAGGCAGCAAGTAGAAGGAGCTGGACTCCTTGCTTGATTTGTCCTTCCAAACTCCCCAATCAGATAAGCTGCTCCTCCTGACAGCCTCCTGACATGAAAAGACTTAGAGATACTCAGCCATAAAGAGAAATGAAGCTAGAGGCTACAACAAGGACAAATAATGAACACGTGATGCTGAGTAAAATATGGTAGTCACGGAAGGACACATATTGTTATAATTCTACTTATATGGAATATCTAGAATAGGCAAGGATATAGAGACCTAAGCTCATTAGTTGTTACCGGGGCGGACAGGAGGGTGGGGAAAGTGGGACTCACCACTTAGGGGACACTGCGCTGTGGTGATGGGTGAACATGATAAAACATGATTAGTGTCACTGAATTGCACATGTGAAGAGTGCTGAAATGGAAGATGTCTTATTACATCGATATTTACCACAGATTTAAATTTTCAAAAAGGCTGAGAGTGGGGTGAAGAGAGAAGGGGAATTGCTCAGAAATCCCTCTACAGGGAGAAATGGAGATGCCCCTACACTGTGCCTCCCCCATGGTGATGGCTGCGTCCTTGTCATCTGGTCTCCCATCTGTCTTCTTCCTAGAGTGGGGAGGATGCGGATTAGGTCCGGTTCACCTCTGCCTCCCTGGTGGCTAGCAAGGAGCCTGGCTCATGCTAGGAGCTCAGGCATGTCCTTTTGCTCCTCTAGGCTCCACTGCTGCTGCTACTGGAGTGAGCCTGGGATTCTTATATCCTCAAAGTATCTGCAGAGAAAGCCACACTCATCACATTGAGCCTGGAAAGCCACTGCTCTATCTCCACTCCTGGACATCATTGACACATAGCAAGAGCTCAAAGTGTTTGCACAACTGGGACAAAAAAGGCTGTGGCTGCACGTCCTCTGGCCTCTCCTTCGCGGCACCACAGCCACAGGGCCACCAGGGGGCAATATTTCCTTTCCAATGCCTCTGCAGCCTTCATCCAAAATGGAATCCTTTCCCAGGACCAGCACCAGCAGAGGTTGAAGGCAGAATGCCCACTTCTCTTTCACGAGGAGGGAGGGGATTCTGGGCCAAGTGACTGGCCTCACTGAGAAGCGGCTCAGACTCCAAATCCTGTTGTCCACTGGGCATGAGCTGCCTCTCCAGACACCAAGACATCCTTCTCTTTCTGTGCCTTCTTCCTCAGTTTTCCTGCCTGCCCTTCGCATTCTCTCCTGTTGGGCCCAGGAACACGCCCACCCCTTCCAGAGTCAGGTGAGGTGAGGTGACCCCACTCCTCAGTGCTGTTTCAGGGCTCTCACAGCCCTGGGCCGGGGAGGAAGACCCCATGTTGGCCCTCAGGCTTCCCATCACCACCATTGCCTTGTCGAAGGTGTCGCCCTCTGGGGTCCTGCTTCTTCTCCATTCTCTCCTATCTCAGCAGCCTGTGACCAGACACTGCAGTTTTCCTAAATGCATCCTAGAAACTGTGCCCAGCCTCGTCAGCCTCTTTGTGACTGTTCTAGCATTCTTTAACACTAGCTCTTCCGGCCAGAGGCCAAATGACCTCAGGAAAGTCCCTTTCTGAGCTTAGCTGCCTCCCCTGCAAAGGGCACAGTGAGATGAGATGTCACTGGGATCTCACGTGCTCTGCATACCCTTCGCCCTCCTGTGCCACTCTTTTCTGATCTCACAAGAACTTCCACCTTCTCAGGACCCTATCTCAGCATGCTCCCGCCTCCACCCGTCTACACCTCTCTGGATAAGTACAGTCTTTGGAATCAGACAGACATGGGTTCAAATCTTTATGCCAATACTTTATGACTGAATTGTCACTTGCCTTCTCTAAGCCTTGGTTTTATCGTCTGTGAAATGGGTGTGGTAATGACCACCTTGTTGAGTTTATGGTAAATTCTATAGGGCCTGGTACACTGTAGGCAGTCAATCAGTGTTATTCCCTCCCCAAGTATTCCTCACAAGCACCAGGCCAAACTTTCTACATATGTAATCTCTAATACTCACAGATTCGGAGACCTCATGGCACAGCAGTAAAGCTCTCAGCTGCTAACCGAACTCACCAGCCATTCTGTGTGAGAAAGATTACAGCTTTGGAAACCCTACAGGCAGTTCTACTCTGCCCTATGGGATCGCTATAAGTCGGAATCAACTCGACAGCGATGGGTTAATAACCACATAACTTTGCCAGGTAGCTATTACTGTCCCATTTTATAGATAAGGAATCTGAGGCAGAGAGAGGTCAAATAACTGGCCTAAGATCACCTAAGTTAGGAAGTAGCAGGGCTGCAACTTGGCCCAAATTGGATGAACCTGAAGGCTAATCCTCCTCCAACCATGCACTCTGCCTACACTTTTCACAGGCAGAGAAAAGGACAATGTGTTACTGCCTTCACTTCCCAGTTTGTTTATCAGTGCTTTGATCCCACCTCTGCACCAATCCTTTCCCGTTTTTTATTTTATTTTTCAATCAGATTTAGCTTCTCGCCTAGAGACGTGGGGCAGTTCAGTGAGATCAGAAGCCTGGGACTCCTCCCAGAGGGAAAGGGTGGTGTTCGTTGTCACTCTCTTCATGAGGGTCATTGACTTTGAAGAGGGCAGAAGTACAAGAACTGAGTCCAGAGAATAAAGAGGCCTGCACTCTAGGTTCTTAGGTCCATAGGGGCTGGCACCACCAGAAATGTGGTCACATTGAATGGGGAGGAATAACAGTGAGCAGAATAGAACTTCCTGAGTGCCAAGTCAGGAAAGGGCAAGTGAAAGCAACTGTTACAGCGTTTGGCATAGAAAACACTCACCTAGCTTCACGCAGAGAGTGAACGGTAGGCCCTCTGCAGGGGGATGGACAGACTGACCTTGGAGATCCAGGAAGCGAGCACACAATCTGTCCTTGCAGATTGTAGGGCTGTGAGAATCTGTCTCTACATCATATGTCCCCACAGCCCCACACTAAAGAAGAGGACACAGAGGTTTTTAAACTGGGGATGATCTTGCCTCAGTGCCTGTGTGCTAGTGGCTCAGCCAGGACAATAGCCCAGAGCTCCTGACCACTAGTCCAGAGCCATTTCCATTGAACCACACCCTGGGGCCATGTCCTCACTGGCTCCTGCCACTACTAACCACCTGAGAGGTCTCAGACCCAGCCCCAGGCAGCCCCAGTTATCAAGAGCTCTGGACCAGTTCCCATTTGCCAGGCAGTGGATTGATGATGGGAACAAAGGCCACCAGGTCTCTGTCCTCACCACTCCCCTGGAGCTTTCAATAAAGAGCCTGCCTCTAAGTGCCCAATTACTCTCAGCGTCCGGCTCTCAATGAATCATGTCTCTCAAGGCCCTCAAAAAGTTGGCTCGGCCAGCTGCCCACTATGACCCCTTTTAGGAGCAACGAGTGGCTGCAGTCCCCGTGTTGGCCACTAGAGGGAGCCTAACGCCTTGACAGCACTGGGAAGACCTTCCTAAAAAAAAAAAAAAAAACAAACCTGTTGCTGTCCAGTGGATTCCGACTCATAGTGACCTCCCTGGTGAGGACTAAATAGGGTAAAGAAGAAAACTGGAGGCTCTCAGACTCCTGGCTCCCCACAACCCAATCCCAGGCCCCTCCTGGTCTCTGAGGTCCCTGGAAAGGGAGGTTCCCCGACCTCCACCTGCCATTGAGGGTCACTATGGGCACTGCAGCCGAAGCCCTTTCTACCTTTGACTCAGTTGTGGGGGGATGGGGCTGCCTGGGAGATACAAAAAGAGAGAGATGGGACACAAGGGAACAGAAACAGAAGAAGAAGAGGGAATGATCAGATAGAAGGGAAAGGTGAGGGCTAAACACAGGGAACAGAGGGAAATCAAAGAAGGAAGGGGCAGACGGTGCAGAGGGGGCCCCAAGGAGGAAGCTGTAGGATGAAAAATCTAACTCGACCTCCCAGCATGCCCCTCCAAGAAGTCCCAAACATCATCCAGGTGGGAGACCCACACCCCTCCCGCTGGTGTCTGCTGCTCCTGGGCCTCCCTGGTTTACTAGCCCAGCCCCGCCTCCCACATGCTGGTCCAGGCCTTGGGGTTATTAGAGGCTGGGGATCTCCTGCTGCAGGAACCAGAGAAGAGGAAGTGCGGGGAGATGGTGCAATTGAACACCCAGCACACACAAAGCCAGCACTGCCCTTCTATATTACACCTTGGCTGCAGCTCTCACCTGATTTTCACCTCTCTTATCTCCACTTGGGATAGAGTTCAGCTGTTTTTCATCTTCTGAAGGACTGTCATTCAGAGAAGGCTTCTCCTTCCCTGGCTGACACCTGCTGATACTGCAGCAGGAAAGATTGAGGTTAGGTATCACACAGCTTCTTCTGAAAGGCTACCCCAAAGGGCTTCGGGTTTCCAGGACAAACCACCTTGTTTCCTGGTCTCTGCCCTCCCCAGCCAACCTTGATGCAGGTGAAACCTAGGCCAAGGTGATCAACTGAAAGCAGAGAGTAACGCTGGAGAAAATACGTTAATTGGACTGGAAAGAAGTCAAGATTTTTTAAAGAGTTGTCTACACTCCCCTCTGTCTCTGCTTCCTGGGCAATCATCGACTCACCAATTCTACAAATGTTTTGAGCCTTTTATGAACCAGACACTGTGCTAAGCCACTTCCTCAACCCTCTGCCCCCACAACTCTACTTTTCCCAAAAGAAAGGACAAGTATGGCCTCCTAGTGGTCACATTCAATGACCTTCTCCCAGAGCTCACTCAAATTGATCTCCAGGTGGTAGCTAGACTGTTGACCAGCCATTCCTTCCTTCTCGAAACTCCCACTTCTCTTGCCTGCTAAGACACCACTGTTCCAGGTTCTCCCCTGTCCTTTCTGAGTACTCCATCTTCTGCACAGGACCCCTCCTGCTCTACTATCTCTCTTACTTACACATGGATGCTCTCCATGCTCTATCCCCAACCCTCCTCTCTCTATAATGCCTTAACAGTCAGGATGAACCTCAGCCCACAAGTGCACAACAGTTTTTCGGCAACTCAACTTATTTTCTAGGTCACATAAGCTCTCCACCGAACTCACAAGAAACTAAGTTGCATCCACTACTTGGAGCTTAGATAGTGTCAAGACATCGAGATAGGCCCATCTGGTCCTCAAGTCCTTAGTCTCCACAGGTCACACCTGAGATGTCCACCATCTGCTCCATGTGGCCCTGCAAGTTAGACTGCTCTCTGCAGGTTCTGGGCCACACCCTTGAGGCTGTCCTGGTCCTCATCCTCTGCCTGAGATACATGGACCTTCCTTCTCCTTGTGACCCTTGTCACCTCTGTGAAGACAATGATGAGAAGCCCATGCAGACACCCACCATAGATCCCAGACTCTTTATTTCATTTCTCCAACCCAGGGAAGAGCTTGGATTCTCCCAACTTGAGTCAAATATCCATGCCTGGACCAGTCAGCTCTGTAACTGAGAGGATGTTACTGTTGCTGCTGTTAGCAGTGTATCCCAATACAGACAGGTCGCAAGGCCTCTCATACTGAGCTGTGCAAGTCAATTGGATGGTACTGGAGCTATAGCGGATGGTATAAACAGTTACTACACCCAGCTGCTAACCAAAAGTTTGGCGGTTTGAACCCACCCAGAGGTGCCATGGAAGAAAGGCCTTGCAATATGCTTCCAGAAAATCAGCCATTGAAAACCCTACAGAGCACAGTCCTGCTCTAACATATATGGGGTCACCAGAAGTCAGAATCAACTGAGGGCAAGTGGTTAACTGGTTAACATTTACAGAGCACTTACTTTTTGCCAGGTGCTATTCTAAGCTGTTTTACAAGTACAAACTCTCAATTCCTATAACGACTGCCAAGTTAGGTAGTATTATTATCATCCCACAGTTTACAGATGTAGAAACAGAAGCATAGCAAGATCAAGCAACTCGCCTAAGGTCACACACCTGGTAGGGATGGAGACAGGATCTGAACCTGATAGTATGACACCACTGTCTGTGCTCTTCCCCACTATTCCATCTTGCCTTCAAAGTACGTAACATGACAGCCATAAAACAGGCTACCCAGGGAAGGCACATGAGCTTCCAACACACTGTGCCCCTCCTGACCCTGGACCTTGGCATGTACTGTTCCCTCTGCCTGAAACACCCTTCCTTCCCTCTGTGCCCAATCAACTACTGTCTATCCTTTGGATCCAGGCTCAAAGTGTTACTTTTTAAGGGACACTTTCTCTGTTCTCCCAGACAGTGTGCATCTATGACAAACTCTTGCTAGCATGATGTCCCTTCCCTCTAGTGAACTAATCACATTGTAATTATATTGCTGATTCTTTGATTTGTCTCTTCCTCCCCTCCCCACTCCCACTAGATGCCCAGTGCTGCCAGAGAAACAAACACACTACTCTTGCTCAGTGCCTAGTGGGGTGTCTGCACACAGCAGGTGCTCAATAAGTATCTGTTGGATTAAATAATTAATTAACTGACTTACCCCAAGGTAGCTTCGAGGTCTCCACTGGCTTTAAAGCTCCAGGGCTCGAAGGTTTTCTCTATCTCTGTCTCTTGGGAACCCCTGTCCCTTCTCCATGTGTCTGGAGGGCGGGAGGGGGGCACCGGATGCCGCCAAATCAGATTTTTCTCATGCAGGATATGGGGCTGGGGGAGGACGAGGGCTGGCGACACTAAGGGTACTCCCTAGTTTCTGGGATCTTGACCAGGGGGTCAGGGAATGAAGCGGAGGCTGAGAGGAGGGACCCAAAACCCGGACATCCTGTCCCGATGGCCAGAGATGATCTTTCAACCCCCATAAAGGCTGGAGACACCGAGGCGGCGCTAACATCATCCCCAAACGCTGTGGTCTGGAGTCAGCAGCCGACAAGATCAATATCATTCGGGAGGTTTTCTGCTACAGCTCTGTCCTGCTGCCAAGTCTCCCCGGGGCCGAGGAAATGGTGCGGAGGAGGCAGAAGCACAAGGAAACGAAGCGAAGCGCCTGTTTCTGAAGGGCCTACAGCGCCAGCAGCCAGCCGAGCGCCATGCTAGGTGCTGCCTGGTTTCAGTCCTCACATCAGCTCTGTACGGTAGGTGTTCGCCCATTTCACAGATGAGGAATCTAGAGCCCACAGAGAAACATCGTTCAGAGGTCCCAGCAACGCCAGAACCAAACCCGTGGCTTCAGGCCGAGTCGCCCTCAGGAGGCGGTTCTGGCTCAAGGCCGTGCCGCGCTGCACTCCCGCCTCAGACCAGAAGAGAGCGCTCTTCAGTGAGTGCCTGCAGCCATCCCTAGGACTGAGACCAGGAAGGCCTTCGGCGATTCTGGCTCCACCACCACCAGGGACAGGAGCTCACCCCTTCCAAAGCATCCCTTGCCGTTACTGCGCAGTTCCTCCCACCTCCGGCCTCCCCGAGGCCCTCTGTGTGGAGCCCCAGAGAACGGTGCCTCCCTTGTCCACGAGAGTCCGTCAAACATTGGGCGGCAGGCACCCATCTTCCTGGAGCCTCCTCTTCTCCAAGCCGAGCTCTCCCAGTTCTTCCAGGGACTCCTCAGGCCCCTGACTCACTGACCCTTTGCTACCAGACCTTGGCTTGTCCACATCCCACTGCCAGCATGGCACAAGGTCCCTCAGGGGTCTGATCAGAGGAGCTGCCCAGGAATTTTCTCTTACCTGCCTTAATGGGACCACTCTGCCATCATTAATGCAGCCAGGGCCTGACTCGGTGTGGGAGAAATCCTGCCCCATTACTGGCCATGTAATCCCCAAGACTGACGCATCAGCCTCCTTGACATCAGAATGCTTAGGTGGAAAGAGCTAGAAAAGGAGATACTTGTGAACGGATGTAATTCAGTGGAAGGGGCTAGTGCACACCTACAAATTTGGTCCTGCACATGCTGTCAAAGTTTTTAGAACCATCTTTATCCTTTCCATGTTCTGAATGACTTAGAAACTGCTAAGTACTTATATAGTCTTTTTCACCAACTCATGAGGGAAATTCGGGACATGATGAACATAATGTCACTGAATTGTACATGTAGAAAATGTTAAAATGGCAAATGTTTTGTTACATGCCTATTCACCACAATTAAAAAAAAAAATCCAATTCTTTAAAAGAGGAAGACAGCATACTTGCTAAGGTAGCTATTATTTTTGAAAAATGGAAAATAACAAGTGGTGATGAGAATATGGAGAAATTGGAACCCTCATCCTTTGCTGGTGGGAATGTAGAATGGTGCAGCTGCTGCAGAAAACAACTTGGAGATTCCTCACAAAGTTAAACAATTACCATCCCACCCAGCAATTCCACTCCTAGGTATATACCCCAAAAACTTGGAAGCAGGGACTCAAACAGATACAAGTACACCAATGTTCATTGCAGCACTATTCACAATAGCCAAAAGTGGACAGCCCAATGGCCATCAATAGACGAATGAATTACCAAAACGTGGTATATCCATACAATGGAATATTATTTAGCCACAAAAAGGAATGATGTGTTATATACCACCATGTGGATGAACCTTGAAGACATTAAGTGAAATAAGCTAGACCCAAAAGGATAGACATTGCATGACACCACTTATATATCTAGAATAGGTGAATGTGTATAGACCGAAGTAGATTAGTGGTTGCCAGGGGCTTGGGGAGCTGGAGGAATTGGGAGTTAATGAATACTGAGTTTCTGATTGAGGTGATGAAAAAGTTTTGGAAATAAGAGGTGATGACTGCACAACATGGTGAATGTAATTAATATTACTGAATTATACAAGTAAATATGGTTAAAATGACAAATTATATATGTATTTTGCCACAATTTAAAAAAAAAAAGAGGAAGGCAGATTCAATTTCAATACTCATGAGGAGAGATTTCAGAGCCACTGGCATTGAACTGAACCAGCTTATAAGACATTTTCCAGGTCCTTCCCTTTCCATCCAGTCTTTAGGCCCTAGTGGGGCCTGTTCCCCAGAGAGGCTACGGAAATTCCCCCTTCCTCATAGAACTCTGCCTTTGGGATGTTTGGGATAGGGCCCTACCTGGATACGGGAGGATGGACATTAGGACTCTTTGAGGTCTGTTCCAAGTCTGGAACTTGTTAAAATACCATGGACTCTGGTCACAAGAGAGGACAGCATTCTCCCACCCACCAAAGAAGAGGTGTGGGAAAGAGGTTGGTGGTGGAGACTTTAGCCAATCCAGAGAATTCCTTATGCAACTTGGACCAGAATGAGGAACTGAGAAGGGTCAAGAGGAAAGCTTATAGTGGCTTCAAAAACTTTTAAGACTGTAAACGGATCCCGAGACCATGACGTTTGCAAATAGCTGCCCTATAGTATGATCACCGTGCTGCGCAAGTAGGAGGTACTTAGCCAAGGCTTGCTCAGATAGGCTGTTCATACCTCCCTCCCAGCTACTGTAAGCTCAGTGAAAAATCAGAGACGTGGTATTTGAGTCTTTTTGATCTCCCAGAGAACCCTGCACAGTGCCTTGGCAGGTACCACATTCAAACTTTCTGAATTCCAAAGAATTCACCCCTGGACACAGGGCCTAGTGGACAAAGGAGCTATACATGCGCCACCTAATGGACATCCATAGGTTTTGACTGACAGCCTCTATCCTTTCCTCTGATAAACACCACCCCTTCAAGGACCAACCATTCCCCCATTCTGTGTGCCCTTGGTTTCAGAAGGCTCCTCAAGCCCTCTGGGAGTCATGTGACCCAGGTCTGGCCAGCAAGATTGGTTCAGGGTTAAACACAGGACCTGAGCCGGGTCTATCTGAACCAATGAGCATGTGTCCTAGGTTTTGGCTGCAAACATTGGGACAGAAGAGTTCTTCTCCTGCGGTTGCCACGCCAGTAGGATGAAAGCCTGGAGCATCGGGTGGCCATATCTGCCACCACTTGGGTAGAACTTGCCTGAGAATTATGCCAACTCAGAACCAAGCAATGGAGTGAGACAGATTCCTGAGGCTACTATTTGAGGTCTTGGCTCCAGCTGTGTCTGGACTTCTCTGCCACTTGGGCCAATAAATTTCCTTTTTTTCTTAAACCAGTTTGAGTTGGGCTTCTCTTCCAGCTGAAAGCATCTAGATGAATAACTCATGACGATCAGAAGCGAGACCTGGATGCTGGAAGCTGCTGGAAGATTTGGGGTACCAGAAGTATTCCTGATGCCCACCACTTTTTCAGTGCCTGGGAGAGACCCCTTTTTGCTCATGGGAGACCTGACAGACCCCTCTTCAAACAACACAGCTAGATGACAGCAGAGAGTTTTTGGAACTTTATCATTTATAAAGCCATACAATGGATCGCAAAGAAACAAAGCAGCTGTACAGGAAGTGAGGACAGCATCAGCGTACAGTACATTCATATCCAAGGTAAGTAGCATACATCAAGATTTATACACAGTGGCAAAGGTTACAGGCACGATGATACAAATATAAAGTATATTTCCATCTATATAAATACACAGCCGAGGATGGGAAGGAGGCTGGGTTATTTGGTTTTTCCTGGAGAGGGTCTGAGGGGGTGGCGGGAAGTGGCCAAGGATTTCTTGCATTTGTTTTGAATGACGTGTCAGAGAGGAGAGGAAATGGGGAAACAGCATGCATACATAGACGTGCTCTCTCTCACACACACAAACAAACATGTACACTCAGGAGAGTTTCAAACTGTTTAACACTGATTAGAAAACTAATTTGGGACATCCCTCCACAATAACCTAGCCGCTGGGAAGAGCCTGGAGTCAAGAAGGAACAGAGCAGCCTCTGCCCCATCCCATGAGGCCTGATCCTCACCATCACCAAGACTGAGACTCCACCAATCCATGGCCCTACACACCTTGCCTCCTGATTCTTTTCACTGCTGGGTGAGATTGAACTTGACATCCCTTTGCCCACCACCTTCAACCCCACCCTCGAATTCCCTAAAGAGATGAGCAGAATTTTCACGCACACATCCACACTTGCACACACACACACACATCCTATATTACCCCGGACAAGGTAGAGGGGAGGGAGGCAGCCCTTGAATGGGGCATTGGCCCACCTGATCTCTCCAGGTAGGTCCTGAAGCTGGGAAAAAGCCAAAGGAGGGGGAGAAGACCCAGGAGGCAGGGCAGGTGGGCAAAAGTCTGGAGCAAGGACCAATGGTGTTCATGCTCAGACTCCTTTGCAGCCCCCGGGATAGCCCAAGGAGCCTGCCCAACCTCTACTCAGGTCCCTCAGAATGGGGCAGAAGAATCCCCTACTCTTTCCCTCCCGAGAACCCACTTATAGAAGACTCTCATTTCTTTAGCTGGCTGCTCCCTCCTTCTGACCCACAGCCACCAGGCCCCACTGCCCCTGCCCCTTGCCTATTCTGGCCAGTCCCTGACACTCAGAAGGATTCCTCCAACACCAGGGGAGAAGCAAAACTAGCAGTCAGTGTCCACAAGCTTTCCTGAACTGCTGAGACAGAGGCTCAGGTAAGGATGTGGGATCAAAAGGCCTTTCCTAGGATATGAAACATGGGTCCCTCAAATACCGGGGGAGCTAGGCCACCATGACAGCAAGGCCAGGGCATGTCACCCTGGAGGGTGATCAAACAACACATTTTCTCCCCTTTTTCCCTCTGGAGTCACCTCTCTACTGTCCCCATGCCTAACCCTCCCCTCTTGTTCCATCTGGGAACAGCCACATGCGCCTTGCTAGGCTTCCCTCCTTGATGAATCGGAGAGATGTCACTTCCCTGTCCTCTTCCTCTGTATACCATCCAGACTGGCTGTGGCAAGGCCCCACACCTGCCTTAGAAGATTGTGGGCTGGGGCTGGAGCCTGAGCCTACTTGGGGTCTGCACCCCAGGCTACCATGTCCCACTCCTTCTTGTCAACTCCTCCCAGACCCTTTCCCACCCCAGCCTATTTCCAAGACCAGACAACACTCTCCTGGCTGACAAACAGATTCAACAATAAACAACAACAAATCAGGTTGAGGGTGGGGGAGGAGAAGGGAAGAAAGGATACGCATTTACAAAATAATAACAATTATGAAAAGTGCTTTCTTTGAAAGGCAGTCTTTGGCAAGAATACACTGCATGCTGTGTGTGGTGTTGGTGTGCGCACGGGTGCACGGGCCCACCTGTGGGACAGTCTCCATCACGTGGGGGGCTACAGTATCTTCCCCAACCAGTGTTTGACCCAGAGGGAGCTACTGTGGAGACTGGGGTACCCTCCCCCATCATTCTTCTGGAGAGGCCAAGCTAATGCGGAGACACCATCAAAGTCAGGAATATCAAACTCTAGGAAACCAGCTCCTTCCAGAGGAGTGCTGGGGAGTGAGGTGATCAGCTTTCAAATGCTGATTTGGGTCCTTCCTGCAGGGTCACACATGGCTAGGGCCTGAAGTATAGTGGGCTGGCCATGCCTGGAAGTGGGTTGCTGGTGGGCGGTGGGTATATGGGGAAAAGAGTATGAAGGCTGACCCCAGACTCAGTCCGGGGCCTGGGTCTGGCTGTCCAAGGGCCTGATGCTCCATCCGGACCAGGTGGACGAGACCTTCTAGGCTATTCAGTGGGAAATTACAATTTGTAAGAAGGAAGGGTTGGGGAAATATCACCCTCTATACTGGATGAAAACTGGGGTTACCTAGAGAATGAGGAAAGGGGAGAATCCAGGTATCTGCATGAATGTCTCAGAAGGAAGAGCATTCAGGAGATGTCTCGGTCACCAAGTTCAGAGTTTCACTCTTTGGGAAGCCCTTGCTCCCCACCTTCTTCAGACACTCTCCTTTCCAACTCCTTGAAACTGAACGTCCACACAGCTTCTTGGAGGAGAAATAATACGAAAGATACATACATCACCCATGTCCACCACTCACACCCAAGTCCTTCCCATGCTCACATGCTCCCTCAGGACCTCGGCAATGGGTGCAGATCCCCACACATCTCTGAGAGCTAACTGCTGGACCCTGGGCTTGCCAGGAAAGAAAGGGGGCACCCTCTCCCCACTGAGCCCTGGGCAGAGTCCAGGAAGGCCAAGGCCAAGGAAAGGAGGCCCCTGGTCTCTCCAAGGATAAAAAACCCCTACCTCTCAGGCTTTAGTTATACATACAAAAAAAGATAAGGATTGGTTTGTGCCTGGGGAGGCAATGAAGCAGTATGGGAAAACAATAAATACTTCTTGTCAATTTACCTATTCTTTTTTTTTTTTAACCTTTTCTTAAATTTTATTAGCTTACAGAATTTGTCAGTATGTCTCGTGTATATATTACATATATATTTATATATCAGTACAATGCCTTTCTATATGGGGACCCCATAGGCTTAAGAAACCACTCCAGAATAGAGTCCTGATGAATTTTCCATTCTGGCTTATTGTCCTGGGGAGGTTGTCAGGGGTTTTCTCAACAGTCCAAACAGACCCTGGGCTCTTTCATCTAATGGTATGCTGTCTGCTTTCTGCTCCTTGGGCAGCTTGGCGCTGCTGGGGAAACTAAGGCAGAAGGAGGAACAAAGAGGCTTTGGCATTGGAGGGCAGGCCACGTGGTGCACAGGTAGAAGTCCCAGGAGCTCAGTTGTTGTCGCCCTGGCAGGCCCAGCCAGAGAGTACCTCAAAAACATAGAGCACAAGGACTCCAAGCTTTTCCCATTGGCCTTGCTGAGCAGGGCTTCTGGAAGCAGGTTTTCCAGGCTGAGGCCAAGATGGAGACCCTGCAAGGCAAAGCCCAGGGAGGGCAAAGCAGGAAGGCTCCATTCCCAGAACCCAAAAAGGCAACATGCAGATAGCAAGTCTGAGATAAGGCTGGTTCTGGAGTGAGAAACCCAAGATTGGGGCTGAGGGATGAGGGCTAAGGCAGAGTCCAGGGAACTGGTGGGAGCAACTTGCCTACCTTCCTGCTGACCCACATCCAAGAGGAAGAGGCTGGAGCCCAATGGCGCCCTTCCTGGCAGATGTCTTTCCCCAAAGCTATGGGCACACATATTTCTATCCCCCTGAAAGCAAAGCTCCCAGCCTCCTTGCCAAGGAAGAACAGGGGCAATGCTATAGGAGTGGCCGCTCCTCCTGCAGGGGTCTTTGTAGACGAGGAGGGGCTGGCGGCACCTAGGGCTACTAGAGTGGAAGTGCAAGCACCAGGAGAGAGAGTCTGTTACCCACCATCTGGGGCGCTCCTGCGGACAAGGCTTATATTCCCGCCCTGCTGTCCTGTCCCCCCCACCAACTCTAATGTTCTCTGGTTAGGATGCACATGTGTGTGCAAACACACGGGACACGTACATGTGGAGCTGTTTATACTTCTAGCTGATAGAGGCAAATATAAACCGATGTGTAAGCAGGTGGATGTGGACATATATACACCCACAGGCACCAACACTCAGAGGCAGAGCCAGGAGACCTTGGGGTTCCTCAGGTCTGAAATACTTCCAGAAGTAAAAAGGATGGCTGCTTGATATCCCCTGCAGGCTCTGTTTAGTTAGGCAACCTACCCTCCAGGTGGCCAGAAAAAGTCTCTCAGCTTGATTTCTCCTTGCAAAGCAGTTGAGTTAGGGAGATGGAGATTTTCCATTTTCCCAAAAAACATGGATCCCAAAGGAGGCTTGTTCCATCTCCTTTGAGGGGTTGCATCCTCTCGGAGAGGTAAACGGGGAGTTAGGTGGACCTGGTGAGTTTTGGAGGCTTTGGGGTTTTTGCAGTTTCCATCAACCTAGGGGAATCTAAATTATTCTCCTCCATCGTTTTCTTTCTCTCTCTCTCTCTCTCGTTTTTCTCCCCCCGTCCCCTCTGCAATTCACTTTCCTCTCCCCACGTTGCACTTTCTTCTCTCCTTCACCAAAATTGGCCCAAAGTCCTCCTTCTGGATTCAAGGGTGGTCAGGATTCCTGGGTCCCCTCCCCACGTGCCCCATCCCCACTGCCCTGGCCCTGGGCAAGGGGCGGTAGCTCATCTCTTCTGGCCGGCGCTCTGCATGACCTTGGAGACGAAGTTGACAATGGCAGAGGCAGGCTGGTTGGGGTCAAGCTCAGCGAAGAGGTGGCAGGCATTGTCTGTGGTGCTGCCCTGCTTCCGCGCCACAAAGCCGAAGAGCCTAAGGGGACAGGAGAGGGGAACAATGTGAGTGACAGGCAGGAGAAAGCCAGTCCTTGGAGTACAGCCCTGGTGGGCAAGCTCCTCTCCAGACCAACCTCTCTCCCCATCTCCCCACATCGCCCTGAGAATCAGGGACTGTTGGTGGAGCATAAGAGAGAATCTTCTCTCCATTCCAGATACGAACACGAAGTCCTAGAGACAGTCCCTCACTTTGTCCATGGGTGGACAGAAACTCCCCTTTGATGGGGACAGGAAAGGGGAGCCAGAGGTGAACTCAAGATTGGATGAGACCAAAAATAAAGTGGTGATATTCGTAGACGAGCTTCTCTCAGTCCACCGCAGCTCCATAGCAAATGAATAAAACCCCGTCAGAGGGCTTGGCCTCCACGGACACCACAAGGTCAGGGAGACAAAGGACAAGGGGGTGCCTTCTCCTCACCACACCCCACACATATTCCTCCTGTGCTCAATAGGCTCCGAAACCCAGAGGACAGGAGGGAACAGTGGACCCCCACACCTGTTCCTCCCCGTCCCAAGCCTGGAGTGACCTAACATTCTCTCTTTGCAAAACAGAGTTAAAAATACGAGAGCAGAGAACAGAATGTGAGCTCAAGTCCCCTCCCAGCCGGCATGTTGCTAATTCGAGCAAGATGGGGAAATCAGGACAGCTGGAGATTCCGATGGAAACCCCTCTCCCTAGCACTGGACCACAACAGCTAAAATTAGCAAAGGCGGGTCCAGCTTGTGTACACACACACACACACACACACACACACACGCTGTCTCACACATTCACATACTCTCACACATACTCTCTCACACACACTCATACACCCCGTACTCACACATGCACTCTCACACATATTACTCACACACACTCACACACCACACACTCACAGTCTTACTCAATACACTCTTATACACTCATATACTCACACACATACGCTCAACAGTCACACACATATACACTCACATACCACACACTCACACATACTCACACATGTACACACAGTCTCACATACACAAAAACTCACACACACACACACACACGGCCCTGTGCTTTCTAAAGGTCTGCTCCCCTCAACTGTGTTTCAGGGACCGGATACAGCAGGGCTCAAGGCCTGGGATTAAGGTCTGCCCCAGCAGCAGAGAAGCCTGGAGTCAGAGACAGAGCCCTCACCTTCCCTTTCAAGGCTTGTTTGGCCCCTGTGACATGCTGGAGGGGGACAAGATCAGAGTGAAAGAGTGGCACCGAGCTCCCTGTGTGGAGGCATGCCAACCCTGGCCTGCCCTAAATACCACCGGCCTGCCCTCCTTGATGTTTCCCTCAGCAGTGGCTCCCCCAGCACCCAGGGCCAGGTTCACCCACAGCAGCTCCTGTCATCTGTCTGGGCGAGTGGAGGAAGGCAAGAAGCCTTGCCCTCCAGTGGCAAGGAGGAGTGGCTCCTCCTTAAGTTTGCACCCAAAGTGCCTCACTTGCCTCACCCTATTTTGGGCCCTGAGCCCCCTTAGCCGCCCCCTTCAGCCTCTCCCTGCCGCCTCTGTTCCATCCAGCAGCAAGGCCTCTTCTGAAGGAAGCTCAACCCCAGACCAGCACCTACATAAGAAGAAGGATTTAAGCACTTCCTGGCCTGAGAACCAGCCCACTCTGTCTCTGACACCTCAGAGGACCCAGGGGTGAGGGAGGAAGCACCCTGAGCCTCCACTTCGAACCGGAAGTCTAGCCTGCCTGGCTGGTTCACAAGGACACAGGAGATGAAGAGAGGGCTGGCTCATCTGAGGGACTCAGTGACCATGTGGCCTAAGGGCCCAGTGAACTCAGGAGAAGGCTGAGGCAGGCATAAGGCAAGCTTTGCAATGAATGGACACCTGGGTCCACCCTTTCGGCTCAGCCGCTAGCTCTGTATATCACCTTGGTCAAGACAAGGTCCCTTCTTGGTGCCCCTACTGTTCATTTTAAGTTCAGTGCTTTCTTGACTGAGGTGGCCTCACTGTGGCCTCCCCTGCAGAGTCCTCTTCCTCTCTCTGTTTACTCACATCTTCATTCGACAGACAGAGCCCTGCCCTCAAGGAGCTCACTGTCTGGAGGCTGTGCTGCCCCTCCACCGAAAGAGTCTCCCTCCACCCCCGCCTCCACAGGCCTAGACTCTGCCCTCGTGGCCTCTGTCACACAGCAGTGGTTTTCATTTTTTTTGTTTAACAGTGAAAGTTTTCTTTCTCTAAAGCAATCTTATATGAAGTCTGAATATATAAAGGTAAAAGCAGTATTTTATTACTATAAATGTATCCGTTTAAAATTTGATTATTATAAAGTCAGTCAGTGAGGAAAATGGGGCTGTTTTGATGAGCTCGGCAAAGTGAACTGTGAATTATACATCACGGTGACAGCCTGAGGTCAGTGTCAGTACCCAGGTTATTCTTAGACTTTGTTTTGATCTTGTGATATTCAGAAAACCCTGATTCACACAGTTAAATAACTGTAAATAGTAACAGGATTTTGTTTTTGTTTACTTCTTAGCAGCTCTGCTGCAATCTGAGGGTTCTCTTCAGGTAAACAGAGAAAGTGAGAGACGTTTTATTCTGAGATTAAAACAAAACAACAAGCTCTCCTGGGAGCCAAAGTTAAAAGGTAAAAATATAGTCTCCTGATATGCTCATCTTTGGTGTATGTTATTTATAATTCCACTTTTAAAATAGTTTAAATTATACTTTTTTTAAAAAGTGAAATTCAAATCAAAAGTGTGGAAAGCCCTCTGTAGAATCCTAGGGTTCCTTGAAACACAGTTTGAAAACCACTGAAGCATCTTTGTGCTGTTCAGACACTTAGTATCGCTGTGCCAACTTCAGACCTGCTGAGGGCAGAGTCAGTGTCCTGGTTAGTCTCTGAATCCTCCCAGAGCTGAGCTCCTCAGAGGCCCTTAGGATAGGCTGAGTGGATGGATGAATTAGCCAAAAAATGTCCCAAGGCCATCCCCAGAATTCAGACTTTCTGGGCTCTAGCACTGGATAAGGAAGCTTAGCCCCACCCCAAGATTCATAGGAGCCCCCCAAAAAGAGCAAGATCAAGAAGCTAAGATTTAGGGGGGAAAGATAATTTCAACAACCCCCACCCTACTCCCATCACATCCAACAAATCTCTCAGCGTTTTGACCCCTTCTTCAGACCCCTGCTGAACCTGGAAGAGGGAAGGTAGGCAAGATTGGGCAGGGATGGAGAAGGGGGCCTGGGCCTTTGGCCTTGAGGTAGGAGAAGGCAAAAATCCGGCTGACGGGGCAAACTTTTTTCCAAAACTGAGTCACCTTGCTGCCCTTCCCCTTTCTCCTGGTTCTGGGTTCTAAACATGCCCCCTGAAACCCCTCCTCAAGGAACAAAAAGGTTGGCCAACTTGGGAGAGGGAGAAGAGCCACACTTACTTTGCAGGGGCACCTCCCTCAGTTTTCATCCACCTGTGGGGAGAATAATAGCACAGAATAAATATGTTCCTTCTCCTCCAAGCCCAGCCCCACCCACACCCAGACCATCTGGGGGAAGCAGAGGAACCCCCATTCCAGGGAGTCAACAGCTTCCAAATTCACAAGCAGGGCATTCAAGGAGAGAGAACGCTGTATCCTGCCTCCCAAGGTGCTGTCCCCACTGTGGAGTGCAGCAGACTCAGGGGTCAGGGACGTGGCAGAGAGGGTGAGTGGCATTTGACTCCCAGGGAGGATCTCCATATTTGTGAAGGGAAAGACTCAAAAAGATTCCCAGCACAATTATTCACACCCCCATAGACACATGCAGAGCTCCAAGTTGAACCAAACATACACACACACACACAAACACACCATACACACTTCAGTGTTAGAGAGCAGGGTGGGAAGGAAGGTGGTTTGCAAAGACTTACTTTCTTTCCTGTGGATCCAGGGCACAGAAAGTGACAGTGTTGAGGGGATAGTGTCGTCTGAAGAAGAGCCTGTGGCACAGACATCAGATAGAGAATGAATGTTCGAGTAAGCACTTTCCCCGCCTTCCACATGCAGGTCAGGCCACCTTCCCACTGTCTGTAGCAGACGTGGGTTGACACAGCCTTTCCCTCACTTCCATGATGCTCCATAGCCTTCTTGTCAGTGTACGAGCAAGACAGCCTGAGCTGCTCACATTGGGGACATAAGCAATGCACAGGGAAAGATAAATTCAACATAGAAACACCTCTCAAAATGCTAGGGACCGGGAAGGAAGGAAGAAATGGGCACTGAGGAATAAGAAATGGGAGGGGTTCTGGAGGAGGAAGGGAAGGACTGAAGGACACTGTTAGGAAAGGGCCTGAGGTGAAGAGCAATGCTGAGCCTTTGACCCATAGATTACCAAAGAATAGAGAGGTGGAGTGCAAGGCCCTAGAAGGCAGGGACTTTTATCAGTTGTATTTACAGCTGTATGCCCAATACAAGAATATGTGTCGAAGGATGGAAGGATGGAAGGATGGGTGGATGGCTCAATAGGTGGAGGGAAAAATGGGAGGGGTAGGTAGATGGGGATGGATGGATACAGAAACGGATGGTTAGACAAGTGGACGGATAGATGGATGGACGAATAGATGGTTCAATGAGTGAAGGGACGAGTAGATGGAGGTGGATGGGAGATAAATGAATGGGTGGATGGAGTGGTAGATGGATGCAGGAGATGAATCAATTGGTAAGTGGGAAGGTAAGTGGATGGGTAGGTGGATGGGTAGATGGATGGATGGATAGATGGATGATAGGAAGGAGAATCCAACACAGAAGCACGTAGAAGATTCTTACTTTCTCTGGTTGTCAGTCAGTGTGATTCCCTGGGCGGAGACTTTGAAGTGAACAATGGTGGCAGCTGGTGTGGGGTCAGCAGCCAATGTCTCAGATGTGGCTTTGGAGATGGCCTGTGGCCCAGTGAGTGACTCCATGTCCACAGAGTTGACGAACAGCACATTGCAGGCTGGAAGAAACCCACCCAAGGAGTCATGGGGGCTGGAGTGGGTGGGGAAAATGCCCCAGGACCAATCTTCAGGGAGAGGATATACAGCAGTGAATTTTAGGCCAGCCTTGAGCCAAGGCATCACACATAGAAATATGGTCTGCCCAAAGGAATGTGGGTCTGGGAGAGACTTCTAGCCCGCATCTGCAGGAACCTGCAGGAGGAACAGGGCAGGAAAGAGAAAGGGTCTGGGCAGGGATTCAGCCCCCAGTGGCCACTCACCTGCCCCTTGCTTCAGCAGATCGGTGGTTGAGTTGGCAGAGCCTGAGCTATCTTTTGATTCATCTGTGGGGTCTGAGACAAGAATTCATTGGTAATTAAAACTCTGGAGCTGGAAAGCACAAGCTTGGCTGGGCCTAAGGCGAGCAACGCAAAGAACCCCAGGCAGCTCTGCAAATACTTTCTTCAATAAACACTGCTTTTCGTAACAGGGCCTGGCCATTGGTACTGTGTATGTTCAGTATGAATGTTCCATGATAACTCTAAGTATTCAGCACGCTGGTTAGGAGTTCTGGAGTCCAACAGAACTGGGTGCAAACCCTCACCCCAGCACTTGATGAGTATCTATAAAATAGAGATGATAATAATAGTACCCACTTCATTGGGTTTTGAAGATATTCCAGGTACAATGTTTAGCCCAGTGCTTGGCATAAAGCAAGCCTTCAAATGGCAGTTGGTGTTGCTGTCATTGTCGTTTTGCATTGATCATGGAAATCAATGAATGTTCTGATTCACTAAACCACGAATGCAGCACAACTATAATTTCATATTAATAAGAATCGAGTATTGTTCATACTAGTGTTTTTCAGACTTCAGTGTGCAGGGTTTGTTAAAATGTAGATTGCTGGGTCCCACCCCAGAGCTTCTGATTAGGTGGGGCCTGAGAATTTGCATTCTAACAATTGTCTCAGAGCCCTGGTAGCACAGTGGTTTAGAGTTCGGTGGCTAAGGAACAGGCCAGCAGTTCAAATTCCCCAGCCACTCCTTGGAAACCCTGTGGGGCAGTTCTACTCTGTCCTATAGGGTCACTATGAGTTGGAACCGACTCAACAGCACCTAACAACAACAACACAACAATTCCCAGATGATGCCAATGCTGCTGCTCTGGGGGCTACACTTTGAGAACCACTGATTTATATAACCGAAATATCAAACCGTTTTATAATTGTTGAACTACTATGGTAAATTTAGTAGAAAAATAATTTAATTAGTGTCTACATCGTGTGGTTGATAATGCTATTTAAGTTGTATTTGAACTCTGAAGTTACTACCGTTGGTCAATTATTATTAATAATTCAGTGAATTAAATTGGATAAACTGAAACTATCAAATAACATTGGAGGTTATATGTGTGGGCAAGAAGCTCCAAGAGAGACTGGAAGACAGTGCCAGGGCCAGAGCCCAGGGGCATACCTGAATGTTCCACTGATTGAAAATCAGAGTAAGGAGGAGGCATGCCAGTTCCAAGTTCCTAGACCTCAAGTTCAGGGCAGCCACTATTATCCTCACATGGGCCCAGTATTGGGGGCTGGGTGATAGGAGCCTGTGCTATGAAGTGCTTGTAGAGTCCATCCACCATCCTTCAGGGTTGGAACACCTCTACTAAAGAAACTAAAATCTCCTTCTCCAGCCCCAGTGACTCACTCAAATTTTTGTCCTATATTTGGTGATGCACTTGGGTTCTATTCAAATTAAAGAGGACTCACTCTTCCCCACAACTCAACCTCCCCTGGGTCAGCCACACAGACTAGAAACTCCAGGAACATCTTGGCTCCACCCCTCCCTTCATATGCCATGCAGAGCCCAGCTACCTATTGTTCTAAAAGATCCCTCAGGTGCACTCCTTCCTCATCATTCAAACCAACCCTTGAACACTTGGATGTTCCATAACCTAAATTTGCCTTCTACTCCCCCTTCCCTCTACCCTACCCACTGCTACCCCTCCCATCCCCCACACATGGTCCTGCCATGACTGTCTCCCCTTCTAATGTCCCTCTGGGATGAGCCTTACTTTGAGGATTCAATATGAACTTCTTAAAGCCTCCAGATATTTTTCCAGAACAATCTGGCAAATCAATTGTGTATGTTCCTGGAGTTGGTTTTCTTAATTAACTTTTCCTTCTTCTTTATTAGGAAAAAGGAGGAGCATGGTTTTGAGTTTCCTCAGATTGGCAAAATGACCCTCCAACCCTGGCCCAGTGTTCCGGAGTGGCTGGCAGGGCTGAGACGTGGAAGGAGGCCAGCTCAAGAGCCACATGGTAAGCAAGGAGTCTCACATTCCTACCTCGGTTTGGAATGACCAGCTTACAGGGCAGAGCCAATGGGATGATGGAGTGCTGGTAGACCAGGGCAGATAGAGAACCTGTAGAGCGAGACAAACAGCCCATTACAGCCGTGTTACTAGAAGTGGGCCAAAGGCAGCACAGAAACCACCCCCCACTGTATGTCATCTTCAGCTTCTCTATTAACTTGCCTTCCTCCATCAACAAAGATAAAAATCCACCCCTTCTTTTTTTTTAGCAAGGTCCAGAAGATTTCAATGGTTAACTCTAGCAGCCATAAAGATACCTAACAAATTTCCTTTACAGGAAGTTCCTGCTAACATCTCTCTAGCCTAAATCCCTCGAGCTATTGTGGTCCCTCTCAGGACAGAAGTAGCAGGGACTCTGAATCTAGAGAACTGTGGGTTAAAATCCTAGGTCAGTCGTTTATTCTCTACATGTTTTTGGATAAGTCTAACTTCCATGAACCTTAGTTTCCTCATTTGTAAAATGAGGACAGTGACACCCACCATACAAGGTTGTTATGAAGATAAGAAATAATATAAGGCACCTAGAGGGTGACTTCCGCATAGTAGATTGTGAATAAAGGTATCTGTTGTTATGTTGTTATGGTCGTTATTCAACTATAACATTATCCAGGTTATAATGGTAATAACTCTCGGCTGAGCAGGTCAAAAACAGAAAGGAATTTCACAGAGGTAAGGAGCCACAATACAGAGGAAAGGAAGCCACTATTCATCTTCTGTTCACTGTTCATTATAAGACAAAGGCAAATGGGCAGAGCCTGCAGTAGGAGGAACTTGAGGTCAGAGTCCTGGAGGAACCCGAGACAGGCCTGAGTCTTTGGGGCCAGACTCTGGAGACAGAAGCAGGGGGACAGCTCACCGAAGTTTGGCTCATTGGGACATCCCTTGAGCTTGACTCCTCTGGGACCGGTCTCTATCAGGAAATGCCTCACCAGCTCATGGGTCATGTCTCCTGGGATGAAGAGAAAGAAATGAGAATTAATCACTTCTCAATGCATCCTCCCACCGCTTCCCAAGAATGCTTCACAACTTCCCCAATGTGCAGTTAAGACAGGAGAAAGGGTCCTGGAGAAAATATGGTGAGAACCCTCTGGAATGAAGAGACCCCCAACTCCTATCTCACCCCTCATGGAAACATAACCTAAGTCCCAATAATCCGGCTTCCTCATTCTCCAACCCCAACCATCACCAAGCTCAAGACTTGCTCTTCTGAGGAGTCTGATGTAGTGGGGATCAGCTCTGATGAGAATTAGAGGCCTGCCCAACCCCCTGGGTCCTTTCAGCATCTCGGGTTTGAAGAGACTGTACAGATCACCTACTCCTGAGGCCCCTGATCTTGGAGATAATGTTACCTTTTTTATTCTGCTGCATGATGGTTGGAGGGGGAGAAGACACTTTCATGGCCAGCCCATAGGCTCCTCTGAAGGAGTGGCTGTCACGGATGATAAAGGCCCCTGGCTCCTGGTCCTTAAGGAGTGCAATGGCTAGATTGGGATGGGATGAAGAACAAGAGAAGCAAGAAGTTGATGGCACTGGCTTTACTTAAGTCCCATTGGGCCTATTGGATCTCATTCATTCTTAGGCAAAATGACTTCTTTAATATTAGAATTTAAACACTCCCAAGGGTCCTCCTGGAGTTCCTGGGTGGTGCAGTTAACTGGCTTAACTGCTAACCAAAAGGTTGGAGGTTCAAGTCTACCCAGAAGCACCTTGGAAGAAGGGCCTGGGGATCTACTTCCAAAAAATCAGCCATTGAAAACTCTATGGAGCACAGTTCTACTCGGACACACATGGGGTCACTATGAGTAGGATTCAACTCAATGGCAACTGCTAAGAGTCCTCCTACACTAGAAGTCAGCAAACTTTTTCTGTAAAGGGCCAGATAGTAAATATTTTAGGAATTGCGGGTTATGCAGTCTCTCTTGCAACTACTCAAATCTGCCATTGTAGCGTGAAAGCAGCCATCAACAATGCTTAAACGACTGGGTGTGGTTGTGCTCCAATAAAACTGTATTTATGAAAACAGGCAGAGTCCAAATTTTTGACCCACAGGCCACAATTGCCAACCCCTGTCCTACACCCACACAGACTTTCCTTGGGAGCCTAATGTGGGCTTCATTTCCGTCTCCACATCCCAACTTTGTTTACTTGTAAAATGCAAAAATTTCCTACTTTATGAAGACAAAGAGTTAACATTTCCAACCTTTTGCTTTGCTCAAAAAAACCAAGGTTTTGCTGCTTTTAAAGACCCCTCAAAGGACTGTCTACAATCACTGACTCTCCTATCCCATACTCTACCATGGGAAAGTGCTGCTCACTATCTGACCTTTACCTAGCCTCCTCTCTGTGACCACCACCTACTCTAAGGAGGTATGAGGGTCTTTTCTGGATTGTGCTCCTTGCCCAGGAAGACACAGGCCTAGGCAGTAGCCAACCTTGGTCTGTTGATGGCTTACTGGACCCAGTGCAGCCCAGCACTCACCCTGTTCTCGTGAGATCTCAGGCTTGTACCAATACTTGGAAGTGTCCTGGACAAACTTCACTTTAGCCCGCGTCTCGGGGCTGTTGTCTAAAGGAGAAAGAGAGGAAGGGAAAGTTAGTCTCCTCAAACACTCTCAGGGCATAGCAGGAAGGTACCTGGACTGCCTCTTATCCAATTCCTGTCTCCAGGCAGGAGGGGCCTCCACCATCTTGGATCACTGAGCTGTTCTCTTTTTGAAAGGCATGGCACAGCATTCTTGCTGAGCCAACTGAAAACCCTTCCTCCACCCCATCTTCTCCTTTCCCTAGAAGATTTCTGACTCCCTCCAGCTTCTCTCCCACAGGCTAAGATACCTCCTAGCCCCTTTCTTCATAAGCTCAATTTCCGAACACTATGATAACAACCTTGAAGATGCAGAGAGAAGCATCATCCATACTTCCAAAGATGCATTTCTGACAACTTCTTCCCAAAGCTCCTCTTCATCACCTACCTGGAAAGCCCATGTTCTGTATCACATAGGACAAAAAAAAATACTCCCACCTGGGACAAGGAATTCAAAGGTTGAGCTAGAATTTAGAGGCCGTCTACTGTGTGCCATGTATTCCACTTTTCTGGCAGACCCCCCTCCGCAGACCCTTTGCAGGTCACAATGCTTTCATAGAACGTTAGGTTCTAGAAGGAAGCTTGGACAGCATCTAGTCCAATCACCTAATTTTACAAATGAGGAAAGTGAGGAACAGAGAAGGGAAGTAGCTCTCCCAAGTCACCCAGATGGTTACTAGAAAGGCTCTAAGAATACCTTCCCAGATAAGAAGACCCGAGCAGCTAGTTCAGGGCTAAGTCTACCAAATCTTCCTGTCCAGGTACTAGGATGTGTGGCCCTCACTCTCCAATCTCTTCTTTCATCTTCTGGAGCCAAAAAAAGGTGGGGGGATAGGAGGAAGAGGGGGAATAGGAATATTCCAAGTCCACATTTTCCCTCTCCCTTCTTCAGAGAGAGATGCGAGCAGAGGAGTCAGTGCAAAAAATGCTATAGAGTTATGGAAGCAAATCTGGACACATAGGTTGTGCCTTCAGTACTTTGTCAATTTTGACTGTGAATTTATGGCTCGATTGCCTTCTGTGAAGGACCCCTGGTGGTGCAGTGGTTAAGCGCTCAGCTGCTAATACCGAAAGGTTGGCAGTTTTGAACCCACCAGCCACTCCACAGGAGAAAGATGTGGCAGTCTGCTTCCGTAAAGATTACAGCCTTGGGAACCCTATGGGGCAGTTCTACTCTGTCCTATAGAGTCGCTATAAGTCAGAACTGATTCGATGGCAATGGGTTTGGTGTATTGGGTTTAGAGTTCTGAGATCTGTGTCTCTGGAGGGCAAGGACAATGAGGGGTAGGGTAGCTCCCTTTCCTGGCAGCTGTGCACTGCAGACGGCCTCTGGGCTAGGTAGCTGGTCCCTGGGCCCTGCAACTGCTGCAAGCTGCTTCTCTCTCTGCTCCAAAGCCCCCAGGCCCCACGGCTGCTCTGAGCTGTTTAGTGAGCTGTCAGAGGTGGCTTCGGTCCCATGTGCCTTCCTGTGTTGATTCCAGTGGCTATTTTAAGCAGGGAAGATGGTGGGAAACAGGAAGTGCTCTAACGATTAAAAGTCCTGCATCCTCCAAGGAGAGGAGCTGGGAACCAGATGTCCCTGGTGGGAGACAGGAAAACAGGGGCGTGCAGGGTCATCGTAGGTGTCCCGTCTTGGCAGGATTAGGGCAGGACATGGAATGACCCACCAACGATCTGGGCATCTGGGGTCCATCCTAGGCTCCCTGAAGCATTCTAAATTGCTTTGAACACCCCAGGGCCCAGGGCCGCTATGCACATAGTCAGGTTCCAGGTCTGGCCAAGAAGCTGCAGATCTGCCAAGGCCTTGACCTCTGTGTTAGATAATGAGATCTCTCAACGGAGACAAAGATGCAAGTTCTGAGGAGGAGTGAAGAATTCACTAGGCCAGGCTGCATGGGCTTCAGTAAAGCCAGGTGGGTTGAAACTAGACTCCAGTGAAAACGTCCAACTCGTGGCCTTGGCCCGTATCACATCTGGCTGCCACATCTGTTATGAGGGAATGTGAGCACAGCAGGAATCCAAGCTTGGGAACAAAATGCTGTGGACTGACAAAGTTATGGATGTCCAGGCTTGGAAGGTATATTTTCATGGTGATGCTAAACCACAATAACCCTCAAGATATGGAAACACAATCAAGACAACTCCAATAATGCCTTAAGAGCACTAACTAGTCTTAGATGGGCCTGGATTGGAATCCTGGCTCTGCCATTTATTAACTGTGTGACCCTTGACAAATATCTGAGCCTCTCTAAGCCTCAGTTTGCTCACATGTAAAATGGGCAATAAAGCCTACTTTATCAGATGGCCATAAGGATGAAATGAGATAGTATTTAGCTAAGGGCCCAGAACATAGTATATACTCAACAAACGTTCGTGACTATGATGGTGATGATAATAACAGTAACACTACCATTATTATATTCATCGTCATCTGCATCTTCATTCTCATCACTGCCCCCCTCCCCACCATAGAGCACTTACCTTGAGAACACCTGAAACTACAGATAAGGAAACTGAGGCCCAGAGGTGAGTGTTTTACCCAAGGTGACCACCAAGGTGATGCCAGAAAAGAGGCCAGACCAGATATCCTGACTCTCAGACTTAATTCGTCAGCAGGAGGGTGGGGATGGAAGAGGAGGGGCCCACCTGGCATGGAGTACTTGGAGAAGTCAGGCAGAGTGTGGGAGAAAGAGACGGTGCTGCCCCCACTGGGACTGGACATGCCACTGGCGACAGGCGAGGAAGACACCTTCCCGTTGATGGTAGCATAGTTGGGGAGGCTGCCTGCTCGGTCTCCTACCGACATCCTCCGCTTCTCTGGCAAGGCTGGTGTTGGGCTCCCTTGCCGGAAGGCTGCTGAATCCGGTGATGGGGAGGTGGCAGGGCTGCTCAGGCCAGGGTAGTAGGCAGGGGAGACAGGGAAGGAAGGCGTGGAGGGAGCCTGGTAGCCGGAGGCACTGCTCTGCCGGGACAATGTAGGTCTCCGGTCCTCAGGGGTAGAGTGGCCACCATAGGCCACATGCCGGTCCAAGCTAGGGCTGCCAGGAACTACAGATCCAGACCCTCCCAGGTGACGACCCAGGCTGGGACTTCCGGGGCTGGCTATTGCGTTGCCATGGAGACTGGAGGCCAGGTTGCCTTGGTGGGCTCCAAGGTGCCGGCCCAGGCCAGGGCTCCCGGGAGTGGTCGCCACATTGCTATGGAAGCCTGAGGCCTGTGGGGCCCCTGCTGGGTGCCGACCTAGGCTAGGGCTCCCTGGAGTGGTCGCCACATTGCCATAGAAGCTTGAGGCCTGGGGGGCCCCTGCTGGGTGCCGGCCCAGGCTGGGGCTCCCCGGAGTTGTCGCCGCACTGCTCTGGGGGCTGGAGACCATGCTACCATGGAAACCAGTTCCTGTGTTCCCATGGGGACCCGTCACTTGGCGGTGGCTTAAACTGGGACTGCTGGGGGCAGCCATGCTGGGGTTGGTGGCCCGCCGGCCAAAGCCAGGACTAGGGGGAGTGTTGGTGCCCACTGTCCTGTGGCGTGCCTGCGGGCTCCCAGGCACCGTGTGGACGCCAGCCACACTGAACTGAGGCCGGGCCTGGCTTTCTGGAGACGAGTTGAACTGCTGGAGAGAGTAGTCCGGGCTGCTGTAGCTGCTCCCCACGGTCGGGAGAGGAGAGGAGCTCTGGTAGCTTCTCTGGGCTGAAGGACTGGGCTGCCCCAGGCTGCTGGAGCGGAAGCCAGAATCCAACAATGGCTGGGTGGGTGTTCGAGGGCCCTGGTCACTGCTCTCCCCTGATGGGAAACTCCCCACTGAAGTGCTGGAGAGAGAGGGCAGATTGAGATATGAGCAGATACCATTTAATGAAGCAATGGAGGGCAGACCTTCCCAGAACACTCAGCCCCTCCCTCCAGCCACTAACACCTGCAATAGTAACTCTACTCCACAGTGTGCAGGAATGTCAGGGGCCTTTACATGATACCTTATAGAACCACGGGAGCCCTGGTGGTTAAAGCGCTCAGCTGTGAACCAAAAGGTCAGCAGTTCGAACCCACCAGCTGCTCCACAGGAGAAATATGTGGCAGTCTGCTTCCATAAAGACTTACAATGTTGGAAACCCTGTGGGGCAGTTCTGTTCTGTCCTGTAGGGTCACTACGAGTTGGAATCAACTCGACGGCAATGTTTTTTGTTTTGGTTATAGAACCATCAGAGCAAGACTACAAGGTAGACATTATCATCCTCATTTGACAGAAGAAGAAATCGAGGTTCAGAGAGGTTAAACAATAAGCTCAGGACCAAACAGCCCATAAAAGACAACTGGGGTTTCAATTCCACTGTGTCTGATTCCAAAGCCCACGTTCTCTCCAGTGTACCACACGGACTGCTGAACCATAAGTCAACATGAAGAGGTCTCTCAGCATCACAGAAAGTGAACACCAGAGAGGGAGTCGAACCACCTGACTCCTGTTCTTACAGGGAGTAGCCCTGCCTTGACTCAGTTTCCCCAGTTGTTTAATATCACCAACCTTAAACATGGAGAATGATAGAATAGGGGCTCCAGAGAGCAAAATCAAGGAATCATGGTGGTACGGGTGGCGGGAGGGGGGTGGGGCAGAGGTTTCAAATCAGGATATTTTAGCTCATTATAAGGTCTACTTTCTAGCCATTGGATCTGGCCACTAATGGAGCAAGCTGTGTGGCATGGTCATGAGGCTCCCATTCCCAGGAGTATTTAAGCAGAGGCTGACAGACTTCTTGACCTGACTGTTGTGGAGGCAGGTTCCTCTATTGTGAGGTTAGATCAAATGAGCTTGGAGGTTGCTCCAGTTCTAAGATGCTGATAAAATTCAGTTCAGAGGGCAATGTTCCTGGATGAACAGCCACAATCAAAGGGTCTCGTCTGAAAATAAGGACAAGTTCCCATGGAGCAGTGCCATACAAAGGCCTGGGACACCTTGCCCCTCCCCAGTCTCCTGCAGGGGCAGATGGCTCCATTTCTCAGGAGGTCCAGCTCTGGGCAGAGGGATTCTACTTGTTAAAGTTTTCCATGTGGACAATAAGAGAGCTGGATTAGATGACCCTAAATCCTTCCAGGCCCAAACCTCTATCCATCTATGACATGCAGCAGAGGGACAACGGTTGACATGGGCCTTGGGTAGCAGCAGCTGCAGGAAGAGAGCAGGCAGGCTAGGCCCCAGGAGCCCTGTGGAGAGGAGGCTTATGTAAGACAATGGGCCACAGCCTGGAGCTGCAGACGGAAGCAGGCCCTCAGGGTAAGCTCAGATCCCCTGGGTGATGTGACATTTATGGGGCTGGGTGCTCTTGGGCCAGAACAAAGTCTACCTGGCACCCAGAGAGGGGGCGAGAGTGAAATACCACTTCCTGGTGTGGAATACACTGGGCTCTGAGGAATAGGAGGTAGAGCCGGACGCATGAGGCTGAGCAGGACAGGGTACGGGAACTGAAATAGAGTTCTGGAAAATTAATCCGAGAGAGAGTAAACACTAACTTCCTGAGTCCTGAAAAGGGCCAACACATGAGCAAGAGCAATTTGGGTGAGAAAAATGAAGAACTTCCCAACACCAGGGGTCACTAAACACCAGCAATGGGGAGCTAGGACAAGTTAGGAAAATCCCTTCCCTCTGCCCAGAGCTGGACCTCCTGAGAAATGGAGCCATCTGCCCCTGCAGGAGGCTGGGGAGGGGCAAGGTGAACTGGGGGATGTAGACTTGGCTTAAGGTTTCAGAATTCTTAGAACCCCAGGGATTCTTTCATGCATCCTGTCACCAGGCCCCTCCCACCTGGGAGGGGGATCAATATGCTGGACCAATTCAGGGTCCGCAGCCAACTGGGGCCACTGGGCCTGGCCTGTGGGAATGTGAAGACGAAGGTGGCTGGAGAGTTTCCCAGGCTCCCCCATCCCCACCCAATGGGAGCCTAGTCTAGGGAGCAGAGTGGGCACGGGAAGGGAGATTGGGAGGAAAGTGGCCTTCCTGGGGGGATGAGTTTCAACCAGGACAGACTAATCTCATCTTCCTCTCATACCAGGTACCCAACACCCTGCCTAAGCTGATCTCCCTCCCTTTCGTATGCCATCTTCCCCTCTCCCTGTCCTAAAGCCTTTTCCACCACCCCACTGCTGCCCACTGCTCCAGCCAAAAAAAAGCAGCTTCTTATTAAACCCCAAACATGGGGCCCTCCCTCTTCTCAGCCCGCCAGCAAGAACTGTCCACCCTCCCCAGCCCAATTTGACACTTTCCTCTGACCCACTCAAAATGTAAGCCGCCCCTCCGCCAAGTTGCCCTCTGCACATCTTCCCCTACAGGCTGCAGCCCTCAGCCTCCAAGCCCTGCACATCCTGTGTCGGCCCTGTGCTGGCCTCTCCCTCCTTCCTCACCTCTCACCATCCTTCTGGTCCTGCCAGACGCACCACTATTACCTCCAGCCCTAAAAATGCTCTCTGCATCCCTGGCCAGAAATAAGGATGCCTTGGTCTGAGCGCCAAGCACTTTTCTGCTTTGGGACATGCCCAGCTCTGATCCTGGGATGAAGGGCACTGGAGGCAGGTGTAGGGCTTGTTAGAGACCTGGGCTCCGGACTAGACACCTTTGGTCTGAATTCCATTTCTGCTACTCTTCATCTGCTTGACCTTAAGCAAGCTACTTCATCTCTCTGTGCCTCAGTTTTCTCTTCTGAAGAAATGGGAATATTACTTCATAGGCCTCCTATGAGGATTAAATAATGTAACTGTGCAAAGCACTTAGTGTGGTACCTGGCACACAGGAAGCATGGCTACGCACCAGTGATGGCTGTTGCTACAGTATAAAATTGGGGGAAGGTCCACATCTCATTCATCTCTGTGCCCCTTGCTCCTCCCAGCACAGTTCCAGATGGATAGAATTGAGTTGAGCCTGGGAATTCTATCCTCTCCATTCCCATGCTTTCCACAGGCTCTGGCACCTTGGGAGTGCTCTGTAAACGTACACTGATGAGCTGGTTTACAGATGGCAGCATCTGGATATAATTTCTGCCATCCACACTTCAGGCAGACCCGAGAGGACTCACCTAGCCTGCCCCACGCCTGGGTTCCCATCTCCCATCCACCACACACTCCTGCTTACCTGTCAGCGCTGAGGATGGGGCTGCTGGTGGAGAGGGGGCTGGGAGAGACAAAGGAGCCGCCCAGTGCCCCGTTCCTCAGGGGTGTCTCGTGGCCATTGGCTTGGGCAGCTGGGGCGCTAAAACTTTGAGTCTCAGGCTCCTGGGCTCGGGGCCCAGCCACGGCTGTCCGCGCCACAGACTCGACATAGCTCCGGGGCTCTGGAAGGGACAAGGGGATAGACTCAGAGCACAGACCCACAAGAACACAGCCTGCCCAGAGCCCAGCCGACGGAGAAGAGCAGCACGGGGACAGCCCCAAAATGACAGCCAAGCACGCAAAGGCCACTCTTCCTGGGGCTCCTCCCTGCCATTGCCCACCCTTCTTCCCAGGGTCTTGGAGAAGCTAGGGGAGGCCAACAGTAACCTTCACCAGACTCTAGGAAGCTTCCAGAAATGGATCCCAGGCTTTGCTTCTAAACATAGCCATCAGAGAACCTTCCCTCCAAGAACTAGGACATAGGTTCATAGTTGGATCCCCTTTAGCTGCTGCTTTTCCTCAATGACCCCCCCTACCAGGGCCCCCTAAGCTCCCCAGGCCGCACTCAAGTGGCAGCTCTAACGCTCTGGCCTGGCCTTGCCCATTTCTCAGGACAGTGCCAGGTTTCACACAGGCTCCTCCCCATGCCCAGAATCCAGAAACAGGCTGGCTTGCCTAGCAACAGACCTGCACCGGGAGTCATGCCCAGTGCCGGCCACGGCCAACTCGCCAGCTCCAACGTCTTTGACACCAAGACACACCCATACAGCTCTCTGCCTGACACACTTAGCGTTCCTCCCGAGACCAGCATCAGGGGAACTGCTCCCATAGAAACTGAACATTCTATCAACAACCTCTTGCATTTCAGCAGCACGTAGCAGTTGACAAAAGACATGTATATATATTATCCGCAGTTGGTGTTCAGAATATCCTCAGAGGAAGGGAGGGCAAGTGTCAATGGACCCTTTTACAGATGAGGACACTGAGGCCTAGAGAGTGAAATGACTGGAGGCACAGGCAGGACTCAGGTCTCCTGACTCCCAACCCAGCAATTGTACGAGTTCCCCCCGCCCCACCTCTTCCCTCCACCCTACATGCCCCATGATGCCACCTCTGAGTCAGCCTCACCGGGACCTTCAAAGCTGGCTGCTACCCAGACTCCTGTTCTGCCCACACCACTCCCCAAACTTCTACCCAAGGCCCAGCGAAAAGCCAACTCCACAGGGTTACTCATAATAATAAAAACAGCAGTTATATGAGGAAAGTAGGATTTGGAGAATGTAAATAACTTGCCCAAGTCACAAAGCTAGCAGGTGGTAGGGTGGGCCTAAGAACCCAGCCTGCACTCTCACCCACTGCATATAAGTCTGGCTGAAAATCAGGGGACGGATGGTTTCAATGTGTGTCTTTAGTCTTTGGCGGGGAAGGCTGACTCCTTGCCCTGAGGTAACCCCTCTTGGCAGAAGGGACTGTTGAAGGAGGCTACACACCCACAGAAATGACAAACAAGACCCATCACCAGAGTCCACCCTCTCCTCCAATGCCTGGCCACTCTGGGTCACTTTCTCTGAAAACTCCTCCTGGACACCTCCAGGTGCTCACCGTGGCTTCCCCTGGGTCCCCGAAGTGCTCAGCACCCTTCTGCTTCCCCCAGAGACTGCAGGTTGGGGTCCATCTGCTCCTTAACCACCCCTTGGGTTCCTTGAGTGCCCAGAGCCTGTCTTGCTTATCTGTATTTCCAGAACTTCACACAGCATCTGACACATAGTAAGACCTCGTATGTGTCTTTCGCACAAATGAATGCATGACCTGCAGCCCCATCCAGAGGCACATAATAACCAAGATCTAGAGAGATACGCATTCATTTGTCTCATTCCACAGAGGTCTTGCTGACCCAAAAAGTTCAAGTTAAAACCTACACGGAGGTCCGTGCTTACCTCCAATCCACTGATGTCCCCCTGATCTCTACTCTGCGCCCCTAGAGGCTGACTTTGCCCACCTGCATCACCCAGAACCACTTGTCCCATGGGTCCAGATGGCTTTGGCCTTTGCCGGGTAGGTGGGACGGGCAGGAGATGAGCGGAGAAAGGTCAAAGTGCCAGTGGCTGCATGTCTCTACCTAAGACCACAGCTCTGCTCTCTCCTGGTTCCTTCAGGCCCAGGGTAGGGCTAGCCCCCTACTTCTGCTAGTGAGCACCCAGGGGGTGTTTCATCATCCCTCACTGGTTTGCCCAGGCCTTTTAAACAGTCCATTAAACCCTCCTCGGGTGTCCCATCTTCATGAGCCCTCCACTGCCTGCCAAGACTCTGACCCACACACTGAGTAAGCAATCACTGCCCAACTCCCCATCCTGGAAGGCAAAGAAAGTACACACACTCCTTCTACCAGCAGTAGAAGTGACATAAGGTGGCCAGGACAGAGCCCAGGAGCCCAGGTGCTGACCCCCATCTGGCCTGCTGGCCATTAGACAAGGCTGAGTCCCACTCACTGCTTCTGGTGACCTGAGCTGAGTGTCAGTTTGCATAGAGGGTCCATGGAACAGTGAGTACATTAGAACTCCTAAGTGTTCCAGAAAACCTGACACGGCTATAGGATGGTATCCTTTATCTCAAGGCATCAGCCCATCAGCCCACTCCTCAACCCCTCAGCCCCCAAGCCACAGAAAGCCAGAGGAGCTCTCAAAGGACTCTGGGGTCTGAAGTTGGAGGGACAGGACCACTTACCAGGGAGAAGCAAAGGCATCTGTTGCCAACAGGGTCAGGAAACAGCCCTGGTGAGCAGAGGTGGCCAAGCTCACCAAGCAGCACCAAGCCTCCGGGGCTTCGAGCTGGGCTGGCAGCCTATGGATTTCCCAGACCCATCCCCCCACCCTGGCTCTGCTTCCTCCTGCCCTTACCTTGCTTTCCACTCCCGTTCTCCTCCCACCCAATTGTTTTCCTCAGTTGAGTCATCTGTGACAGGGTGCACCACAGGGGCCCCTTCCTGCCCCCCCCAGCCCCAAATCTAGGGGCAGACACAAGCAAAGCCCTTCCACACGGTCTCCGCTTCTCATGAGCCCAGAGAGGGACAGTCCCCAGGGCAGTTATTTGACTTCCTGAGTTCATCTCCAGAATTGTTTAAATCCAAACTGAGCCAAATATCTGTTTTCCCAAGTTTTCAGACAGATTTCCATATTGAAAATCCTTCCTTTCTCTGTCTGTTCCTCGGCTTTTTTCTCTCCTCCTCACCCCAGGACAACATACTAGTCTGGAGGCTACTGTCCCCATACTCAAGACCACAGCCCCTTGCTCCACTTCCTAGAGAGGTGATCTGGGGCAGGCTGCTGAGCCTTTCTGCAACTCAGTTTCCTCATCTGTAAAATGGTAGTGAGGGTACTCACCTGCCGAGTCAGCATTAAGGGATAATAGATGCAAAAGTTTCTAATTATTTCCTGTTAATTCCAATGCTGGATTCCCTGGGTGGTGCAGTTAACACACTCGGCTGCTAACTGAAAGGTTGGAGGTTTGAGTCCACTCAGAGGTGCCTCAGAAGAAAAGGCCTGGCAATTTACTTCCAAAAAATAAGCCACGGAAAACCCTATGGAGCACAGCTGTACTCTGACACACACAGGGTTGCCATGAGTCAGAGCCGACTCGATGGCAACTGGTTACTGGTTAATTCCAATGCTAAGGTTTAGAACTAGCCCCACTGTTGCCGGCCTATGCCCCTAGGTATGTCCCTAGGTATGCCCGCTTCTGCCTCCCTCCACCCTTCTCTCCCACTCTCCTGGCCTCCAATCCTGCAGCAGCTGTGCCCAGAGGCAACGGGAGTGTATGATTGGGAAGGGCGGGAAAGGTGGGGCTAGGGAGGGCACTTCACTTAGAACATTCCAAGAGCCCAAAGCCAGTCCAAGTGGCTGTTGGCGCCTGAGAGCAGCTGGAGGCACAAGAGTGAGTTAGCTCCAACAGGCAACAAGCCTCCTTGGCCCAGAGCACCGTCAGCTTTCCACCTACTCCCTGAAGTACATTCTCTGCCTTCTAGAAAAAGTTCTTTGCCTAGAGAGAATGGCCTACCCACCCCGAGGAAAATGAAGACATGTAGGTGGGGGAGAGGGAGGAAGTAAAGAAATCCCAGAATGCCACATCCAGGAGCTCAAGTAAGAATTTCAAACCTTTTAGCTTGGGTCACGAGTCCCTCCTCCAAGCGCCTCTAACAGTTCCTACCCAGAGCAGCGCATCCACCTTTGTTGAAATGTCTGCTGGCGTCTCTTCTCCCCTCACCAGGTGGTCTCGTTCATCTTTACACCCTCAGTGCCTAGCACAGGACTGGGCACATAGTAGGTGCTCAATAAATCTGCACTGAACAGCACTGCCCTAAAATTCCAAATGCCCAAGTACCAAGGACCTCAGAGCAGGAGGAGTCCCCAGAGGGGCTATCTCTAGACCAATGTCTTCCTTTATGCCAAATCTGTCCACACCTAATTACCTGGCAAGCAGAACCTAACCTGAATGCTTCCTGTGTCCATTTCTTTGGGGAAGAAGTTTCAGCAATTTCTTCCCCTACTTCACCACTGGAAGATATTCTTGATGCCAACCTCACATCCTTACTGCTACAGGCTTTCTCCCTCTCCTTCTTCTTGGATAGGAGCAACAGGTCCCCACACCCAGTAAAGTCACTTTTAGAGGTCTGAAGTGTTCTTTGTACCCAAGTGTGACCACGTGCAAAAAGGCAACCTCTGATCCGGCGTAGCCTCTCAGCCACATGTGACCAACTGTGTGAGCCTGGGCCAGGCATCAAACCCCTTCCACTTCATCTCCTCATCCGTAAAAAGGGGGTTCCTACCGCCTTCCTCTCAGGACTTCTGGGAATATTAAACAAGAGGATGTGACAATGACTCCATTTGGTTTGGTCCCTGCCTGTTGAACCTCATTCCATATCACACCCCTCCTTGTTTCAGCCTCTAGTTTCCCCTTGCTTTGTGCTTCCACCTCATTGACTTTGCAGTTCCTAGAAAAATATGCTGCCCCCTCCCACCACAGGGCCTTTGCACATGCCCTTTTCCTCTGCATGGAATGCTGTTTTCCCGTTCCAGTTAAACCAGGTTAGCATCCACTCACCCTCACATCTTATTTCTTCAGCCTAAGTCATTTTTTTTTCTTTGCCATTTAAGGTCTCACAAAACTATATTCTTTCCCCTTGGAGCACTTATCTCAATGTGTAATTATGAGTGATCATTTACTTTCTGGTTCCTATTCATGCATATGTTCCATGAGAGCAGGAATCATGTTTGTATCATTGATCATTGTATCCTCAGAGCCTGGTACAGTGCTTGGTACACAGCAGGCACACAAAATATCTACTGATGAAATGAATCAGTAAGTGATTGATTCTTTCTGAATTTCCCATCAAAGTATCAGCAGGGAAATCAGGCAGAGCTTCTGAGGGTCAGCAAAGAATATGCTTTAGTCTGGCCCAGGGGCAGTGCATGAGCCAGGAAATACAGAAGTGGCTGCCTACAACTTGCTCCCTGGCCCTTGCCCGCCCCCACTCCCAGGCCGCCGACAGCAATTCTGCCTCCCACACTGGAATCCCAGGGCATGGTGCCTGGAGGCAGGAGTTAGGCTTTGAAACAGCCACTTGACTAGGAGACCACTAATTCCAGTCTCAGCTCTGTGGCCTCCTAAGTGTGACCTTGGGCAGGTGCCCCCTTAACACAGACAGCAACTCCCCATCTGCGAAAATGCTGCATGTGGCTGAGTTGACCCCTAAGAGCCTTCCCCCTCCAAACTATGTGTCTCAGGAACAAACGGAAGGACTGGGCTTGGGGCCTTGTTGGCTGAGAGTTATTCGTGAGGCATATTTGGCAGGTCTCACTGAATCCTGCCCATGTCACTCCTCTGAAGAGTCACTCCCATGTGGGAAGCACAACAGCCAGGGCCTCTCAGCCTGTGGGATGACCCACCCCACAGACCTTCCTGCCAGAGGGTTTGAGGTCCCACCAGGTCTGTTTATGTTAGCCAACCCCAGGGAGAGCTGGAAGCCTAATGCCTGGTTTGGCATCTGAAACCCATGAACGCTGACTCAGGGTCCAGCTTGTTCTAGACTCCTGCCCCAGCTTCACTGCCCTGTTCAGAAGCTACAGCCTCCAGCTTGCGGGAAGGCCCTCTCCCCGGGAATGATGTCGGGAAGAGCCAGAAGGAGTCTTACCCAGCTGACAAGAGCGTGCTGTGGTTCACCTCATTCAGGGATCTGTCTTTTATTCTGGGGTCTACCTTATTCTGCAACCCTGGCTGGCTGGAGTAGGCAAAGCCTTCTGGGAAGCTCTGATTATCTTATCTGGGTGATGGCAGATTCACAGGAGCATAGGCCAGGCCCACTTTGAGGGTCAAATGTCAAGGTCATAAATGCAAAAGCAAGTGGGAGTGGGCTCAAGAGAACCAGATGGAGTCTAAAGAAACTAGGCCACGTGGAACCACAGACCTGAAGACACCAGGCAGAAAGTCAGAAAACCTAACATGCCAGAGCTAGAAGGGACTTGGGCACCCCTGCAACCCTGTCCAACGACTCCTGGTGGAGATGGGGACACCAATGCCCAGAATGCCTGTGCCCTTGGTTTCACCTGCTGTCTGAGGCCTCGTTTGAATTCTGTTCCTAGAGAGTCAGAGGTCTTTGACCAGATTACATCTCCTCTCTTCTGGCCCAGTAGACAAGGCAGGGGTTCATCAGAAGCAAGGGTTAAGCTGGGGCCCACCAATACGCTAACTCCCTAAAACTGTTTGCAAAATTATGTGCATGGGTGTCCCGGTGTGTTTTTGTAAGGCAAATCCGTAGCTTTCCTGAGATTCCTAAAGATGTCCAAGATCCTGGAAAGGCAAACTTCCTACTTTCTGGGGTGGCAGGAAACCAGGCAGGGGCTTCAAGAGGTTAAACAGTGTTCAAAAACAGAGGTCAAACAAGATGAGGTCAAACAGCTCCAAGATAGTGATTTTCAACTGGGGAGCAATCCCCCCCCCCCGCCACCCCGGGGACATGTGGCTATGTGCAGAGACATTTTTGATTATCATTACTGGGAGGGTACTACTACGGTCTAGTGGGCAGAGGCCCAGGATGCTGCCAAACGGCCTACAGGGCACAGGACAGCCCCCAGCAACAAAGAGCTGCCCGACCCACAGTGCCGATAGAGCCGAGGCTGAGAATCCTGCTCCAGGACAAGCATGTGGGGCATGCAGGGAAATGGAATAATGAGCTCTCTTCCCCTCTGCCTCTGGGCATGAGTCCCCTAGCCCTCTGAAGGGGCTTGCTGCACGCCCAGTGGTCTGGCAGAGATGCCACTGGGAAAGGAACTTTTGGTCCACAAGCTAACACCGCGCTAATGCCTGGGCACTTGCTGTGCCTGAGCTGTGCCTGGTGGCTACATATCCCCAGTCAGGCAGGACTCATGTGGTGCTGAGGGTGATAGCTCACCGCCTGGGGGTGGGCACACGGAGGCACTGTTCCTGGTCACTTGAAACCCAGTCAGAAAAGAGAGCTGCCAGCCAAAACAAGCTCTGCGTGAAAAGCCATTCCCAGGCCCAGAGGGCAGGAAGCCGCCACACACTTACCTTCAGACAGCTTGGACACCACCTTCCCCTCATCTTCCTCTGGGGGAAGATGCGAAGAGAGGTGGGAGGGAGGAGAGACAGGCGAGAGAAGCAGGTCAAAGAGGAGAAAGGAAGAGCACAAAGGAGAAAGAAAGAGTGGTTAACAGGGATTATTTCTTGAAAAAGAGACTTTGCTGAGAAAATGGGGGTGGGCAAGCAAAGCGAGGCAAGAGCAGAGCTGGACTCTCCCTGGAAGAGCCCCAGGTGAGGGGAGAAGTGTCGCCCTGTACAGGGCTTCCCGGCTCCAGGGCCGGGACTGGGGGGCAAGCGAGGCACAATGTAAGGAGGCGCTTACTCTGGGACCTGGCAAGTCCCACATACTCAGTCCCTGTGCCCAGGGCTTGCGTGGGCCAAATCTCAAGCAAACATGTGCTGGCCTGGTGAGAGGTAGGTTCCCAGCCCCCTTCAAAACCCTGTGACTCAGTTTCCCTGGCCATGCAGACACCGTCTGAGTGGGAGTCCATGCCCAAGTTGTGTGTCTAGTGGGTCACAAATGCATGCTGTTCCTCTCCTACCTGGCTGGATCAGTCTCCTGGTGACTAAGGAAAAAAGGTTAAGATTGGCCCCAAGGGCCTCAGTCTAGCCCTAAAACCGGAGTCTAGGGAGCAACTCCCTCGGCTCAGCCTGCTCAAAGTGGTTGCAAAGGGCCCATAACCACTGCTCTCTCCTTCCACATGGAAGGAGAGGGACTGAGGAAGTCAGTGGTATGAGCCTGGGGCAGGGGAAGCCCTACTCCCCAACAGGGCCCTCAGTTCCGCCTTCCACTCTGTAACCAGCACAGGGTGTCTGACTCAAGGCAGAGCTGGAGAGTGGCCCAGATTGGTAGCCTCTTTCCTGCCACAGCCTCCAAGCTCCCAGGTGCCCTTCCTCAGGTGCAGAGCAAACCACGGTGCCGTGCCAGGAATGCAGAAGAGGGGCCAAGGCTGGGGGAGGATCAGGAGCCCAGTGGTGGCAGAGACCCAGGGCTGAGGGCGAGAGGGCTGAGAAGACAGCCAATAGAGGTAGCTCTGGGTCGCAGGTTTCTCAGGCAGGGTTTTGTGGATCAGAAGAGGCAGAATGAGTGAGCACTCTGAATGACGGCTGTTGGGCCTCTGGCATCTCAAGGATCCTCAGAGCACAGCCAGCTGGGCTGGAAGTGGGGACCCTGGCTCAGAGCAACAGGGTCATATTTCTTTGGCCGCATATGTGTGCTTGCATGTAGGCAGCATGCATGTGTGTGTGTGTGTGTACATGCATGCAAGGGAGCATGTGTGTGTATATGTGTGCACATGTGTGCATGCATATCTGTGGGTGTTTGTGTGCATGTGTACATATGTGTGTATGTATGTGTTTGTTAGTGTATGTATGTATACATGTATACATGTATGTACACGTATGCCTGAACACTGGGGAACAGCAAAGTCAGGCTTCTGGCACAGAGCTGATGACTCCAAGGAAACAAGGCCAAGCCTTCAAATCCCCAAATCAGAAGAAGCTGGAAGTGGGGCCGACCCCTCAAGTCAAAGGCAGGAAGCTTGCAAAGGGATCTCTAACCATTGAACCCCTGCACAGAGAGCCCCCACCCAGGTCTAACCAAACGAGGGGCACAATAACAGCCTGGCATCTTGTTTCCAGAGAGCACCCCAAGAATCCTCCCGCTCTGGGTGTTTTCTGATTCCATCCTGAGGCCCCCGCCCAGGACAGCAGGGCCCCCCCGCCCCCAGCCCGCCAGCCTTGCCAGAGTCACTTACCGCCTGTAGGGTGCAACAGGATGTCCGCTGGGTTGTGGGGTTTCAGGCCCAGAGCAGACAGGGGTGTCTTCGCCAGACCCGGAGGGGAGCGCACTGTACCAGAAAGAAAAGGGGAGACACAGGGAGTAAGTGAGTGTGGGGGGTGTGTGGGGAGAAGGATGGGGGCAGAAGGGGAGGTGTGTGTTGGCAAGATGTGGACAAAGGAACCAGCTTCCAGCCCCAGGGGTTTGTGGCTTTGGCTCCACTGCCCCTTGCTTCTCTCTGTGTGTCTCCCAATTTCTGTGGTTCAAAGGACAAAGGCAAAGAGCACTGGGTTGGGAGCCAAGAACAGTGCCTTGCCCTGGCCTGGCCCTGCCCCCAACCTCAAGAAAAGAATTTGTGTCTAGGCTCTTGGTTTCTTCTCATGGCCCCTTTACATTACCCATAGATATTCAGGTGTCATTGGTTATCTCTGACTTTCTTCTTCTCCCTTTCCCTGATCCCACCCCCATCCCACCACAGTAGTTTTAACAATGCTTTTAGATGGACTTAGAGGAGAACAAAAGACAATGGAGTATCAAGATGATACACGCGGTAAAGGATAGGATGAGGAGTGGGAGACCACAGACTGGGCTGACGCCAACCTTGGAGACCTCAGGCCAGCCCTCAGCCTGTGGCTCTCCGGCCAAGGGTGTCTTTTGAAAACCTCAGAAAGAGAAAACTGCTCAGTGCTCTGGAAGAAGGAGAAGCCCTGTCCCCACAGTCTTTGAGCTAGAGCATCAACTCCCTGAGCAAGTTCCATCTTCATCCCAAACCATCGCCTGGGTTAAGAATGTCACATAACACACAATGTCAAAAAAGGGCTCTCAGGCTTTTTCCCATCAGCCAAGTACGTGGCCAGACTCTGAGCCATTATGATAAAAAAAAAAAAAATGGTTGTTATACCCAGTCACGAGGTTTCTCAGTGGTGACTGCCATGTTTCTTAACACACCTCTGAGGTGAAGTAAAACAGTGAGCTCTGTGTCTCCTATCAGGGACATCAAGAGCCCAAAAAGTCTGCAGCTCCTGAGGACACGCAGCCACAGACTTCAGCCAGACCCTGATGCTGCCTGCCCCACCCCCAATGGCCTCAGCAGACTGGACATGGCTCGCAGATGCCCAAGATCCACATGGCAGCTCCAAGACCCTCCCTGGCCCCTACTCCTTTTCCCAGGAGACACAGAGACCTAAAGAAAACAAACATAATCTCACAAATGCAAGCAATACACACAAGTAGTTGTGCATGTGCAGGTGTGTATATATGTGATGTGAGAATAGCAGCACATCACAGGGGTCCAGCTGTGGGGCCCACCCATTACTCCACCCTCACTCAGTTCTTAGATGCCCAATGGACAAACGCAGCACAGGAGACAAGTGTGGACAAACAAACCCGGCCGGGTATGGGGTAAGGTCTGGGTCTGTGTGTCTGTGACTTTCCCTCCCTCTATCTTTACACACACACATACAGAGATTTGATTTTCCCCATGCCCTATTCCCTAATACCTAACAGTATCCTACCACCTATCTGTCAGTTTGTTGTGCTGCAGTGGCTTGCATAATCCCGTGATGTTGAAAGCTATGCCACTGGCATTTCCAATACTAGCAGGATCACCCACGGAGGACAGATTTCAGTGGAGCTTTGGGATTAATACAGACTAGGAAGAAAGGCCTGGTGATCTACTTCTAAAAATTAGCCAACGAAAATGCTATGGATCACAACAGGATATTGTCCAATATAGTGCTGGAACATGAGCCCCCTAGGTTGGAAGGCACTACGATGGCTGCAGCAAGGGACTCAAACATACCCACGATTGTGAAGATGGCACAGGACTGAGCAACCTCTTGTTCTCTTGTACCTGGGGTCATCATGACTCAGAGCCAACTTGGTTGCAACTGACAATAACAACAATATGCTGTCTTGCTCATAGACACTTATTAAGCACTTATTAATGTTAGTCAAACAAATGGAAGGTTGACTGTAATTAATTTATCAAAGAATGAACCCAGTCTCAGATACCACTATTCATGGAGTAACCATGAAGATCTCCTGCCCACAAGTGTGCATCTATCTGTTTGCCCCACGGGTGGACCAGCAAGAGAAGAAGGTAAAGGAAACCAGAGGGCAGGGTTAGTGGGGGCTTCCTGTAGGACTCATTCTTTTCCCCCCTCACTCACCTTCATTTCCCTAATTCCTCCTTCCCCAGCTCCCAAGCAATCCAGCCTGTCTCCAGAGGCCAATAAGTGGGTGGGACTGAGCCAGGCAAGCCTTTTGCTTCATGAGAAATAAATTCCCCACACTTCTCCGCCGTCTTTCCTCTCTCCCTAGCATGTGCATTTATGAAATCTCTGACTTACTCATTCTCCCAACTGAGGCCTCCATGGTTGGCCAAGACGAGGGGAGAAGAATAGAGATAGGTACATGTGGCAAAACCCAACTCTAGCTCAGCCCAGATGGCTTCTATCCCAAACATGGCAATGCCCAAGACCCTGGCTGTTGGGACCAGACAGCAGATGGGAGCAGGTAGGAACGTGGAGGGCTAAGACTTGAAAGATTCTGAGGAGTCTTAGAGGGTTAAAGAGCTGTCTCTTAAATGTGGTCCATACATACAAAGGAATACTATGCAGCCATAAGGAAAAATGAGCTCTCAAATCATGTTGCAATGTGGATGAACCTGGAGGATATTATGCTGAGCAAAATAAGTCAATCACAAAGTGACAAATATTGTATGATCTCACTTTTATGAAATGACAAGAATATATATATACAGAGACCAATGTTCACTGGTGGTTACTGACGGGGGAGAGGGAGTGGTGAGAGGAAGAGGGGAAATCATTCTCCAGGTAGTAGTGACTTTTAGTTTATGGTGATGGGAAAGGTAACACAAAATGTGGGTAAAATTTGCACAGCTTGACTAGTATAAGTGATGTCACTAAGTTCTCCAAAAGGAAAAGGATGAATTGATAAATGCTATGCTACAGATAACTTCCCAACAAAAAAAGAGACAGAAAGATAGATCGAATAGGAGCTAAGATGCAGATACTTCTTAGACATAACCAGTGACTCACGAGATTAGTTTTCTTGAAGACTTAGGGTCCTAGTCTCACGGGTCAATTCTGTCAATTGGCATAACATAGTTCAAAAAGTTCATGTTCTACACCTAGTTTGGCGAGTAGTGTCTGGGGACTTAAAAGCTTGTGAGCGGCCATCTAAGATACAACTATTGGTGTCTATTCATCTGGAACAAAAGAGAATGAAAAAAGTCCAAGAATCAGAGAAGGAACTAATTGTATCCATGAACCATGACCTCCTCTAATTTGAGACCAAAAGAACTAGACGGTGCCTGGCTACCACTACCGAACATTCTGCTCAGGGTCACAAGAGGCGGAACCTGACAGAAAGGGAAAAAATGTGGAACATAACTTCAAATTCTCAAAGAATCCAGACTTACTGGACCCACTGAGACTGGAGGAGCCCCCGAGGCTACTGCCCTGAAATACTCTTTAAACTTTGAACAGAAACTATCCTGTGAAATCACCTTTTTAACTAAATAGCAGGCTAGCTCAAAAAGTAAAGAATTTCACCCTTGAGAGCTGCACTCTTTAATTATCCATATGACACCAGATGGACAGCAGTTACTGTAAAGCATAAACAAGAAATTTGGGGCGGGAGGTGGGGGGAAGGGGCAGTGAGATTACAACTAAAGCAAGTGGAACACCTAGAACAGAAAAAATAAGAACGTTGACACAAACTGAAGAATGTAACCAATATTATGGCTTGCACGGTCCAATATGGCAGCCAGGAGCCACATGTGACTATTGACCACTTGCAGTGTAGTTCATTTGAATTGAGATTAGCTAGAAGTGTAAGACACCAAATTTCAAAGATCTAGTATAAAAAATACATATATATATAATATTTTAAGTAAAAAATATTTTAACAATATTTTATGTTGTTGAAATAATATTTTCAATATTTTAGGTGAAAGAAAACATACTATTAACATATATGAAAATATATATTTAAAGTTTTTTTAAATAAAATATTTCAATAATATTTATGTTGTTGAAATGATATTTTCAATATTTCGAGTGAAAGAAAATATACTATTAACATCAAGGTCACTGGTTTCTTTTTACACATTTTTTTAATAAAAGAATGTAAAATATCTCATCAATATTTTTTATATTATTTACCTGTAGAAGTTATGGAGCCCTGGTGGTGCAGTGGTTAAGAGCTAAGCTGCTAATCAAAAGGTCGGCAGCTCGAATCCACCAGCTTCTCCTTGGAAACTCTGTGGGGCAGTTCTACTCTGTCCTATAGGGTTGCTATGAGTCAGAATCAACTTGACGGCAACGGGTTTGATTTTTGATTTATTGAAATTATATTATTTTGGATGTTTGGTATTAAATATATTATTAAAATCGATTTCATCAGTTTATTTTTACTTGTTTTAATAAGGCTGCCAGAAAATGCGAAATGACAGGTGTGGCTCATGTGGTATTTCCATTGGACAGCACTGCTCTAGGGAGAACCATGGTTTCCCGGAGCGGATCAGTCACAACTTAGAATACTGCATCCCCAAGATGGTAGCCAGCACAAGTTCTGCTGGCACATGGGTCAGACGCTGTTGACACATTCCTCCCTTCTGCAGGACAGCCAGCTGCACTTCTCCTTCCCTCACTCCACCTCCCCTAAACGGACAGCTGAGAGGCTGGGCCCAGACAACAGCATCAAGCTCTTCTGCTGACCCGGGCCACTCACACAGACACTGGGTCACTCAATCCAGTCTGTGATGTTCCCTCACTGCTTCCCCCACAACTACCACCTCCCGCTCCTCTTAATGTCTTTTCTTCTATACAAAGGAACACTGGCCCCACCCTGGGGATTATTCAGGCCTTTTCTTTGGTTGGAAATGTCTCTGCCCTTTGGGGGTTTGCCTCACTAGTGAGTACCTCAGGGGGAGACCCACTAAATGCCCCTGCTTGGAGGCTGAGGACTTATGAGACAGGAATTCTATCAGCATGAGGGTTCTGGACCTTTCTTTCCTTTGTGGAAGCTAAATAGTTTCCTGAAATGGAAAAGGTGCCCCAATGAAGACAGAAATGGGGTCAGAAACAAGAAGGTCAAATGCCAGCAAGTCAGGAAGAGTCACTTTAGGATGGGGGAGAGAACATCCTCATTTTCCTCTGCACGTAGGATGCAAAAAGACTCAATCACTAGGCAACTTCCATAACATGGGAGCCCAGGGACCCCACAGTCACTCAGTCTGGATCCTAAGACTGGGGCTGCTGCATCCTTAGATGCATGGTCATGGACAAAGAAAAAAACAGTGGCCTGAAGACATGGCAAAGGACAGGGTAGGGGTAGAGGGGGAGGTGAGAGGAGTCCTGGGGATGGGAAGGGGCAAATTACGACCCACGCCCAACTTTGCTGGCACACTCCCTCCACACCCCAGACCTGGGGCACTTACACAGGTAGAGGTTGGGGTCAGGGCTAGAGGTGGCACAGGGAGACAGGCTTAGCAGGGAGGTCTTACCACCACTGGGCGAGGGGCTGGCTGGGGAGGTCGCCTCCATCTCCTCGAAGGCCTCCTTGTAGCTGTGCAGATGGGGCTGCAGGGGAAGAACAAAGGGTAGAAAAATGGGGGGATCCACTGGTGGCCATGCACTGAGGAGGATAAACTTCCCCTTCAGATGGCCTGGGAAACAAGGACAGTGCGGTAACTGGTCTACAATCACCTTGCCAGCCTGACTACCCACAGCTCCTTAGGAAAATGGGGATTAAGTGAGATCTGGGCCATTCACAGCCCCAACAACTCCTTGTACTTGAGAGATTGAGAAAGTGGCTGTTTTCAAGGTCATTGTCAAGAATGGATGGAATTCAGGAGCATTCACCTTGGAAATATTTCAGAACAAGGCAGCAGCTAAAGTGTAGGGCTGGGGTTGGGGGACTGCGATCCTGTCCGAAGGCAGGAGGAAAAAGATGCCCAAAAGCCATTTATATCTAGAATGGCTCTTTAGTCTGGATTTTATAGGACAGTTAGATTCTCTCTCCAGATGTGGTCCATGGGCCACCAACATCAGACTCATTCGGGGTGCACGTTAAAAATGCAAATTTCTGGGCTCACCCCAGATTTCCTACATTGGAATCTCTGGGGTGGACTTGAAAATCTACATTTTTAACAAACTCCCGGGGGTAACTGTCTGCCCACTAAAGTTTGAGACCTACTGCCTCTAACTACTGAAACGTCTCAGAATGCAAACATGTTGACATCCAAGTTATATTTCCCAGGGGAACTCTATATGATCTCATTTGGAGTTTTGAGATTGTGGTCCCCTACGTCATACCCAAGGAGCCTGGTTTCGCAATGGTTAACTGCTAACTGAAAGCTCAGCAGTTCAACCCCACCAGCGGCTCCACAGGATAAAAGACTTGGCAGTCTGCTCCCGTAAAGATTACAGCCTTGGAAATCCTATGGGGCAGTTTTACTCTGTCATATAGGGTCACTATGAGTCGGAATCAACTCAACAGCACACAACATGTCATACCCTGTATCCTTAACCACCCTACTAACGGACTCTCTTTAAGTCTCAGTGCTAAGGTAAGAAGTGTCAGAAATTAGAGGCATAAAAGCTCTTTGTGTGGGGGGTAGGGGGAATAGGGTCCAGATTCCACACACCAGAGAAGAGGACTGTGAGTGACGATGCAGGGAGGACAAACACTACTACAGGCTGACTGATCGGTCAGTCCCACCAAGTTGACTTTCAGGTCCCTGGAGTGCTAAGGTGGGCTCTGCTCCCCTCTGTGGACCAGGAAGAAGCCAAAGACTCACCTCTTTGGGACGCCCTCCAGGATTGAGAGCAATGGTAAGAGCCAGCTCCGGGGAGACACACTGGACGGGGGAGCGGACCCCAGGGCTCCGGGGGGATGTGGGTTCTGGAGACTGGTTCTCATACTGTCCATCGCTGGCTGCCCGCCTCCGGAGAGGGGCTGGGGGCTCTGTAGGCTGCTTCTCCCGAGCCTGCACTCCTGGGAGGAATGGCAGGGGTAGAAGGCTATCAACATATTGTGTAAGAAATGAACAATGGGGACTAACCCACCCAGAGAAGGCAGTCATCTTAGCTCAGGGGCAAGCTGGAGCTAGGCCTGTCTCCCCTCAACACCACCCAGCCTTCCAACTCGGCCCGCACTCGGGCTTTCTCTGCAGGGTTGAGGATCTGCTTAGACTGGGCTAAGTCTCCACCAGGAATCTCCATCCACACTGCGTTAGGGCCAAGAGCACAAAGGACTGATACAAGAAACAGATGTCAACTCTGTCCAACCCCTGGAGGCAGAGGGCCAGAGATTCCAAGCAAAGGAGGGAAGGAGGAGGGAGGGAGAGACAGTCTCCAAGGCAACTGTATCAACCAACAAGCAACATCAAGCCCATGGGGAAGAGCTATTGAAAAAGTGCTAAGAATGTATCATCTTGTGAATGGTGTTCCCAAAGAGAGACAAAAGAAGAATTAATTCCTGTTATGGAGTCCCCAGCTTCAACTGACCCCTGGGATTGCTGGCCTTCTCTAGGATGCCCCTGCCTTTGCCTAGTGCTCCTCTGAAACCTCTCCCAACCTCCCTTATACTGGTCCCTTAGCTACCCACCTCCTTCGCTTGCCCAAAGATGGCGGAGGCTTCTACCCTGTCTCTCCCAGCAGAACAGTAGGCAAAGAGAGCCCTGAGGTCATGTGGACCATCTGCTTTTCTGCACTTCCCTTCCTACTCCACAGGCCAGGGGACATTGTTAACCTCACCCACTTTCCTTCCCGCTCCCTCTTTCAACATCTGGGCTGAGGCGCAGAATCCACTGCCTCATTGAGCTGGCTCCCGGAATCTTAGAAAGCTTACTTCCAGGGTCTCAGAGGTCAAGATCTCACCCTGGGCCAGTGGGAAGGAAGGGTGGACTCCTGATCATGATTATCTTCTGGGAAGAGAGTCTTGGCCCTGCCTTCACCACCACCAGGCAGGGAAGGAAAGGCAGCTGCCTTTCCTGGGACTTACCAAATGTCCCTGGTCACGTGGGACAGAGGATCTGGCCTCCGTAGCCTCATGCCAGCACATCTGAGATCACTGAGCAATGGCACGTGCAAGTGTGCACACACACACTCACTGCTCGCCCCCAGGAACGAGCCAGTAAGGCCAAGCAGAAATCACCCGCATTCAGATGGAATCACCTTCTATCTACAGTGGGGTCTTCATGCCCCCAGGCAGCCCTCAGCTCCCCAGGCATCCCCTGGCACAGCCACAAAATATGCTGTGAAAAGCATAGGCAGAGAAGCTTCCCTCCAACTTGTCATGAACAACAGGCTGCCAGCTACCAAGTGCTGGGATGGACACACAGACACACACGGTCACTCTGAGACACGCAGTCACACTCATCCGTAACTAGGGACGAGCAGCAGAATCTGGACATTAAGTGCAGAAGGTGCTGGGGTGGGGCTTTGAGCTTCACTTTGGGCCCTTCACTATTCAGAGGCAGCCCTGACATCTCCACCAAGACAGAGCCCAATGGCGGCAGGAGGTGGACTCTGCCCTCATTCTACTGCCCACAAACTGCTTTCCTCAAAGCACAGAAGCTTTGATGTGCCCTTATCTTCAGAATGGTAAAATGGAGGATGCATTAGTCCCAACCATGGGCTGTCAAGAGCCTTAGCCAGATGAAGGATGGGACACAGCTTTGACACGGTTGAGCAGCGCACTGGAATTGTCCAATCCGGGCTTCCCGGGCTCACGGTGCAGAGATCCTGCCCTTGTGCCCTTGGCCATACTCCTCCCCCAGCCCTTCCTCACATCGGCCTCATGAGAAGCTCGGTCAGAGCTGCCGCTGGCTTCATTCCTGGCAAAAACATTAGAAGAAAACAGACACAGCCATTGATTTTCTAATAATAATTGTGACAAAGAAGGCCCATTTGGGAAAGGCTCTTGGGGTTTGGAATGGATTCAAACTCCAAGGTTAAAAGAAATGCATTAGGGCTGGTCTCTGCTCCCGGCTCCCCATCTCCTGGCAGCCTCTTTCTGGCAGATTCCTTGGCCTTTTCAAGAGGTGGCCAGTTCTCCTGTTTGGACATTTGGTGTTTGCCGTTGAAAAATGGGTTTGCCTCAATTTGAGACACTGACTTTCCCAGACAGACAGAGAATCTTCTCCTTGCTCCACCCAAGACATTCTACATGTTCATGGGCTATGATGGTGACTGCAGCACAGGGGATGAGGCTGGCCTGCAGGAGGGTTCCTCAAATGTGGAGAGCATGAGACACAGAAAAGAGGCCACTGAGACATCTGAGAATTGTACCTTCTCAATCCCCCTTCTCCAGCACCATCTCTCTGGCACTTGGGAGGCATGTTCTGACCAAAGACAAGGGGATGGACAGAACGACCTCCAAAGAGTGAAGGCACTGCAGGGCAGAGCCTCCCTCTGCAGAATGGGGAAGGCCCCACATTCCATTCCCATAGGGCCAACCCCTCCATCAGAGAGCACCCCACCACACCCGTGGCCAGCCATGGACATCTCCGTCTTTGGACACAGCGTCTCACTGTTGTCCCCTTTGGCAAGCCCTGATCTGCCCTGAAGCGCCCGGAGAGCCATGTTCCCTCTCTCTTTTCTTTCATGTTGGGCGGGGAGATGGGGCATGGTGGAGGGGAGAGAAGAGAGCCCCATTGTTCCTCAGCCAAGCTGGAGAGTCTGGACACAAGCTGATAGTCAGTGTCAGAGAGAGAACACCCCTCTCTCATGTCTCACAGACTGATGATAAAAATAGGCTGGCTCCCCTACCACCCTCCATACCATCCTCCACCCTCCACACCAGGATTTTCTCAGTCTCTTCACCCTGTGCTTTCTCTCAGGACCTCTGTCTCTATATGCTCCCTCCTTACACGCGCATAGGTGCACACAGGCATGCACACACACTCATGCACACAAGCACACACACATCAACTCCTTAACCCAACAGGAATGGCAGTAGGACACTGGAATGATGGGGCACTGAGTGAAGTCACTGAGTCACCTTCAGGACATCTGCAGTCAGCCCTACCCCAGCAGGAGACCAACCCATATGGTCTGAGGAAGCAAATGAAGAAGGGAGAAAAGGGAGCCGGCCCAGAAGACTCTGGAAGGTCTTGCCAGCAGGCTGCTGAGTCGTGTTCTACCCAGACTGAGGAGCGGGGAACCCTTATGCTCTTTAGAATAACAACACCCTACATTTCAGGAGCCCCTTCTGGTTCTCTAAGGGCCACGTTACACACCACACCACACCACACACACAGAGCTGCAGTTCTGGGAGCTGTAGTCCTAACATAAATCAGTGTTCGCACTTTGACAAAACACAGCGACCCGCCACCCCTGGATCCCATACGCCAGGGTCAGGCCTTGTCACATGCCTCCCCTACACCACCTCCCACCACAGGCCACCTCCACCCCACAGACCCAGCTCTTCTTTCTTTTTCCAGCCTTCCGATTTCCAAAAGACTGGGTTCCTCAGCTCCAGATGGTGGGGCTGGGTGTCCGGCTGCATGCCTGGGGCTCCAGAAGTGAGGGGGTCCAGGAAGCCACCTGCTGGGCCAGGGTACCAGAAAGCCACACGGCAACTACACTAACAGCCCCAGGGCAAGCCATGCCAGCTCCCCTCAGGACAGGGCCACTGCCCCAGAGCCTGCCCCAAACCCCAAGCCCTGCTGAACACTGCACTCCCCACCACTGGGCCGAGAGAGGTAGAGAGAGAGGAGAAGATGGAGCGGGCAGTCTACTAGAGCCATCTCCCAGTTATCCATGGACTAGGGAAAGGAATCAGTGAAAGGCCTAGACATAATCATTGCGAGCCAACAGTTCCCATCACCCTCTACGCCTTTTCCTGGAACTGCTCAAGGCCATGGCACGGGGCAGCCTGAGCCCATCATCTTCTCCCTAACCTTGGCCTCCAGGCTTGGAGGAGCAGGAGAAAGGATTGGTTGACATCCTTTCAGTGGTAAAAGCCTATGAGCCTGTATGTCCCAGAAAGTAGGGGGTTGAAGTCAACAGTCTACATCATCCTCACATAAAGTCACTTGACCCCTGATGAGGGCCCATCGTGTCCGGGGTGTGTCACAGCCACCAGGCCAAATATGCAAGGCAGGGCTTCAGGGGCTACCATTCCTCCATTTTTCAGATTTGGAAACTGAGGTCTGGGTAATTCAGAGATTTGCCTAGGTCACAGAAGTGGTCACAGGCAGAGCCAGGACAGCCACCCAGGGTTCTGACTCTTGGCCACAGGTCCTAGGATCAGAGATTCAGGAGGAGGTCAGCGGAGGTACTCTACCTGGGCCATGTCCTACTCAAGAGTGGACAGAGCAGCAGATGCTGAGGCATCACTGTTTGCCTGTGCCCAGCGCCTGATGCATAGTATGGCCTGGTTCCTCAGGGGGATCTGGCCAGAGCGACCAGAGTGGTAGGCTGAACCGAGCCCTCACTCAGGGGCAAGGGGCACCCTCACTGCAAAGCCCTGTGTCTCCACGGGGAGCCCCAAAAGTGAGCCAAGGCTGGAAGCATCAGGCCTGTGTCCATGCAGAAGTGGGAGCACTGCTCATGCAGGAAGGATGGGAGGATAGAGGAGAGAGGTTGGCGAGAGGAAAAGGTGGGCAAGGAAAGAGAAGAGGGGGCAGTGAGAAAAGACAATAAGAAAGAGATGAAAAGGGGGAGAGGAAGAAAAATGAGGAGGAAATGGAGAAGAATGAGTGAGAGAAGAGAATGAGGAAGAAGGTGGGTGAGAGGAATAGCACATGGTGAAGAGAGGAAAGAGAGAAACTAAGAGCTAAAGCGAGGGACAGAGAGCTATAAAGGAAGAAAGGAGAAGGAGAGGAGCCAACCAGAGACGGAAGAGGATCGGAGCCGGTGGAGAGGAAGGTGCTGGAAGCTGACACTCTGCCCAATGCCCTGCAGTTTGGCATTATATGCTGCCCAAGCCCCACCCCAGGGGAGCCGGCAGGAGTGGGAGATAGGGAAAAGGCAGGCAGGGGTGGAGGGGAGATACCAGGCAAAGAGGGCACCCCACCAATGGCACAAAGGACAGATGAACACGGGACACGTGGAGAACGCAGGGGATGAGGAATTCAACAAGACGAAACAAAACAAAAACAAAGAGAAAATCAAGATTAGTTGGTGCTGAGAGTCGAGAATCCGTCCACATACTGAAGGGCGGTGGGGAGGGTGTAAAACAAAAAGAGAGGGTGGATCAGGGCCTTGCTTCCCAAAAGCATGGGTGGCCCTCGTGCTGTTTAGTAGGATAACATGTCTCTCTCTTTTCTACCCCCAGAGTGGGAGGAAGAAGGTGCTGGCTGGGGCCAGGAGATTTCAGTCCTGGTCACCCCATACCCTCACCAGCTCCTCACAGTCACCATGGCCTTCCCAGGGCCTCTCCTACTTTCAAAGTCACCTGCCTCTTCCTGATTCGGCGGTGACCCTTCTAGCCTGAGCCCAAGGGTCACACTCCCCAGTATGCTAGCATTCCTCACCCTTTGGCTCTTCGGTCAGACCTTCCTTAATAATTCTCTCCCCCACTCCTGCCCCAAGCTGCTGAATGCCCCCAGAGAAAGTCCTAAAGTGAACCTGTTTGGATGCACTATAAGGACCTACTATGTTATCCTTTTATTCACCCTGTTGACTTCCAATTCTCTTTCACACCACAATGTCTGCTCTAAACTTTTTCATTCTCCTCAAGAGGCCAATTCCAGCCCTCTTGGGTGCCAGGGCACCATGTTCTTCGGCTTCCCTCTACTTTGCAAACTGCCCATTCCAGTTTCCTCTCATGATTCCACCTCATGTCTCTGACCTCTAAATGCAGGAGGCCCCAGGACTCAATCCTGGCACCTTTCTCCACCTGGACTCAGCTGCTAGGTGCTATCATTCAATCCAATGCTTGACATGACATCCATACGCTAACAACTCCAACATTTCTTTCTAAACTCCAACCCTTCCAATTTAAAGTCCTGATTCCACTCCTCTTTGAATCTCATGAGCTTCTCAAATCCTAAATCACACTTGCAATATTCCTGCTATACTTACTCTTTCCACATTCTTACCCATTTCAGTAAAGAGCAACTAGGGCCAAAAACCTTGACTTTTTTCTTTCTCTCAAATCTCATCTCTAATCCATCTGTAAATCCTGTTGGCTTCATCTTCAAAATGTCTACAATCTGAGCCCTTCTCACCATCTACACTGCTACAACCCTGATCAATAGTAGCAGCCTCCTAACTGGTCTCCCTCCTTCTATCCTGGACACATAGAACAATTCAGATGATGTCACATCTCTGCCCAAATCCTTCCAAAGGCTTCTCGTGCCACATGTGGTAAAAGCCAAAGTTCTTACAATCACCTACAAGACTCACTACAAGCTTGCCCCCATTCTGACTTCATGTTCCACTACACTCCCCTCCATTACTCTGTTCTAGCCATACCAGGCACCGGCCTCAGGGCCTTTTCACTTGCTTCTCTATATGGCCCATTCCCTTACCTCCCAATGAAGCCTTCCCTGACCAACCTATGTAAAGTACAACTACCCACCTAACCTCTACCTCTCACTGGCACTTCACCTCTTTATTTATTTTCTCCATGGCACTTATCACTCATTTGAGAGATTATATAGTATTTGCTTATTTCTTTATCATCCCTCTTCTCCAACTAGAATGGAAGTGTCATGAACGCAAGGGTTTTCCTCTATTTTACTTGTAACCATTCTCCCAGAGCCTAGACTAGCACGTAGCACTGATTCATGAGCCTTGACCTCATCTCCTATTTCCATGATGAAATAAGAAAGGTTGGTTCTCAATTCAAGCTCTCAAATCTTGACATCAATTTTTTTTTTAAGCTTTATCCATCCTTTATTTTTATTTCATGAAGAGGTTTCTTATCTACTGGTTAAGCCTAAATTATCCACTTGAGATCCTAAGCCTATCCCTCTTATCTCCTTAGAGACCTCATTCTATCACTTTATTTCTTTCTCCTATATCTTTTTCTTCTCCCTCCTCCCTCCATAGTCAATCTCTGCCTCTCCAACTCCTCTACCTAAAAATATTCTTATGACTCCTATATTCACAAGAGTTCCCAATATCCTGCTGCCCTCTGTAGTTACCATTCTCTTCCCATTTATCACAAAACCACTCAAAAGAGTAGTTGATGTGCTGTCTTCACTTCCTCTTCACTCTCTCCTCAATCCCTCAGAGTCTGGCTTCTGTCACCATCACTCTTCTGAAAATATGCTTTTGAAAATTACCAGCGGCCAACTAATTGGCATGCTCAATGAATTTTTCTCAGTCCTCCTCCTCATAACCTCTCCACAGTGACACTGCTAACCCCCATACCCTTCCTCTTTGAAATCCTTCACTATCTTGACTGCGATGATGAAGCACTGTCCTCTCACTGCTCTGAACATTTGTTCTCAGTCCCCTTAACAGCCTCCACTTTCCCTCATGACCATCTATCCTAGGTTCTCTTCTCCCCATGCTCAAAGCTTCAACCTTCACTTCTGTGAGGATGACTCCAAAATATACAGCTCTTGCCACTCTTTTTAAACCCCAATTCCAGATGTTCAACTACCTTCCACACATCTCTACCTACAGGCTCCACTGTCACCTCAAACTCAGCATATCTTGACTCCCAGCTTGTTAATGGAACCGCCATTCTGTTTCTATTCACAGACCCTCGGAATCATCTTTGGTGTCTCCCTCTCCCTTACTAACTACATCCAATCAATTTGTAAGGGTATGGGTTCTACTCTTACAGTGTCCTTGGCATTCACCTCTTCTTTTCAATTCCCATGGTCTGCACTCTAATCCAGTCCCCCATCACCTCAGCTATCTAATAACTTCCTAGCATCTCCCTACTCCCACTCTTCTATTTTCCACTTTTCCTGTCAAAAGCCAACAGATACATCTTCCTAACCTATAACTCTGATCATGGTATGTTCCCCTGATTAAAGCACAGTAATGGCTTCCCATATTGTTGCTAGGTAAAACACAAACTCCTTAGTCTGCTGTCTGAAGCGTCTAGAGACAGGCCCCAGGCTACTTTTCCTCACATAGTCTATATGCTCTCAATCTATTCACCATTCTTCAAATATTTCCTATGCTTTCCTGACTTCATCCAAATATTTACTATGAACTTTCTGTCTGTTGACCCTACTCACTTTCAAAATCTGACCCATATTTCAAGGATCCGTTTGAAACCCATGCTCAACATGGTCTCTCCAATCTCTGAGTGATCTCTCCTGCTTCCCTTCACTCCCACAGAACTGTCCATACTTTTCTTATTACAAATGGCTTGATTTTAAAATTCCAGTTCTTTCTTCCCCCACTAAACTTCAGACTCCTTAAGGATAAGATCCATATCTGATTTCCAATATGCACTGAAATCTCTACCTCTAGAGACATCTGAGATCAGTACAGTCACAGAATCAGGAACATAAGATAACTACAGTGGACTCGCCAACTCTGACTCTTATTTCTTTTTCTTGTCTTACTGCATTGACTAGGACAGCCAATACATTGCTGAACGACAGTGGTGATAACAGGCATCCTTATCTTGTCCCTGACTACAATGGTAATTCTTCTAATGTTCCCCAAGAAAGTGTGATATGTACTATAGATTTCTGGTATGTACCTCCATCAAGTTAAAAAAAAAACTGTCACTACATTCTCTGAGCTCTAAGCTGAAATAAGACATAAAAGGTGGTTGGATCAAAGTGGAATGAACTAGGGACATAGTACTGAGGTATGGAGGGCAGCCAAGGAGGAAAAGACAGACCTAAGGGAGAAAAGTCAGGAGAAACCAGATCAAGTTCTAGGCCATGAAATGGTTCTCCCTCAGACCTGAATTTCCTAGGTTACTCATGTTGAAGTTTATGTTCTAGCTTCTTTCAAAAGAAAGTAGAACAAACAGAAAGAGGTGGTGCCGGAGTCTATCCTCATTGGCTCCCAGACTATTTATATCCATTTGTCCCTCCTCTGCCCCTTTATCTAGATAACCACTACAGAGCCCCTGAAGGGCTACGGAGGAAGTTGTGCAAGCAGGAACTGCTGACACAAGAAGTTCTGTTGAAGACAGAACATGGAGCAAAGAGGCAACTTTCTAGGGAGCATGTGACTTCCCCTCTACACAGCTCATCCCTTCTCCTGACTGAGTCACCGACCATTGGTGCAGATGGTAGCAAGATTGGGGGATGGAGATGCTGTGTGCCAACAATATCTTTCCCTATGCTTCTTAGCAGTCAAAGCCTGAGAGGCTAAAGGATACAGAGGTTGATGGTCATGACCTTGGCAAGTGGCAGGAGAGAAAAGGCTGAGGGAAGAAGATCCACTAAAGGGTAGACATGCCTCCAGGGCCCATTAGGGTTATAGCTTCCTCTTAAGCAAGCTCTAGAAGAGCTTCCTCGGGGACGGAACTGGGCCTGTGTCTTCTTGGGAACCTTTACATACTTCCGTGAAACTCTAATTTCTTTGCAGTTCCCCTCCTCTAGCCAAACGCTCAGTCCCAGGCCAGATCAAGAGCAGGTCAGACTTCTCAGGTTAGCTAATATCTGACCCCTGATATTTGGGCTAAAAAGAGAGATTATTTGCTATTCTCTATTCCTTTGATCCGACAGCACTGGGTTTTTTTTTATTCCTTTGATCAGGTAACCTTCTAGAGGTGGTTCCAGCAAGCCTTGACTCTGGGCGAAGGCCTTGGGGCCACAGGTATCACTGAAAAGGGCCTTCAAGGATCTGTGAGGTTACTGCCTGTCTGAAGTGGGGGGCAAGTCTACCCTGCCTGGAGGCGGGGGTTTGGACAGACTAACTCTTAGGGAAGTGCCTGGCCTGAGTCTCTAGGGCTCTGTAACAATACCCATTGTACAGAAGGAAAAGAAAGGTGAGGCTGGGCAGCAAAAGCACCAGGAAGCCCCATACTTCCCAGAGCCTGAGCACAGTGTGTGCCCTGAAGATCCATGGTGACCTGGGAACCAGGAGCTCCAGGACAGGTCTCGGCATTCTCTAAGAGATCTCACCACAAGAGCCAGCAGAGTGGGGCACTGGAAGTACTTCTGCTCTGAAGTATAGGCAGAGGGCATCCATGCCCTGCACCCAGGTCCTGGACCTAGCCCAAGAGCCAGCTGGCCTGCCCCCTCAGCTGCTTCCCCAAACCCACCATCATCCCCAGGAGGGCGTCTCCTTCCCTCCCTGCAGCTGGCCTGTGATTCAGCTTTCCCTAAATTTAGGAAAAAGGGTGGAGATCAGAGCCAGCTGCTCAGGTCCTCTTCTCCTCCCTGAGCGGAGGGGAGGCACAAGGCCCACCTAGCCCCACACTCTCATACTCCACTCCCGCCTGGTGTCACCTGCACGACAAAATCAATCTACAGGATCACCCGCCCACTTTGGCTTCCCCATGGAATGGTCATGGGCTTAGGCTACCGGGAATGAAGGGAGCCCCAGCTGTCCTGCCCAACATAGTAATGGATGCTCAGCCCTGCTGGTGGCTTTTTTGCCTTTATCTCTCTAATCTCTGGCTGCCCCCTGTTCTCCTCTCTCTCAGGAAGATGTGTCCATCCTCTGACAGGGAAATGGAGCTTTGTTTCCCAGCATCTGTTTCCCATACAGGTTGGTCCTACAATGAGGATTAACAGAAAATCAGACCAAAAAGGTGACCTTGCCCTCCCCCACTCAGAGAAATGTCGCGAAAGACTCCCTCGGGGCTGAACACTCAGAGCCAAAGAGTACTGTCTCCAGCTTCACAGTGGCCTCTGGGAAGGCTCAGAAGGGAAGGAGTGTCTGCAGAGGCTCCTTCAACCCTTCCCCACACCTCCCCATGGAACCTAAGTGTGAGGACAGAGCACTGCAAGCGGGTACAGTAAGCGTCTTCCCTATGCCTAGAACATCCACATCTACACTCCAGCCCCAAAGTCACCACCTCCAGGAAGCTTGCCCTAAGTGCCTGAGGTGGTAGCCCTTGGTGCACACCTCCATCGTAGCACACACTGCACTCTAGTAGGACTATATTTCTGTGTGCCTGTCCCCTCACTAGACTGTAAGCTCCTTGAGGGCAGAACCCAAGAGACGGTCATCTCTGAATCTCAGTGCCTAGCCCGGTGCCTAGCGGGCATGAATGCAGGAAGACATGGCCAGCACATGGCTCCTGACAGTCTCTGGGTAGGGCCAAAGCAGCACCAGCCAAGGAGTGATTGCTGTGTCTGCACCCTCTTTCCCAGCAAGACCAGCCAAGACCAAGGTGAAGAGGGGCAGAGGGAGTAAGGAGGGAACACCTAGGATCAATGGTCCCTGAGGCTCTTACCTGCTACCCGGTGGGCCACCAGCCCTTCCAGGTTCAATGGCTCTTCCTCTGGAGTTCGGGATGGGTCTGAAGTCACCTCCTTTGATGGGAGCTGAGGCTGCGTGGGGAGGCCAGGGAGAGAGGCCGGGGGCTGCTGAGGCCCTAGAGGGCTATGGGCATTTGGAAGAAAGGCAGACGAGGAGGAGGAGGCTGGGCTCTTTGGACGGAAACTCTGGTTAAGCCCAGCTGGACATGGCTGATAATCATAAGGCAAGTAAGACCTGCCAGGTGGGATGGACTCCAGGGAGGCCCGTGGGGCCAGCTCAGCAGTTCCCAAGGAATGCCCACTCGGGATGTAGCCAGATCTGGACTGGGTCAGTGGCTGAGACTGGCGGGAGGATCCAGAGAAGGGCTGGGAGGAGAGTGGGGAAGCCCCTGGCCAGGCCCCTGGGACACTCTGGGACTTGTGAAGGGGGGCAGCAGCTGAGGCGGGCTCCAGATCCAGCATCAGCATGTTGAGGGCTTCAATGGATTGCTCAATCTCCTGCTGGGAGGCTGCCCTTGGGAACTCAGGGAGACCAGGGGTTGGGGTCTCTGACAGTGGCTGAGGGCTGGGTCTGCTGGGCACTAGACTGTCCAAGTAGGCTCTTTCCTGCTGGCGGGGAGGGGGACGAGGTGGCTGCTGCTGCTGTTGCTGCTGCTGCTGCTGCTGCTGCTGCTGTTGCTGCCACGAATTCAGCCCCCTCTGCACTGCCTCCCGGCTACTTCCACTGCGGGCTGGAGCTGGGGGTAGCTGGGGCTCAGTTTCCGGAAAGGACTGAGAGCGGAACATACTGCTGAGGTCATGGCCATAGTGGGAGGTGGTCACTGGCTGTGGCCAGGATGGGTGGGGGCCCTCCTGTTGGTACCCAGCTAAACCCTCCTGTGCAGAGTAAGAGGGCCGCACAGGGGCTGGGTGGTCAGCATGGGCAGGGATCGCCCGACTGGCTGACTCGTAGAGGTAGCCCCCACCATTGACCATGGGTTCCACTGGGTAGGGCTTGTCCAGACCATTGGTCAGTGGGGAGAGGGCCTCCGGGTAGCCCCCCTCACTGGTGTTGGTGACGCCATCCAGGGAGGACAGTGTACCCATGCTGCCCACACTGTGCCCATCCTGGTTGGGTAGCTCATCGTCCAAGATGTCTGTCTCCCGCTCAGATGTCAAGGCCCCACCATTGACATGCACCTGGGCTGGGACAACATGTCGACCAGAGGAGGGTGCAGCAGGGCCCCCAGCCTGGCGGGACCTAAGGTGCTGGGCGTGGTACATGGGGCCTTGCTTCTCTCGCTCTAAGCCAAAGCCGCTGAGCAGGCGATCCAGCTCACGCTTCTCCTCGGGGCTTAGGGCAGCCGGGGCACTGGAGGTGCCCAGGACAGGCTCATCAGTCTTGTCTGTCTTGGTGGAGGCTGTGGAGTTGCCCGAGTCACTGCTCACGGACAGCGTGTGCTCCACGTGGTTGGGGGTGGCTGAGAGGGTGGGGCGTGCTGTATTGACGGCCCCAGTGCTCCCGTGCAGGGAGTCCTTCTTCTTCACCTTGGCGTAGAGACTCCCGTCCAGTGGCCCCTGGGTGTGTCCCACCACCTCTGTAAGGGAGAGGGCCAGGGGAGATAACAGACAGCAGAGGTCAGTGGGAGAAGGGACATCTTCTGTTCTCCCAAGAAAGGAGCTAAGAGCTGCCATTCCCTGGATCCTTAAACCTTCCCTCTCACCACACTGTGAGAGAGCTAGGTGGGGAAAGGGAAACGACATTAGGACCCCCACCCAGGCTTTTGGGCAGAGCCCTTACCAACCCACAACTTCAGGCTAGGCAGAGCCTATGACTGGGCAGAGTGGCAAAGTGCCCCAGTCCACAGCCTTGGCTCTGGCATTTTACTAGCCATGACCATGACCACAGATACATAAATTACACTCTGGGTCTCAGTTTCCTTATCTGTAAAATGAGGAAAATAACAGCATCATTGTTGTTGTTAGCTACCATCAAGCCTCCGACTCACGGTGACCCCGCGCACAATGCAGCAAAACTCCAGTCACTCCTGCGCCATCCACACGATCAGTTGTGGATTGGACCGTTGTGACCCAGAGGGCTTTCACTGGGTCATTCTCAAAAGTAGATTACCAGGCCTTTCTTCCTAGTCCTAGTCTGGAAGCTCCACTGAAAACTGTTCAGCATTATAGCAACACGTACATCTCCACCAACAGGCCAGTGGCAGCTGTACGTGAGGTGCATTGGCTGGGATCTAACCCAGGTCTTCTGCATGGGAGGAAAGAATTCTATCCCCAAGCCACCACTGTTCTCATAAAAGTAGGGTGAACCATATGGAAATGCCAATATTCACTGGACATGCAATGCTGTCAGTTTAAGTGAGTTGACATTTACGCAGGTGAGAGCTCAATAGCTGAGAGCTACACCATCATCACCATTAATTCCTGAATGATGACACTGAAAGCATAATCACTCCACCTTCTCATCCCACCTCAGAAAGTTTCACCTTTACCCCTGCTCCCTGATTCCTGGAATTCCCTCACTGGGCTAGAGGGAAAACCCAGAACAGGCAGCCATTGCTAGAGACCCATTGCACAGAGAGGTGTGAGAGCCAGTCTTCTCTCATCTTTGACAGGGAGGCCAAGGAAGAGCCTAGGAGGGCAGCAGGGGTGCAGGGCTGGGGCTCTATAAGACAAACTTGTCCTCCACCTCCACAGCTGAGTTTGCCTCTGGCTCAACACAAAGAATTTTCTAAAACCATTCAGACATAAAAAGCCATTCATCCCACCCACCAACACATTTCCAGAGGCCTCTCCGGGGTCCTCCCCCAACCCTGCCCACTCCTCACTGACCCCTCCCCAGTATGAGCAAGTTCAACCCACACCACCAAAGCCCCAGGGGAAGGGACCCTGGTCAAGTCAGGCAGGCAGGCAGCGGGCCGCCAAAGCAAGCTCTCTGACGCCCCTACTCTGAAGCAGCTGAGGGCCCCTGGAAGTGCTGGCCAAGGCTGGGCTCCACACAGCCAGCAGGCCAGGGATGAGGGAATACACTCTCCCTCAGAACACTAGGGCCTGTGGGGGTGCAGAGCAGGGGCTTCAGGGACCAGGCAGAGGGGCCATTTTAGGGATCAAGAACACAAAGGTAGAGGTTTCCATCAAGGAGAGGTATCCCCCCACCACCCCCACACCCAGTGTCCTTTTCTTTGCAGACAGCTCTGGGGACTCCATGAGCAACACTTTCTCTGAAAGGAAAAAGTGAGCGCTGGGTGGCTCATGGCCAAAGGGCTGACTCAGGAACTAAGAACTTCCCCCACCCAGAGGAACTCAGTGATTTCACACCCTGTACAGTCAGCAGCCCAGCCTGGAGACCCGAGATGCACACACACACATGCACACGCACGCACACACATACACACCTCCCCTGCCCTCACTCCAACCCGGGCCTCAGCTGGCAGGAAAAGAAAGCCCCTTCCCAAACATTGCATAAACTCCAGCCCAGATACCCAGCAGTCACACACGCTCACACACAGAAAAGCAGACACAAAGAGACACAGAGACACACACAAAGATCAGCAGTCACGCTGATGAGAAACACTCAGTATATGCACACTCACAGGGTACACCAGAGAGGTGCCCACGCAACAGCCAGTGCCACATCAGAGAATGTGTGTGTGTGTGTGTGTGTATGCGTGTGTGTACACAAATACAACAATAACAGCCGACATTCAGTGAACACCTACTGTGTGCTCGGCACTTGGCTAGGCACTTTACACATATATTAGTTCTAATCCTGTGAGCAAGTAGTATTATTTCTATTTTAAACATGGAGAAACTGAGGTTCTGAAAAGTGAAACCATTTATTTGCAATCACATGGGGCCTGGTAAAGCTGGGATTTAAAATCAGAACAAATTGACCTCAAAGGTCACGTGACTTTTAACATGCCACACTGTCATATCACTCTCCCACACACATACGCACACACACACATAAAGTAGAATAAGACAGGAAAGGCAGAATACCCCATCCCCCAAATAAATACTTAAATTTAAAGCCACAGAATACGAACGTTCTGACCATGCCCAAGGATCAACCTTCAGGCCAGAAGTGGCAGCCTCTAAAAATAAACACTCATACAGAAGCCCACGGCCAAAAACAAGTGATCAGACAACCGCAAAACAGGAACATCCTGATCAACACACACACACACAAACCACAGGCCAACCACGTTACGTCACCGCGAACTAACACAGAGATGCCCAACAAGGCTCTCATGTTCCCTCCCCCACACACCCAGGGGCTGCATCTCTGCCCAGAACCATCTCTCTGCCCCCAGTCTTCCCTGGAGCTTTGGGGCTTCAGGCCTTCAGCCAGCAGCCTGCCCCAAGCGACACTGGGCCAGTGTTGCAGCAGTCCAGGGCTCCCTGGGAGGGGGACTGGTCTGAACTGGAAAGGGCCAGAGTTGTTTGGCTAAAATACGCTCTGAATCTCCAACAACCTGCCCCTTGTGCCTGGGCCCCCAGAAGCTGCCAAGACGTAGCTCCAGGCCTGGCTGCCTCTCCTCATCTTTCTTGCCTTTCATCGTCTTTAAGGGGGTCCAAGTTTGAGGAAAGCCTCCAAAAGGGCGGACTATTGCTTCTGGGATAAAGAGGGGGGAGCTGAAGTGTGAGAGATATTCCCCTCACACCGTGTCACCCCAAAGAACTGGGCTCCTTCTCTGAGGCTCACCATGCACAAGAGTCATGAGAATAGACCCCGGCTGGCTGCTTCCAGAAGGGGAAATTTCTGAAGGCAGGAGCTTCTCTCACACACTCAGACTTCAGCAGCTGGTTCCTGGGAGAATGGGGCTCCTCAGACCAGTCAATGGGAGTCTGAAGAGCTGTCTTCCCTGAGCCTGGAAAACCACTGGCCCCAGAGAACACAGGCCCACTCCTGTGCCCTGGCCCCACTGTGTAGCCTACACCATGAGGCACCCAGAGTGGTTATCCCAGATCTGTGATAGCCTCCAGCCCCTACACCCACTCATCCCCCAAGACCATGCTCTCATGGTCTAGGAAGTGGCGGAACAGTGAAGCAAAGGGTGAAGCGTCCAATGGCTTCTGCTTCCCCACTTGTACCCGGACACAGAAGCCAACGAGAAGCAAATCTCAGAGCATTCTTTCCTTTCTAGAGAAGGCAGACAGATCCACTCCAGCATCTCACTAGTGGTTCAGAAAAACAGAGCTTGGCTACTTGGCAAGAGAACTAAGAACGCATCCTCAAGGCCTGAAAAACCCATTGCTGTCGAGTTAATTCCAACTCATAGCAATCCTACAGGACAGGGCAGAGCTGTCCCATAGGATTTCTTAGGCTATAATCTTAAAGGAAAGAGCCCTAGCTCTTGAACCCACCAGCCACTCCACAAAGAAAGATGTAGCAGTCTGCTTCTGTAAAGATTTACAGCCTTGGAAACCCTCTGGGACAGTTCTACCCTGTCCTATAGGATCCGCTATGAGTCAGAATTGACTCGACAGCAGTGGGTTTGGTTTTGGCTTAATCTTTACTAGATACAACTAGATGGTGCCCGGCTACCACCACTGACTGCTCCGACAGGGATCACAAAAGAGGGTCCCGGACACAGGTGGAGAAAAATGTAGAACAAAATTCTAACTCAAAAAGAGAGACCAGACTTGCTGGCCTGACAGGAACTGGAGAAACCCTGAGAGTATGGCCCCCGGATACCCTTTCAGCTCAATAAAGAGGTAACTCCTGAGGTTCACCCTCCAGCCAAAGATTGAACAAGCCCACAGAACAAAACAAGACTAAAGAGGAGCACCAGCCCTGGGGCAGGGATTGGAAGGCAGGAAGAAACATGAAAGCTGGTAACAGGGAACCCAGGGTTGAGAACGGAGAGTGTTGACATGTGGTGGGGTTGTTAACCAATGTCATACAACAATATGTCTGCTAGCCATTTAATGAGAAACTAGTTTTGTTCCATAAACCTTCATCTAAAGTTTGATAAAAAAAAGAAAAAGAAATCTTTCCTGGAGCAGACTGCCACATCTTTCTCCTGCGGAGCGGCTGGTGGGTTGGAACCACCAACTTTTCGGTTAACAGCAGACTGCCTAACCACTGTACCACCAAGCTCCTTATCCCTGAAGCAGGGAGGAGGAATCCACGTGGATGACCACCACCTGAGACTCTGGCTCTCCCTTGCCCTTTTTTGACCAGGCCCCGTTCCTCATCGATTTGAAAACTGTCAATATTGAACTTATTCCGCCGTATAATTTATTCCCACATGGGCTATTGTTTGCAGCAGCAACCAGAAGAGTAACTGCCTAGCCACAGAGACCTGGTGAGAAAATTGAAGAGGTGTGAACTGTTTAATGAAATACTGCTTACTAGAAACAAGTGGAAATGTCTATTGCTGTCCTCAAAGAAGAGGCTGGTGCCATGCTCCTGACCTCCCAGCGCTGGCAGCAAAGGCCACCCCCTCCAGGTGGTCCTGCATCATCACTGAGGTGTCTTTCTGTCCACAGCAAGGGCCTATGAGGGCTCTGCTGAAACCCCAGGGTATGGGCATGACTCTGCTCCCCACACCTGAGATGGAAGGTAAGTGCCCCCGCTGTCCCACACACACTGGTACACACACTCTCACCAACCACCCCACTCATCCACCACAGCCACATTAAGAGCTATTTGCTGGGACCACAAGAAGCCGGAACACAATGTTGGTTTCAATCTATTAAGACAGGAAGGGCAAAAGAGAGAGGCAGGAAGATCAAGGAGAAGGAGGGGAATAAAGTGGGGGAGGAGATGAGAGGAGATTTGAGGGGACAGGAAGAGATGGCTTTGAGGCTCTGGAGGTGATACATCGGGAAGTCTCAGTAGGAATGGCCATTTCAGGTGAAACCATCTCCGAAGGATGAGCTACAGCAGAAACACACGTTCCAGGCACCCCAGCCAGGGTGGAGAGCTCCAAGGCCCCAGGCCCACGTCGGCCCTGACATCCTAGCTCAGAGGCCATCCCCCTGCTTCTGGACAGCAAAGTCCAGCTCCCTGCCCATTTTTCTAGGGAAGTTGAGATGTCCACAATCTCTTCAAGGTCCCTCTTGTTTTATCTGAAAACACCTCCTCAATCTTCTTAGCAGCTGCTCAAAGCCCGAGACTCCACCTTCGAATACTGAGCTTGATTGCACCAAGGGGCCTTTATTCCATAGAAGCTGTAATCCAGAAGTGCAAGTCATGCTTTTGAAAAGATCTGAGGAAAATCCCCAGCTGACATGGATGTGGATCTGCTCCCCGAGGCCCTCCCAGAAACTGTGCAGAGGTGTGCACGGTGCTACAAGCACACTGTGAGCAGGATGCAGGAAAGAAAAGATGCATCCATCTGACAGACTCAAAAAAGAACACACGAAGTAAATATGGGATGCTAAGATTTCTGGTCTTAGGGCAGTTGCTTTCTAATTTTGATGTTCATAAGAATCTTTTCCTCTGGAGAATTGTTAAAAATGTTGATTCCAGGGCCCTACCCCTATGGTCCACCACCAGTCTGTCAATTTGTCATACTGTGGTGGCTTGTGTGTTACTATGATGCTGGAAGCTACATCGCCACTTCAAATACCAGCAGGGTTACCCATGGTGGGCACAGTTCAGTGGAGTTTCCAGACTAAGGTAGGCTAGGAAGAAAGACCTGGTGATCTATTCCAAAAATTAGCCAAAAAAAAAAAAAACCCTATGAATCATAATGGAACGCTGCCCATTACAGTGCTGGAAAATGAGCCCCAGAGTTGGGAAGGCACTCAAAACACACAGTGGCTACAACAATGGACTAGAGCATACCAACGATCGCGAAGATGGCGCAAGACTTGGCACCATTTCATTTTGTTGTACATAGGGTCACCATGAGTCAGAGATGACTCGATGGCAACTAACAAAAACAACTAACATTTTCACTCACAGGTCTGCAGTAGGGCCAAGAAAGGACATTTAACTAGCTTTCCAGGGGATCCGGCACACACATGGGTGGATAACATCTTGAGAACCGCTGACCCTGGTGATCAGTACTTTGGACTCTGAAATTAAGGACCCAGGCTTCTCCTATTGATATGAACTGGGATGATTTCACTTATTTAGATGTCAAAGCACATGGTCCAACCTTGAAGAATAAAAGGTCCCAGCCTGGTTGACTGTAAGAGAGGAAAGACTCTCCTGCTTTGAAGAGGACTTAACGAGGACAGGCCCCTCGCTGTCTGTCCAGCAGGTCTGTTTTGAACAGTGGATGATTTATTAAGGTTTTCAAGATGGGGCTCTTCATAATAAATAGCCCTTTGGGTCCACGTCTAGCAGAATAACAATTCATTAAAATACATTACCCAGAGCAGCGATGACCAGCTAAGGTGGAAGAAAATCAATGCAATGCCAAAAGGAAGAGGCACCTTGCCCACCCCAGATATAGGCAGTTTGGAGGCAGACTGGGGCCTCAGCAGGCAGGAGGGAATCTGAACTCCTTCAAGTGGGAGTGGGCAATCAGAACCCCACGTGCATCCGGGGAAGCAGGCGAGCTTGACAAGAACTGAGGCTTGGCCAACAAGGCAGCCAGGAAAGCGAGTTCTGGACATAATAACCCTTTAGTCACAGACTCTACCCTAGCCATGGGGGCAGGGACTAGGCAGGGGCTGAGCCTGGGCCTGGGGCTGGGGCTGCTTCAGGGCAGCATCGATGTTTTTATTTTTTTAATAATAAATTAATAAATACAAACTAAAAAAAAAAAAAAAAAAAGCCTGAGGTTATAGTTAATAAGGAGCCCTGGTGGAACAATGGCTAAGCACTTGGCTGCTAACCTAAAGGTAGATGGTTCGAACCCACTCAGCGGGTCCACAGGAGAAAGACCTGGCAATCTGCTCCCATATAGAGTGCAGCCTAGGAAACCCTATGAGGCAGTTCTACTCTGTCACTTGGGGTCCCTATGAGTTGAAATTGACTCGATGGCACCTAAGAACAAAAAATATATATATAACTCAACAATTTGCCAATTTGATATTTTGCAGGTGATATCAGTTACATTAGTCATGTTGTGCAATGACCATTCATAATCATCAGGGCAACAGCTTTTTCAGAAGAATGCTACCTGAGAACCAGAGGATGGGGATGGATACCAGAGAGGCCGTAAGGGATATGGTTCTGGAAGGAGACTTAGGACAAGTGCTCCCTCCCACCCCATCCCTGCAGCCAGACACACCCATCTCTCAGAAGAACGGTCCCCATCTTAAAAGCCAAATCAGCTTGCATCAACCACTTAACCACTCCAAGCCTGCCCTCGAGTCTGTCAGGTGAAGATTCGAATGCTTACTTCCAGGTTTACTGAGTGATAGAATTTAAACTTAAGTACCTGGAGCTAGGTCTGCATATCCAGGTACTCTGCTCTCCATTTCCTGTTTCACTTTAGTCAACAACTCTCATCATCCACAGGGTGAAGCCCAACCCCCCTGCCAGACATGCTAGACCTTTTATCATCTGGCCCCTGCCTGCCTCTTGAGGTCTCACTTTCACTGTCCTCAATACCCCAAACACCCTCCCCTCTATTCTTACTCGACTATTTATACGCTTTTTCCCACTCTGTTGCTTGCTGTTCACACACTTGAAATGTCTCTCTTCACCTAATGACTCACCTCCCATTCCCAACCTTCCTGGCAAGCCTCTTCCTCCTCATTTAGATTCAGTTTGAACTTCTCTGGAAAGTCTCCCTTGACCTGACCCCTTTCCTACAATCCTCCAGACTCAGGTACCCCCTCTACTGTGTTCCCACTGTCCCTCTTCAGGGACACTGATCACATCCTGGATGGTCATTACTGTCTTCCCCACTAAGCTGAGTGCTTCTTAGGGAAAGGCCCTTATTTCTCTCTCTCTCTTTCTCTACAGTGCCTGGTTCCCAGACAGTGCCATTCACAACGGGGTCTATGTAAACAGTGCTTCTTGAAGTTCAATGTGTAACCAAGTACAGTGCCTGGTACACATTAAGTGATTGATAAATGCTTGCTGCATTATATTGAATAACCCAGAAGGCTTTATATAGTCATGTCAGCCACCAAGATAAATTCTTCACTGCCACTTAGATAGGTGGAAAATCAGGGGTTCAAGAAGGACCCCACGCTTCTACAAAAAGGAAGGGGGAAAAAAAGAGAGGTATTGCAGTTGAATACTGGGACCAACTAAAATATGATTATAGGGTGTCCCCCATAGTCCGCTGCACAGATGGGGCACAGTGGAAATCCCTGTCTACTAAGCCAGAGTCTACTTCATGGTGCCTCCGACAGGCCCCCCAGCCACATTACAGCACAGTGGATATTAACTTTCTTCGACCAAGGGCCCTTTGAGATATCTGATAAAAGCCCTAGACTAATTTCTCAGAAAAATGAACAACCACACAAGTCTTACCCATAATTTTAGGGAGTTGATGGACACCTCTGAAGGCCATCTGTGGATCTCAAGTTAAGACATACTCATCTACAATTTAGGGTGCTGCTTCTGGGGATCCCTCTGGGATCATCTAGGACTTGTGGGGAAGATGAAGGGTCCATCAAAGAGAAAACTGGAGAGCACACAGAAGGGAGAACCTTCCAGTTGGAGGAACTGAGAGAAGTGGCCCAGGCCAGAGTAATCCACTGGATTTTAATTTGACAGGGGAGGTCAGTGTGAGGGAGTGAGTGGGGAGGAAGAGGGCCATGGAGAACCTCAGCCCCAAATCTCGAGCATGACCTGAAGCCCTCCTGGGACATCGTGACATTGGCAACAGGGACCTGTATGGTTCAGGCTGTGCCACAGCCCCATCCTGGCCTCTACCCATGCCCTCCCACCCATTCCCAGCTGGCCACAGATTGAGGCAGCCTTTGTCGGTCACAGCTTGCAGAGAGCTCCAGAACTTCTGTAAAGTGGAATGGGCTTCCTCAGGGGTTCTAAAGATCAGCAGAATTAGGGACTGAGAAATCTCCAAAGCTCTGAAGGGGACCCAACCCGGGCAGAGACACAACCTGAGATGGGGGAGGGCAGGTGAAAGGTGCAACAAAGGGGATTTAGGTTTGCACAGGGAAAAGCCCACTCATACAGCACTGACAAGCACCAGGCCTCAGGCCCCAGTGGGCAGGGGACAGAGGAGTTCAGGCAAAATGACAGCACACCTATGCTTCTTCCCGCTTCAGCATCTTCATCAGAGAGAACTCACTGCATTTGCAGGGAGTGAACAGCATAGAACATGAGTCTTCTAGAGGCTGTTGACAACCTTTTCACAGGTGGCTCTGTACCCTGTATAACAGACCTCACCAGTGTCAACCACAAACCTGCCTCTGTGTGCCCAGGGAGAGTGGGTGACCAGTGGGCTCCTCCCAGCACCCCGACATTCTGCTGGGACCAAGAAAGAAAGAGGGGGCACAAGGCCCACTTTCCAATGAAGCCCAAGTCTGAATATCAATCTGTGGGCCTTGAGGGACCAGAAGATGGAGACAGTCAGCACTCAAATCGAAATGAAAAATAGCGCCCCTTCCCCCAGCTTCTCCTGACACCGCCGCTGCTCCCGGTCCCTCGGAGGCAGCATAGCTAGGATCTGAGAGGATCCTAGAGAGAACAGGTCGGCTGTACCAAAGGAGCTTTTCAGAAGCCACAGGGTCTTTGGAGCTGAAGGGCCTTAGGAGATCAGTTAATCCCTGCCCATCCTTCATTTTACAGGCAGGGGCAGTGAAGCTCAGTAGCTCATGGGACTACCCAAGGTCACACCTCGAAGAAGTTCAAAACAGACTGTCTCCCAGGCTCAGAGTTCAGGGCTCTCTCCCTAAGGGGGCTTCAAGGTGAAAATGGCTGAACAAGCCTGGTTGGGGGCGGGGGGACTCTCCAACTACGGCTGTAGACAAGAACCTCAAAACAACATAATATATGGAGCTCCACTCAAGTGACACTGATGGATGTGTCCCCAGGCCCTCCTCAGGAAGGACCACGCGGCTTTTCACAGATACCATCTTATTTGAACTCATACCAGGCCCTGCAGAGAGGGGGAGCAGTGGCAGAAAACCTGAATGTGATCTTGATTTCAGCCCCGTGGGACCACGGGCCTGTAAAGTGAGTGACCTGCCCTGGGTCACAAGACAGCCCACGCCTGCAAGGCGAACACAAACTCTCAGACTCCAGCCTGGCCTTCAGCGCTCATGCCAAGCACCATACCCAGTGCCAGGCACTCCCACCTGCCTGCTCGCGGCCTATCCGGGCACCAGATATCACAGGCACACTCAGGACGGTAAAAATAGCTCCCAAACCCACAACAACCCAGAGTCCTTCTCTGCCAGGCCAGGGTGCCTGCCGGGGCACTCAGAAATCCCTGGCCAGGGGAACAGTAGAGCCACCAAGAGCCCTTCCAAAGTTGGGAGAAGCCATGAATGGGAGCCCACAGGAGGCTGGCAATGGCATGGTCGGCACTGAGGGGCCACAAAGTCAGGCCACTGAACGGGAGTGTCTAATGGGCTCTCTGTGCCTCCGCCACACTGCCTCTGCCCATTCCATGCTCATTCGAGAGAAACCATCACCCCAAAAGAGTTAGACCAACTCAGACACCTGGTCCACCCCTCAGACCTGAAGGTGGGGCTCTCTTACATGTTCTAGGGCAGTGACTACAGGACAGAGACAGCAAGGTCACCCATACACAGAGGCCACCAGCCACAGCCCCACTCAGCACACGCCCTTCCCAGGTCCTGGGCAGATCGGGACCCCCAGCACAGACTCGACCCCACCCTTTCACCCCAGGTCCAGCAGAGAGGCACTCAAGGACAAGGGCACACACAGATGAAATCCCTGTCCAACAGACACTTACCCTCTGGACGGAGACGGAGAGAGCGGAGGGAGGGAAATCGCTCCAATCTGATTTCTGTTCCTTGTGCCTCAAGTTTCAAATAATTCCTACATGGCTGCAGCTCCAAGTGCTGCCTGTGTCCTACTCAGGCTCTCTCAGACTGTCAGGGGTGGGAGGAGCAAATGCCGCCTGCCTGCCCATGTACACACACACACCACTCCCCCTTCATTCGCTCCCTCTGCTCTCTCTCTCTCCCCCTCTCTGCTCTTTCTGCCTTACTCTGGCTTGTAGGAAGCCAGTGGGATAAAACTCTGTCTGTAATTTCAGCCAGCTGGGTCCCCAGGGCTTCACTTATCATCCTGTAGCTATGCAGTTCTTGAATGACATCACAGTGGCTTCCCAAGCCCTCCACGCCGAGAAGAGGTGACCAGCTCCAGCTTAGCCTAAGAGCCCCTGCCACAGCCCAGCCCCAGCTCAGCCCCAGCTCAGCCACAACTCAGCCCCAGCCCAGCCCCAGCCCAGTCCCAGAGCAGCCCCAGCCCAGTCCCAGCTCAGCCCCAGCCCAGCTCCAGCTCAGCCCTAGCCCAGTCCCAGTCTAACCCCAGCTCCAGCTCAACACTAGCCCAGGGACAGCCCCCAAATAGTGCCAGCCCCAGTACAATGCCAACTCTGCCCCACTCCCAGCCCAGACCCAGCCTGAAGCCAGTGCCAGAACAGCCCCCACCCCAACACCGCACCAGCCACAGCCCAGCCCCAGCTCAACCCTAGCCCAGGGACAGCCGCAGGTCAGCTCCAGTATCCAGAGGTGACAGGGAAGAGACAACAGGGAGCAAAGTGAGACTGAGCTGGGAGCAGAAAGGAGGGAATGCGAAGGCGAGAGAGGGAAGGGAGAGAGTACCTAAGAGAGTATTGAGATTTATTTCCCCCAATTTTCCACATTTTTTTTTCCATTCTCAGTAAATGAAAGGCAGAACAGATGACAACAATTTTCCAGCTGCTGAACAATAAGGTGGAAATCTTTTTTCCCTCTCTCTCCCCCTTCTCCACCCCTCACCCCTCCCCCATGGGCAGTCTAGGAGCCAGGACACTTCCTTAGCTCAGAAAGGAAAAAAAAAAAATACCCATAAGCCCCTGGACTCCTGCATCTCATTCAGGAAAACCGCCCCAGCAGTGAGCCACCGGACCTGATTAGGGAGACTGGGATGTCACCAGGGCAGACCTCTGGGAAAGGAACAGGAGACCCAAAGAGAGGTTCTCAGTGCAAAGCTCTGAATTTTGACCCAGCAACCTTGATAATTTTTTTGATGCCTAACTCTGCCAACAAAAACAAGGGAAACTCTCAATGAGATGGGTTGACACAAAGCCACAACAGTGGACTCAAATATACCAGTGATCATGAAAACTGCACAGGACAGGGCAACATTTCATTCTGTAATACATAAGGTCACCGTGAGTCAGGGCGACTCGATGGCAGCTAATGACTCTGGGAAGGCCAATAGGCATGTGGCCAGGGTACTGATCAGCCACACTACCTGAGATGTCTCCAATTGACTGGCTATTGGAATTCGATTTACTGCCATCTGGGAAAATCATGAATGCCAGAATAACTTTTCAGAGTGCCAGGATGTTGTCCACCCTCATCCGTAACCACCCAGGTCTGAGGCAGCCCGCTCAGCCAAGAAGAACAGGACTGCTCTCAGGTTCCCACTATTATCCTGGAGTGTCCTAAAAACTGCCATAAGTCCCTAACTGATTAACAGGACACCAAATCCCAGCCCTCATTTGCATGTTATTTGTGATTTATTTGTGTATCAATGGAGTCTCCCAGCCCAACTCTCTGAGTGACAGAAGATGGCCTGGAGTTCTCAGCCAGGGCAGCTGGGGCTTGCCTAGGGCCCCAGCTAGCTAGCAACCCCAAAGTGCTTATGCAGAAACAGGCTTGCCAGGGGGCTGTAACCACCCCACCCCGTGCCCAGACCTTTCACAGCGAGGTTTGGCTCTGCAGGCTCAGGAGGAAGAGCCATGCCAGGTACAGGCCACTTAATTCTCCCTCTTTGCCCAGCACCAGGAAATCATCCCCTCCCCACTGCCAGCATCACACTCTCTGGCTGCTGTTTCTGAGAGTAAAGATGGAAAACAAGGGGCAGGGTAAAATGGTGCCTGGAGCCCGGGGCCTTAGTTAGCCTCAGTCACTATCCTAACTGTACCTTTACTGATGAGATGGGAAGAGGTAGGAGGTCCCCAGCCCAGTGTCGAAGACCCTGAAAAACCACAAAAAATTGTTCTATGGTCTTCTTTAAACCAAACAACAGTTTAATTAGTAAAGAATGTCTGTCTTGAGCATTGTGCTGTTTTCAAGAACTATTTATATGGGATCAAATTGACAACAGCAACCCGAAAGATTACATAGAAGCTTAGGGGGCAGTGAGTTTATGTTAATGGGGGAGGAACAATTCGGAAAAGGAGGGTGAGAATGGTTGCACAACTCGAAGAATATAATCAACGTCACTGAATTGTACATGTAGAAATTGCTAAATTGATGTATGTTTTGCTGGGTATATTTTCAACAACAATAAAGAAAAAAGAAGGTGTTCTGTGCCTGAGGCTCCAAACTGGGGGACAGAAAGACTTGCAACTTTCCCAATGCAGGATTGTTGTAAGACTGTGATTTGGATAAACTTTTGCAATTACCTTCCCACCTCCATGGAGCCTTCTAGAACTAATCAACAAACTCCAGATTCTTGGAAGGGTTAAGGTCACACAGACCAGCCACTTGTCCCCCCAACCCCCAACCACAACAGTGTCGGCCTAGATTTTATTTGCCCAATCATGCCTATTTGCATACCTGAATACCATCTATATTATTATTTTGTACATTTTTTAAATAAACTTAATTTAACAAGCTAGTTCTAAGCATCAACATCCATGATAACACAGATGTGGTGTGTAAGCTATACACTTTTTTCCTAATATGCATTAAAATAAACACACCTAAAATCGTATCATATATAACTACTAGCAGCCTGGCTCATAGATCATACTTTGGAAACACCGCCATACAACAATCTTGGCAAATGCTAACCCAATCCAATGGTTATCCATTACCACCTGTGGACCGGCTACACCAGAAGCCCCTCAGGAGTTTCATAAAAACTGGACCCCTGGTACCACCCCAGATCACAGGGGCGGAATTGTCAGGGTCAGGGCCTGGAAATCTGAATTTTTGAAGTCTCCAGCTGAGAGTGACAGTCAGGTTTGGCAAAGACAGTCCTAGCTGCACTTAATTACTTTCAGTTATGTGACTCTATCTTCTCAAGGGGCTGTAGTGGTACAGTGGTTAAGTGCTCGGCTGTTAACCAAAAGGTCAGCTGTTTGAAACCCATCAGTCACTCCACAGGAGAAAAGACTTGGCAATATGTTCCTATAAAGATCACAGCCTAGGAAGCTCTATGGGGCAGTTCTACTCTGTCCTGTAGGGTTGCTATGAGTCAGAATCAAAATTGACAGAACACAACAACACTATCTTCCCAAATTGCCCATTTTATCATTAGGTGGCTGTAACAGGTGAATTTTAGCTCAACATAAGAAAGAGACTCTCATTCCCTGTCTTTTCCACTCACTGGCCTTATTAGGCCCTATAGGGAGACTCAGATCAAGCCAAATCTCTCCCATATGGGAGCCCTTCTGGTACTGAATACGGTATGTTTGTCCTCCCAAGTCTCCCCTTTGACAGGCAAACCGCCCTCACCCTTGAACCTACTACACCCTCCCTTGACTTGTCTTCACCATCCTGTGTGCTCTCTTCCAATGATTCTTTGTCACTCTCAAGCAAGAGACCACCAACAACTCACGTGAGCTCTCCGATCCATGAGAAGTACAACAGGCCTATCGCCTCCCACTTCTGGAAACCATGCCTTTGATAATGCAGCCTAAGGTTATACCTAGCCCTTCTCGTTCAGTCACTTCAGCACAGCCAGGCCGAGGGTCAAGCAGATGATGGTTTGAATTCAGACACTATCACTTACAAACTTAATGTAACTCTGGGCCAATTACTTAATCTCTCTGGCTTCAGTTTTCTCATCTGTAAAATGGATATTTCTATTGCAGAGATGCTAGGAAGACTGATATAACACATGTAAAAAACAGCACAGCACTTAGCACACAGGGGGTTCTCCAAACAAAGCAGCCATGTGCATACACCACAACCACTATGTCATCGGCTCCTCCCTCCTCCTTTCCTAACCAGGCCCCACAGAGAACAGCACCTCTGTGATCCTATCTCACTGGGCCCATGTTTATCATACCCAGTGCTTAAACCTCAAGGCATATAATTTAGTTCGTCCTTTCTCTGCTCAAAAATCATGGTATCAGACGTTCACCAAAGAGAAGAGTCTCACTAAATGGCCCAAAATCTGAGGTTGTGATGTTCAAATAATACTGAGACTATCCCAGCATTGCTTACTGTCAACAATACACCCGAAAACGCCACTGCCGCTCTTGCCTGAAGAAATGGCTTTGACACCAAGAGCCACAAGGAGAGAAGAAGGGACAAGACCTCAGCTGTCTTCACATAACTGGAAAGGACTTCCTTCCTGGGGATTTGGGGGGGCGGGGGGGCGCATATCTGGTTTGAAAAGCATATGCTCCATTTTACTATATTTTCTATTTGGAAAATAAGGACAAACACTTTTTTTTTCCTTTAAAACAAACTACAGAAAATAGCTGGTGGGGGGGTGCGGCAGAAGTCTTTCCTGCTAGGGTATGGATTAATGTAAGGTAGGCCTCCATCCCCCAACTTAGCTGAATGAGGGTGTGAGGCTGGAATGCTTCCCCTTGGGGAGGCAGGGATCCAGGCACTCCACAGACTCTAATGATAAAGAAGACAGTCCTAAGCAAGGCTGCTTCAGGAAACACATGATCTGAAGGCAGAGAGGTAGGCCTGCCCTCGGAAGCCCAGCATTCTTTGAGACCTTAGATTTGGCACATAAACCCCAGCTCAGGCCAGTTCCTAGACTCATGGAATGGTTAATCCAGAGGACATCCTGGGTTCATCAGGCCCAACCCACCCACGCCCAATTTCATCCATCAGACTCAGAGGGAGGAAGAGAGTTTCCCAAAATCATGAAAACTGTCAGTGCTGGGACACAGACCGCCTCTCAGGGCCTCCGGCTCCCAGGAGAAAGCCCTTCCCACTGCCTGGTCTGAGTTAGACACTGTGATAGGTGGGGGTGAGGTCGGAAGGGGCATTGAAGCTCCATCTCGTAAGAACCACACGCATCTCCAAGTCTAACTGAGCAAAGAAAGGAAGGAAGCAGGCAGGGCCAGGCTCAGAAGCGAGTTCCCTGACAGTAGGCTGGGAGCCTAAGTGCTAGGAGGATTACTCAGAAAGGGAATTTTAAGTCCCAGGCAGATGTCTGAGTTGGACGAGGGTCTGAGTATATCCACTCACCTCCCTCCTGCCTCTCCCTACCCTTACTGCCTTGACGTGGACACATCTCAGTTTCCAGCTGCACTTGAGGAGGAAAGGAAAGAGAATGGGGAGAGCGGCCACGAGGCTTGGGGAGTGTTAAGGATTGAACTGTGCCCTGAAAAAAAGTTATTTTGAAATCTTGACCTCCAGCATTGGTGGCCCAGTGGTAGAATTCTCGCCTTCCATGTAAGAGACTGGGTTTGATTTCTGGCCGATGTGCTTCATGCGTAGTCACCGCCCGTCTATCAGTGGAGGCTTGAGTGTTGCTATGATGCTGAACAGGTTTCAGCAGAGCTTCCAGACTAAGACGGACTAGGAAGAAAGGCCTGGTAATCTACTTCTGAAAATCAGCCAGTGAAAACCCTATGGATGACAACAGTCCAAACCACAACTGATCATGGGGATGGTGCAGGATTGGGCAACATTTTGTTCTGTTGTGCCCGGGGTCACCATGTGTTAGGGGCAAACTCTATGGCAGCTAACAACAATCCCTGGTACCTGGTGACCTTGTTTGGAAATAGGCTGTTTTAAGATGTTATCAGTTAACATGAGGTCATACAGGAATAGAGTGGGTCCTAACCCAATCTGAGTGGTGGCCTTATAAAGAGGAGAAGACAGAAAGCCAAACAGAAGAAGGATGGCCGTGTGAAGATGCTCCTACAAGCCAAGAAATGCTTGGGGCTACCAAAAGTGGGAGAGACAAGAAAGGATCTTCTCCTAAAGACTTTGGAGGGAGCGTGGCCCTGACAACACCCTCAATTTGTACTTCTAGCCTCCAGAATAATAAATTTCTGTTCTTATAAGCCACCCAGATTGTACTACTGTGTGACGGTGGCCCTAGGAAACTAAGACAGGGAGCAAGGAAGAATGAGAACATAGGCTGGACTGGGGCAGGCAAGTTATTAACGATGTGCTGGCACTTGAAGGCCCTTGAACGGGCGTTCTCTCATTTGCTTCCACAACTGCCTTTCAAGACAGATATTATTATACCCAGATTCCTGATAAAGAGACCAGTCTGACTCTCACACTCATCTTTCTGCTTCCCAGAAAGGAAGGAGAAAGAAGGAAAGAGGTGGAAGGGCAAAGGGTTAGGGCATGGAGAATGCCACAAACAGAAAGGAGCGAGAGTGACAATAAAATCACAACATCCCAGGGAGTGCGGTCCCAGCACAGTGGTCCCTGGGAATCTATGCATTTATCAGGATCACGCTTCCAGGGCTCCAAGCCCTTCTGGGAACTCCTGGGGAACTGCCTCAGAGCTGGTTTACAGTTCACCCCGATAAATCCATCTCTATAGTTTAGGGTTGATCCCCATTCTTGACCCCAAACAGGCCCATTTCTTCAGCATCCACATGTAAGTACTGGTTACGAAATTGGCTCTGCAGTTTTATAATGACAGCCCCATCACTGCTGTGTGTGATACGCATTGGGGTGGGGATTTAGGTAGCTCTGGGCATGAGAGGGAGCCCTGGTGGCGCAGTAGTTAAGAGTTTGGCTGCTAACCAAAAGATTAGCAGTTCAAATCTACCAGCTGCTCCTTGGAAACCCTATGGGGCAGTTCTGCTCTGTCCTATAGGGTCACTATGAGTCAGAATTGACTCAATGGCAGTAGGTTTCGTTCTTTAGTTTGGTGCATGAGAGATGGTGTGTATATAGAGAGTTCTATGTATGGGGGGGAGCGAGTGGGGGGTGGGTCCTTGTTTCAGTGCCCAAGTGGGTCCATCTGGTATATGACTACGAGGAGGTTTATGTGGTGTTTCTGTGGGGGTCTCCTGGGCAATCGTGTGCAAGCTCCTAAGCAGCCATTCCCAGATGACAGAGGTGTGGGCTAGAGCAGGAAGTCCTTGATACAGAAACATGCTGGAAGTGACTCCCCCGACCCACAGAGGCTACAATACCATGGGGTACTGGCCTAAGCAAGGGAAGGGAGCCAGGGCAACACCGCTGGGCCTCTTTCTGCCCTTGGGTCACATAAGGAGCTCCTGCCTGGTTCTCGGCAGTTCTCAAGCAATGTGCAGGCATAGGGGGGCAGGGAGGGAGGAAAAAAAGATCTAAGAAGCTTTAAGCTTTCATATCAAAATCTGATCTCATGGCCCCTGGAGAAGGAGAGGAACAAACATCAAAGAACACTTTGCTGCTATCAATTTTTTTAAAGCAATCAAAGCAACATGAGGCAAAAGTCTCAGACAAGCAGGTGGGCATTGACTTGCTGTAAAGATGTGAAGACGTGGTCAGCGATGAGAATGACAAGAGTCAGAAGCTGCTGGCCCCCACAGCTTCCCAGAACACAGGAAGCGCTCGCCTCCAGCGTGGGTAAATGGCTTGGGCTGTTGAACACAACAGGCCCTGGGCCCAGCATCCTGGAGCCAGGAGGGTTGGAGAATAGTTTAGCAGGTCTGCCATCTGAGGCAGGCCTCCTCATGTCCCTGCCAGAGTCTTGTGGGTGCAAGTAATAGTTGAGGGGAAAAGAGGAGAGGCAGGAGAAAAGGGATTTTTGGGGAAGACTCCTGGGTCCCCTTTGCACACAGAGCCTCATCAGAACCCTCTAGACATTGTTTTGTTCTCCCATGCCCACACACCATGGTCCCTCACCGTACCTAGACCAATGTCTGGGGTGGAATGTTCTTCTCAACTTCACAGAAATCCAGCCCTGTCACTTATTCCTTTTTCTCATATCCCTCACTGGCAAGACAGTTCTCCTGAAAGTCAGATCTCCATCCCTCCTGCTGTAGCTAAACCTACTCTCTCCAGCTGCCCTCATATTCTTAACCAGCCCCTGTACCATAAATCCCCACATACCAGTTACATACCAGTTGCCATGGAGTCAAATTCTGACTCACGGCAGCCACATGTGCATCAGAGTAGAACTGTGCTCCATGGGGTTTTCAATGGCCGATTCATCAGAAGTAGCTCTCCAGGTCTTTCTCCCGAAGCATCTCTGGATGAACTCAAACCTCCAGCCTTTTGGTTGGCTGTCGACAGCATAAACCATCTGCACTGCCCAGGGACTCCTAAATTCCCACGTAGATCTAAAGAAAGTGTTGTTTGGTAGCATCGTACTAGACTAGGAGTCAAGGGGCCAGAATTCAAAGGAGTGATCTTGGATGGGCCTCAGTTTACCCTTCTGTACAATGAGATGATCCTCAAAGTGCTGCCTGGATTCAGACCCTCGAGGATCCAATTCAGAGAAGATGCTCAACCAGGCACTGTTTGGACCCCAGAGTCCCAGGCTCCCCTTTCCTGCCTGGGTGGCACCAGACTGCAAACTCAGTCCAGGGCTATTTCTGCAGCAGTCACAGAGCCCCTGGGGGCTAGGACAGAAGCAGTGACTTACAGGAAATCTGTAAACACACACCAGGCTGCAGGTTCCAGGGGCCATGCAGGCAATAAGGAGGCTGATTTATTTTCATCAGTGAAATGCTGAAACCCAACCCCAGAGTGCGCTGGCCTGGCAGATGGCAGCAGGCAGCTCCCCACCCAGAGCAGAATTAGCTACCCCCAGCTCCCAGGCCTCACCGTTCAGGCGGGAGATAGGAGGGGAAGGGAGAGAGAGACCAGGGTTGGCAAGCTAGGCCAACCTCGCGGCTGACCTGCAGGGGTCTCCAGGGCCCAGGCGCGGAGATGGGCAAAACCAGGCAGGCAGGCTTTCATTTTAAATCAGCCCCGGTTTCCAGGGCTCTCAAACTCTAGGCTGTGGAGCCCACATGCCTCCTTGCATGGGGCCAGAAGCCAGGGCACCTCAGGACTCCTGCCTTTGTGAAGCCATGTTAAGAAATGGTAGGCATCAAGATCCAAGCCCTGCCCCTGACTAGCTGTGTAAACACTGGTAGGTTACCTAATCCTTCTGTGCCTGTTTCCTCATCTGTGAAATGGGAACAGGAATACTCAGCTCACAGAAGAGTTGTGAGAAGGAAAGGAAATAACATGCACCTAACACTATCTCACATAAACCAGCGGCTGTTGAGTCAACTTCAATTCATGGCGACCTCATGTGTGTCAGAGTAGAACTGTGCTCAATAGAATTTTCAATGGCTAATTTTTCATAAGTAGAGCACCAGGCCTTTCTTCCAAGGTACCCATGGGTGGACTCGAACCTCCAACCTTTTGGTTTGCAGTCAAATGTGTTAACAGTTTGCACCACCCAGAGTCTCCATCTTACATATAGAAGTTGTATAGAAAAGGGGGTGAGGGTAGATTTTCCTCCTAGTCCCTAACAAAATCACTGGTTGGAGTGCCATTAATACAGCCTTTATGGGGACCAAATTAGCACTATCAAAACTACACATGAATATACTCTTCAACACAGCAAGTCTACTGCTAGAAATTTGTCCCACAGATAGACCTGCACAAGTAAAAACAGTACATGCACAAGGTTATTCATTGCAGCATTTTTGAAAACAGCAAAAGAGAGACAACCTAAATATCCATGTTACTTAAATACAGTTAAATAAAATAGTTCACTAAAACACAGTACATATGTATAGTGGAATAGTAAGCAACTGGGGGAAAAAAACAAGACTTTTCATGTGCTTCTATGGAAAGACTGCTATGGTATCTCATTAGATGAAAAAGCTCTTGAGAAAAGTCAAATCTTTATGATGGCTACTAGTGCCTAAGTGATCTGGTCCCCATTACTTCTGTCCTCACCTCCTATTACAGCCCCCACTCCAGCCATACTGGCCTCCTCGCTGCTTCCCAGACATCTCAGGTAGGCTCCTACCTCAGGGCCTTTGCACTTGCTGCTTCCTCTGCCTGGAATGCTGTTTTTCCCCAGATATTGCTTGAATGACACTTTCACCTTCTTCAGTTATCTGCTCAAATATCCCCCCTCGCTGAGGCCTCCACTGCTCACCTTTTTTTTTTTTTAATTTCAACTCACCACTCAATGCCCCTGCTCCTTTGCCCTATTTTTTCCCAGAGTATTTTCACCTTCTAACATGAGCTCTCATTTGTTTATTATGTTCATTTTTTAATTGTCTATCTTCCTCCACTAAGGAACCCTTGGTGGCACAGTTAAGCGCTCAACTGCTCACCAAAAGGTTAGTGGTTCGAACCCATCCAGAGGCTCTGTGTGAGAAAGATCTCGCAATCCACTTCCATAAAGATGACAGCCAAGAAAACCCTATGGGGCAATTCTTCTCTGTAACACGCGGGGTCACTATGAGTCAAAATGGACTTGACGGCACCTAACAACAGCAACAATTTCCTCCACTAGAATATAATCACCACAAGGGCAGGGATCTTTGCTTTTCTCACTGTTATATCCTCAGCACCCTTAACAGTGACAGGCACTAAATAAATATTTGTTGAATGAACGAGCAACTTTTACTGAGGACAGCCCATGTAGTGAAGAACGTGGATGGTTTGTTATTTTTAATTCTTCAATACAACAGATTCAAGGTCATGTCTATAATCACGTCATTCTCACTCCCCTGTATGCTGATATGCTTTTATTCAAATGGAAGAGAAAGAAGCAGCTGAATAGCTGCTCCAGCAGTCGTCATAACCCACAGCCTGGTGACGGCTGCCAGGGATGGAGGACCCATGGAGGTAAAGACCTGGCAGGACCCTGGGAACTAAGCCTGCCTCTGCCCCTTAGTAGTACGTGACCTCAACAAATCCCTCAACCTCTGAGCAGAGCAAATGGGTCACACGTGGAATGGAGCTGACATGTGGATGATGACAAGGAAAAGATTCACACGCACACACACCTGGTCCAGTGTGGTAGAAAGAACACTGGACTTGAAGCCATGGTTCTACCTCAAAGTCCAGCTCTACAAGTGGGATGGTTGAAAAATGAACTGGCTTACACACAGGGAAGCATTTTATAAAGTGACACCCAAGGTCAGGTAGTAGTAGTAGTAACAGCTAATACTCAGTAACTTACTACAGACCAGGCACTGAGCTAAGTGCCCATGGATTTTCTCATTTAATCCTCAACTCTACAAGACAGGTACTGTCCTTGTCCCCATTTTACAGGTTAGGGCACTGAGGCTCAGAGAGGCTACATGATTTGCCCAAGGTCAACAGAAGGCAAGAGGCAGAGCTGGGGCTTGAATCCAGGCAGCCTGAGTCCTGAGCCCACACTCTCAACCCTGTAGTACCTCTACCACCTCCCATGGACTTGGGCTCAGGCCCTCCTCGGGCCACTCTAAGACAATGAGCTTCTTAACAGTACTGAAGGCAAATTCTTCCTAAGCCTATGTGAGCTCAGTGACTTTGGCAGGATTTTGGAAGGTCTCCCGCCAGGGAGAAGAAGATAGAGAAGAAAGGAAGAGATTTATAGTAGATGAATCATTCACGAGAAGCTGGGGAAGTTGAGGGAGGAATATCATGAACAGAAAAAGACCAACCATTCCCCAGATCCAAGTCCAGTAAATGGCCTCAGAGCTGTCCACTGGACGGAAAGCTGGGACTTGGAGTGTGAGTCACAAGGAGGGGTTCTGTCGCAGGAAGAGAAAGACAAGATGCAGACAAGTCACAGGTGGGGACACTGCCTCTCCAAGGCTGATGGAGAGATCAGCCCAAAAATCCAGGCCAGAACAATTTGTGAAGGAGCTAAACTTCGCCAAAGAGCAAATCAGCCTCTGCCAGCACCTGCAAGCAAGCCCCAGGGAAACCACCCTGGACAGGCAGAAAGAGGGCGAGGGTGAGGGCTCAACCTCTAAGGGCAGATCGCACTGTTGTAATTCATAGGGCTTTCACTGGCTGATTTGGGGAAGCAGATCACCAGACCTTTCTTCCTAGTCTGTCTTAGTCCGGAAGCTCCACTGAAACGTGTTCAGCACCATACCGATACACAAGCCTCCACAAACATACAGGATTAGCTGCACATGGTATCATGGGTCTGGAATCAAGCCCGGGTTTCCTGCATGGAAGGTGAGAATTCTACCACTGAACCACCAATGTCCGCATGAAAAGCAGCTTTAAAAACTCGTTGCTGCCGAGTCGATTCCGACTCATATCGACCCTGTAGGACAGGGTAGAACTGCCCCATACAGTTCCCAAGGAGTGCCTGGTGAGTGGATTCGAACTAGGGAGAGTTAAAAAAAAAAAAAATAGCGGACTAATGGAAGCTTAAATTTCTTTTCTTGGGTATGATTAGAGTCCATATCTTGGGGCTGTGATGGTCCAGCTAATGTGCACTTGTCAACAGGCCTGGCAGGACAGGAGAAAGGGAGGCGGCAGAGGGCACACTCCCGCCTGCCTGGAGCATGATATTTGAGCACAACAAGGGGGCAGCCTGCGCCGCTCAGGGCTGCTGGCCTAGAGCGCTGGATCTGCTCTGAGTGTGGCTCCAGCCCTTCTAACCTCCACCTGATGGCAGAGATTACAGAGGACCAAAGGCACATTCACTCAGGAGGTATCGGTTTACTGACTGGTCTGGTCCATGGGCAAAGACTCCCTGAGCCTGCCAGCCACCTTGCAGAGCAGGGCCAGGTAAGGGTCCAGGGCAGAGGCAGATTATCCAATAGGCAAGGTAAGCACCGTGATCATCTGTAGTGAACAATTTTCCATTTAGGTTTTTAGGTATGGCTGGCACCAGTCTCTCTCCCAGCCTCGCAGCACCTTCCTATAGAATCAAAGCCTCTTCAAATTTACAGTCCCTGACAGGGGCGAGTGACTCAGTAAGCAAGGTAAGTATGGCCTTACTTGTGCATACTTGCTAATTAGCAGAGTCTCCGAAGTCTTCACTTTGATGTGGTGTGGTGACACCCATGTGAAATTGTTCACTACAGATTAGTAGGTAAGCACAAGTAAGCCTGTGCTTTCCTTGTTTATCGGCTAATCCAACCTGATACAGGGGCATCAGCACAAACCCAGTCCCACCAAATGAGGAATAGCGCTAAGCATGTGGCCAGCAGATGCCGGGTCAATGGCATCACCTTCTTTATCCACAAGGTCAACCTGACCTTGCATTTTAATCCTCAGTACTCTGATTGTTCCAGTAAGTCAGGAGAGGACTCTTGCTTGGGGGAGGAGAAGGTACCCAGAATCCTACTCAAGAAACCATGTCATCCATGCCTCTGTCCCTGGGGCTATAGAGAACATCCCACACTGAGATCCGCCTCCCTTGTTTCTCAGCATCTCTGCCCAAAGGAACAAGGAGCCAACCTCCCTGCCACAGCTGATCCACATTCTCCCAGCCGGGAAGTTCTATCAGGTGACTAACTCAAACCCCTCCTGCTGCAGTCTAAGCCCTTTGTCCTATATCACATGATAGAACACGAGGAGAAACTTTCAGTAGCAAATGTGAATTTCTCGCCTCTCTGCCCTTTCCCTCACCCACCTTGAAGTCACAGACCAAGGGCTGCCCTCTCCCGTAGGATTTCCCCACAAACACCAGTTTGGTGCTAAATCCCAGGCTCTTGGCACCCATATCTAGAAAGTCATCCCCTGAGACCCTCTGTTCAGATACAAAGGGCAGAGATATCACTGCGGGATCCTTGGACCCTTTTCCTGAATAACTTGGGACCACTTGCAATCTTGCCCTCCCCTTTCTTGCTGGTTCCTCCACATCTTGCACCAAAGTGCAGAAGGCATAAACATCACAAACCTTTATAGGGGTGCACGTGTGTTCTCTCCATTCCCACCTCACCCACAGCAGACACAGGTACTCTTGTCCCCTCTGTGTAACTGCCTCATTCCCAAGCCCAAAAGGGGCCGCCTTCTTGGTGCCCTCCACCATTCAGGGGGCAGATGGAGGGAGATGGGGCTGCATAAGATGGCTGGGGTAGCTGGGAAGCAGAACTTTGTGGACTTTTTTGCTGCTCTGCCATCCAGGGATCTTTAAACTCGGCTTCCCTCTCTGTGCAATGGGACAGGCTTTCAAAGCCACTCTGGGCACCAGTTCTAAGGCTGGAAAGAGATCAGACCAAACAACCTAATGCATTTTTGGCTGTCGATGAGTAATCGTCTCGATCAGATCATAAAATGATAGCTGGCAGATCTCTGCCTCTGGCTCCAGATGCCCACATTTATTCACCCTGGACATGGTCCTTAATCTCTCTGTTACATGCCTCAGTTTCCTCATCTATAAAATGGGAACACTAGCGTAACCAGGTGTTACTAGGAAATATATGGGTCTCAGTTTTGAAAGAGGCCCAGGACGATGGATGTCACATTCCCCCAAAAAATAGGCAAGATACCACCACACAGGGCTAAAAGAGATGACTGACATCAAGAAAGTGAGAACTCATGGAATGGGAGAAAATATTTACAAATCATATATCTGATAAAGAACTTGTTTCCAGAATATATAAAGAAGTCTTATAGCTCAACAGGAAAAAGATAAGTAACCCAATTTTTAAAATGGGCAAAGGATTTGAATAGGCATTTTTCCAAAGAAGATATGCGAATGGCCAATTAGCATGTGAAATGATGTTCGACATCTTAATTATTAGGGAACTGCAAATCAAAATCACAATGCAATGCCACTTTACACCCACTAGAATGGCTCTAATTTAAAAGGTGAACAATAAAAAGTGTTGACAAGGATATAGAGAAATCAGAACCCTCATACACTGCTGGTAAGGATGTAAAATGGTGCAGCCATTTTGGAAAACAGTTCAGCAGGTCCTCAAAATGTTAAACACAGAATTACCATATGACCCAGCAATCCCACTCCTGAGTATACATCCAGGAGAAATGAAAATATAAGTCCACACAAAACTTGCACATGAATGGTCATAGCAGCACTATTTATAATAGTTATAAGATGGAAAACAACTTAAATGTTCATCAACTTATGAATCAATTGATAAATACCTATAGGTATTTAGGATAACCACGCAATGGAATATTATTCCACCATATAAAGAAATGAAATACTGATCCATGCTACAGCATGGCTGGATCTCAAAAACATTACACGAGGTGAAAGAAGCCAAAAACAATAGACCACATATTATATGATTCCATTTATATGAAACATCCAGGATAGACAAATGCAGAGACAGAAAGTAGATTAGCAGTTATCCAGGGCTGGGTGAGGGCAGGGGAAGGAACAGGGAATATGCTAATGGGTATGAGACTTCTTTAGTTTAATGTTCTAAAATTAGATTATGGTGATGGTTGCACGGTCTACAAACATACTAAAAGCCATTGAATTGTACACTTTAAATGGGTGATTGTATGATATGTAAACCACACAAATAAAACCGTTAATTTTTTTTTTTTTTTTTAAGAGAGAAATCGCTGAAAAGCAATTTTGTGGCTCTAAGCTGCGCCCTTCTACACTCTCCCTGCTGCCCCCACACACGTATCAAGGGTATAAAAAGATCAGGAAGCAGGAAATTATAGGAGGGATTTTGGAGAGAGTGTTGTGCTGTGAGTCCCACCTGGCTAAGAGCTTTGCCTTCCCCTCTGTGCATCTGCTCAGAGCGCTCAACATGAGTCCCCTGGGGCATGGAGAGCATTTAAGACCAGGTCCTCGCTCAGGCCTGAAAAGTCTGGAAGGAATGAGGCAGGCTGCTGGCTGCTCAGCCCAAAGACAGAGAATGGGGCTGCCCTGGGCAACATCAATTCCTGACTTTGCTGAGGCCAAGAGTGCCTAAGTGTCTCCCAAGGACCACAGCAAGAGAGAAGAAGATGGCCTGGGGCCCTCAGATCCTGTCCAAAAGGGCCATCTGGAGGGGTAAAGGGACATCAGCAAGGGGAGGCTGGAGGCAGCCAGGGAGACCTGGGTTGAGAAAGGGTTAAGACGCCTCCAAACAGAGCGTCATCAACCCACTTGAGGAGAAGAGTGGGTGAGAGACCTCTTGGTGATGGTGGGAAGCTAGAGGGGGTCTCCAAATCACCCACAAAAATGCCACAGATGAGAAACAGTCAAGGTTTGAAGACTTCAGAATCGTCTACTGGCAAAGAGCCCAGGGGGTCTCCACACAGAGTGTATCTGTGCAACCACAGTGAGAATGTCTTAGCTCCTTCCCTCTCTTCCTCTCCCCCCAACTCTAAAGCATGAGTTAGGGAAACAGAGAGAAAATCTACACAAACACACAACTGGCTACCAGGAAGGAGCTAGTGAGGGGGAGGAACTAACTTTTAATGAAGGATGAAGTTTTGATGATTACACTAGCCTGGGCATATCTATTACTGACCAGAGGATCTTTTATTACCTGAGAGTGACCAGAAAAGGCATGGGTGTTGCCCTAATACAGTTCAGGGGAAGGGCAAGCATAGAATAGATATAAAGGGCAATGGTGGACAAATAAAGTGGCTTTGTAATTATATCCTACAAGTTCTGCTTGTTCAACCTAGTAGTTACAAAAGAATACCTACCATAGGTGTTTAGGGAGGAATAACCAAGAGAATGTACAGTCAGTGGTGCCTGGCACCTAGTAAGTGTGCAATGGTAGCTACTATCTCATCATCGTTGTCATCAGTATCTTTGCCACCACCATCGTCATGATCACCATCATCACTGCTAGGATTTTAGAGCTAGAAGCTCCCTTAGGAAACCAACCTCCTCATTTCATATAAAAGGAAGCTGAGACCCAGAGAGGGTAAGCAACTTTTTCAAGGTGACACAGCAAGTTGGTATCAGAGGCAAATCTAAAGCGCAAGTCTCCTGACTCCCTATATGGAGAGGCCCACAAGTGACATCCAAGAGTAGGGCTCTCAGAACAGAACAAGCACGAGATGGTTCCCAGATAGTACAGGGGGACTAGGGCTTTTCCTTAAGAGGAGAGGGCCTATATACATTCAAAATCATGTTTCTCTCTTCTTTCCTTGGGCACATCAATGATAAGAACAGACATAAATTATTGCCAGTGTAGCACATACCTGGTACACCACTTTTCCCATTTCCCATACATTACTGAATCTTAACAACAATCCTATGAGGAAGGTATGCTTATTGTGCCCATCTTAAAGATAAGGAATTTGGGTCTCAGAGAGGCAAAGCGATTAGACCAAGAAACACAGCTATACGCAACAGAGTTTAGAGCCATAATCTTCTGACTCTAGAGCCCACAATCTTAATCCCACAGAAGGGATTAGCCTGTTCAACATTATTTCCAGCTTTCTACTTTCTATGAACACCTTCCATGCCCCTCTGAAGTTAGACACAACATCTAAGACTCGCTTTGGCCTATGAAATTTGAGCAGAAGTAAAGTGTGTTACTTCTAGGCAGATGCCTTTAAGGGCTAGTACACAAGTCCCTATGTCCTCTTCCTACTGCTGCAGCAGTGATAGAACCACATATGAGATGAAGTCACCATCAACTTTGAAAAACCATGATGAGCAGAAACTCCTGCCAACATACAATGGACACGTTAACATGAGCAAGAAATATGCTTGTGCTTGGTTAAACCAACAAGAGAATTTGGGGTCGCTCGGAATCAACTCGAAGGCACTGGGTTTTTTTTACCACAGCATAACTGAACCTCTCCTGACTGATACAACCACTAAGCTAGGCTGCTTCCCACTCCAAGCTTATGAGTTGGGAAAGTCCAAGAGGGAAGTCTGGAGGCCCATCTTAGCTCCTCACAAGTCACAAAAAGAAACAATGATAGAGCTCAAAGAAATTGAAAGAACCATTGCCTACTCCAACCCCCTCATTTTACAGAGTATAAAGGAGACCTGGGTGGTACAAACAGTTAACATACTCAGCGGCTAACCAAAAGGCTGGTGGTTTGAGTTCACCCACAGGCACCTTGGAAGAAAGGCCTGGCAATACACTTTAAAAACCAGCCATTGAAAACCCTAGGAAGCACAGTTCTACTCTGACATACATGGGGTTGCCACGAGTTGGAATCAACTTGACGACACCTGGTTTTAAAGAAGACCTAAGGAAGACGTGTCACCAAGGACACCCAGAACCCAAATCTCTGTATTCTGTCTCTCTCTCTCTCTGGGTCTCTCATTCTCTTTCTCTCTCCTCACTCTCTGCCTGTTTGCTGAGTCTCTCTCCTTCCCTTTTTCCTCTCCCTCAAAAATTCAGAGAGTCCTTGGTCAAGCCCAGCTCAGGAGAAGTCTCAAAGCCTGGGGATTTCTGGTTCTAGGCAGAGAGGCCCTTCCCTAGCTCAAACAAAAGAAGCTGAGGAGGGGGAGGTGCTGATAGAGCTGAAAGCTCTCTCCAGAGTAAGGGCACTGCCCCTCCTCACAGAGCCTCAGGGCTGAGAAGCTTGGGGACAAACCAAGCCTCCTTGTCACCAGCCCCTGGCTCTGGTGGGACTGCCCACAGGCACAGTGGAAAAGCTGATGGACATCAAGGAGGAGGAGAAACCCAGAAGTGGTGTGGACATCTGGCCCCCCTCACCATCTTCAGTCAGGCCAGTGGACTGGTTGTTTTCCCTGTCATCCTTTCTTTTAGCCTCAGAGATGGCTTCTCTGCCCCCCTTTTACCCAGCACCAGCCCCTGTCCCCCAGTGCTCTCTTCTAAGGAATGCAAAGCTCTAAACAGCTCCATATTCAAGGAGGTCAAGGCAGAGAAGAAATGGGTGGGCAGTGAGGCAACTGGGATCCAGTCAGCCTCTGGGCTCACCCGAAGTGGAAAGCAGCCCCTGCCCCTTGGTCTCAGGGCTTGTTTCCGGGAAGGTTTGTCCTGGAACACTCTGGAGGAATTTGGAGACTCCTGTATGCAGCATAGGCAAAATTACAGCCCCACTCTCACCCAAGGGGAGCTAGGATCCGAGCATGGGGCTTCAGAAATGCGGCCAAATCACTAATGGGGCTTCTGGAGGCTGTGAAACGTGGTGTCAGCCAGAGCGCTGAGCTGGCAGGTTCCAGACCAAACGCAGCACGTCAGAGGGAGCCGCAAGGAGAAGGCCGGTGGGGCCCAGTCCTCTCCCCACGACCCAGCCCTGGACCTTCACTTCCTCCTCACCCAGGACCAAAGACCCAGGGCATTTAATGGCAGACGCCCCTCTGCTCCCTAGCCAGCTGTCCCAGGCCCTAAGACCTTGTCTAACCAAGAAGCTCTTGATTTTGAGCTTCCGTTCTATTCTTTAACTTTCATCACTTCCCACTCCTTCTGACCTAAGTGCAGATGAGCCACAGTGGTCCCCATGCATCCATTGCTACCATAGCCTCAGTTCACCACGCAGAGGCACAACGTCCCCTTTCTCTCCTTTCCAAGGTTCTACTTCCTGGACCCATCCAATACTGAAATGGGCTGTCTTATGTGGTAGTGAGCTCTCCATCATGAGGGCTTGAGGAGTTAAGACAACCCTCCAAAAAAGGGTACCTGAATTAAGTCGTGTGTGAGGGGCTGAATGAGCTAAACTCCATGGATGATGGGAAGGGATCTGGAATCAGACACAGTGGATTCAAATACCAACTCCACCACTTATGGAATGACCCTGAGTGAGATCGTTAACCTCTCCACGCTTCAGTTTCTTCATCTGCAAAATGAAGTTGGTACAGTCTGAGCTGGCGTAACTCGAAGTAGCACTTATACATGCAATTTGCTTCCCCTTTGGCAAGTCCCCTCCCATCTTGGGCCTCAGTTTCTCACCGTGGAAGGGAGACATTTGGCAAGCTTTATGGTTGGCCTGAACCATCCCAAGGAGTCCCTGGGTGACGCAAACAGTTAACATGCTCAGCTGCTAACCAAAAGGTTGGAAGTTTGAGCCACTTAGAGGTGCCACAGAAGAAAGGCCTGGCAATCTACTTCAAAAATCAGCCACTGAAAACCATACGGAGCACAGTTCTACTCTGACACACATGAGGTCGCCGTGAGTCTAAATCACTCGACGGTAACTGGTTTACTGGTTTGGATCACCCCAGACTAGAAGGTCAGCCTGTGGATAACCAGAAGTCTTCAGAGAGATTTTTCTTTCTTCATTTTGCAGCCAAGGGAATGGAACAGAGCTCTAAGAGTCACAATGCCACAAGCCCTAAACCTGAAAGGGGAGGAGGTACTGTAGGCAGTGAGGAAGGGGTTAAACACACAGCAGTCCCTGAGAGTGATGGTTAAGTCAGAGTCATCTGAAGGCTTCCCAAATGATCAGGAGCTCTGACCCCAGAGCTGATGTCCCTGACTCCTGGGGAGGGGCTAGTGGGGACTCAGTGTCATGGAGGGGACACAGGCCAGAGAGGGTATCTGTTCCCAAGCACCTGGCTCAGTGCCTCCTACCCACTTTGAGTCACCAAGTGGGCTCCAGAAGGACTGGCCTGGCCTGAAATTGAAGACATGGGCCGCTTCCAGAAACGTTCAGTTCCCACCTTGGACACACCACCCCTTCCCTATTTTGAATGGTGGCTCCTCACCAGAGGCATTCCTGGGTGAGTGGCCCCACCCTTCCTGTGTGGGGCAGGGGTGGGGAAGAGGGGCTGAGCTCAGCTGTTCCCTGGACTGAAGTCCTCTCAATATCTGCCACAGGGCAAGCCCAGTGGTCTCCCAGGGTCCTACGTTCCACACACCACCTCATCTAATCCCCTTGCTCATCCAGAGAGGCAGGACAGGGGGTGACCTTGTCTGACAGTGGTGAGACTTGGGGATCCGAGAGGGGCAGACACTCACCCAGGTAACGCCATGGGCCCAGAAGCCCATAACAGGCTCCCAGGGAAGCCAGCCAGCCCAGGGTCGCACAGTGGTCAGTGTTGTGGCTCCACACCCAGCTCTGCTCTTTACTAGGCTTGGCAACCCTGGGCAGGTTACTCAACTTCTCTGTACCCTACTTTCCCCATCTGGGGATGATCACAGGGCCTACCTCATACAGTGGCTGTGAGCATTAAATGAGCTTGTGTCCATTCAGTTCTTGACACTGTGGCTGGAGCATGGTCAATCTAGGACTGGTCCCCAAGGTCAAAGGACCTGTTCCCTTAGCCATGCTGCAGACCCCCAAGATACTAACTAGTCTCCACTGATGTCAGAAACTCATGGAGAAAAACAACAGGCCCCCCAGCTCCTGCTCCCCACAAGGTGCTCCAAAAGATTTGTTGACTGAAACCCTATTTTACAGCAGAGAAAACCGAGGCCCTAAAACAATGGCATCTTACCCAAGGACAGTCATCAAAGGCTGAGATTTGAACCCGGGTAGTTCGCTCCAGCGAGCCCTGGTGGAGCAATGGTTAAATGCTCGGCTGCTAACCAAAAGGTCAGCAGTTTGAACCCACCAGCTGCTCCGAGGGAGAAAAGACCTGGTGATCTGCTCCCATAAAGACTACGGCCTAAGAAATCCTATAGGGCAGTTTACTCTGTCCTACAGGGTTGCTGTGAGTCAGAATCAACTCGATGATACACAGCCACAGTTTGGCTCCAGAGGCCACATCCTTAACCACTATGCAAACTGCCTCTCAAAAAGTGCTACAATAATCCAATGAAAATAGGTACTCAATTTTAGACTAAGACACAGAAAGGCTAAATAATTTGTCCAAAGGAAGATCTGGGATTTGAACCCAGGCAGAAAGGCTTTGAAACGTACCTGCTTAACCACTGCATTATAGTACCTTGTGGTTACTCTGCCTTTCCTGGTCCAAGACCTCTGAGAGAGTAGGCAAAGCTGCTCTAGGTCCACTCCAGGGAATACCCGAGTACCCTCTCAGCTCCTAAACACCCTGGAGTCTTGGGGGTTAGGTGACCAACTGCCCTAACCCCAGTCAGCCCATGAGGAAACTGAGGCATAGGGGACTTGCCCACCACTAGGGAGACAGATACAAGCAACCAGACTTCCTCTCTCAACCGATAAATTAGCCAAAGGAAAAAATGAATTAGCTTTTGCCTCTGGGCTCCAGAATCTAGAATCTTCCAGAAATACTCTAGGAGGAGAAGCAGATTTGGGATAATGGTCACTGGTCCTTCCCTACCCTCAAGGCCTCCTGCCCCAAGGTTGGTCCTTACAGGACGCTCATGGAGGGGGCAGAGGCAGGGTCTCCCCTGGTAACTGCCCATCTGCAGAGCTCCCAGGCCCAGCCACAACTCAGTTAGGCCAAGCTAGGAAAGTGGTTGGCAGAGCCAGGAGCTGCTTCCCTGCCTCCTTCCCACCCTCCAGGCACAGGGCCAGCCTCTCAGCCTCCACACAGCAGCCCCTCTGTCCCTGCAGGACGAGCTGACCTTTAACTAGCCAAAAGGTCCCCACAATTCCATCCCCTGCCTGGGGGATCTGAACAGAGCGGAGAGAAGGGGACGGGGTGGGGCAGCCCGCCAGGTCCCTCCCTTGTCAGCCCCTCCTTGCTCAGTCTGCCTGCTCTCCTTCCTCCCCTCGCAGCCAACTCCACCCCAAGCCCCATTGTTCCCACATCCACTTCTCTCCCCTTAATTATTTTACCTTTTATCTGCCTGGCACTTTATAGTTTACAAAATGTTTTTACATTTATCATCACGCTGAATATGCACCAGGGAAAGAAAAGGAGACGTTGAAAATTCCTTCAAATTGCCAAGTGTTCTTGTTAAAAATGCAAACATCCCAGGATGATGAACAATTAGGCTGGCAGCCACTGGTACCTCAGAACCAATTTCATCAGCTGCTTTCTCCTCAGCCACTCAGCCTGAGATGGGGTGGGGGAGGAAGAGAAGCGCTTCTGGAAGACAGCCTGTCTGGGTAGGAAGAGTGTGGTGGAGCGGCTCAGGCCATCTGAGAGCACTGGGCCCTTGGGCGAGGAGAAGGCTCCCCAGTAAATGGGGAAGGAGGGCGCTAAGATAGATAAGCAGACAAGCCATCAACTTTACAAGGTCACTTGTAAAGATCTCCCCCTCATCAAGTCCCTAATACTAGTCTACCATTCACCTCTCTGAAATCCACTGCTCATTCTAGTGTCTCCAAGGTCAAGGGCAATGGGAGCAACTTTACTCAAGAAAAGGCCTAAAAGACTTTCAGAGTGGCATCAACAAATCCAAAATATTGATGAGGCAGGTGGAGGCAAGATGGTGTTGAGGGAAGAGAATAAGGTTCTCTGTGACCTAGCTCTGTCTTGCAGCCCAGGGTCTCCAGGGGAACACAATCCTGCCCAGGACTGGCTTCAGCTGGAGAAGCCCAGAGGCTGGGTTCTGGTATTCACCCAACCCGGGTGGTGGGGATAAACCAGGAGAGCCTTCCTTCAGGTGTCTCACCTGCCCCAACTGAAAATGAACGGAGGATGGACAGACAGCACCAAGGCCACTCCCAGCTCTAATATTCTGTGGTCCTATGACCCCATCTGGAAAACAAGCCTGTGACCAAACCCCAGATAGCAAGTGTGAGGACCTTCCAGGGTCCCAGACATGTCACTTTCAGAGGCCCCACCCAACATTCCAGCACACATATTTAAATAAGCCACACAAATAACTAAAACTCACGTACAACTCAAGAGTTGAGGTGCAGTCAATCATTTGACTTAATATTAGGTTTCGTAGCTGACTTAAACATGTATTAATTTCAATTCTGCAGCTTTCTTTTCAAACCGGGGAGCCCATCAGTTTGTTTTCAGCACTCAAACATTTCAGTGGGCTGTTGAAAGCCTGCAGGCACTTGCTGCTGTGTTACGTTCCTCGTGCTCTGACCCCAGCCAATTCAGGCAGCGGGCCAGAAGAAATCCAACTGCGGGTCTAAAAGAAACCTAACAAGTGCTGGGTTGGCATCGCTGGAGTGTCTCTGAGATCAGTAAGATCTTGCAAGCTCCACTCAAGGTCAACTCCTCCAAGGAGCCCTCTGGGCTATTCGAGGTCTCAAGAATCTTTCCTCTTACGATCCCAGAGCACCTATTTTTCTGTACTCGGCACCAATGGTGTACTCCTATGACACACCCTTTTGGCTGTTTGGCTGCATTCTTAGCTCTGTCCACATTATTTAGCATATTGGTATGTTTTGTCTTATCTGCCCCCACTGAACTGTGAGCTCTCAGAGGTGCCTGGACTTCTCCCCTGCTTCGCCCCTCTGGGCCACCCACCTCTGCCTCCCCTCTGACCAGTGTGGGATGGCAGTAAGCCAAGAGGATGGGGGCCGTGTGAGCAGGAGCTAGAAGCCACTGGTCCCCACCTACCCTCCATGCCATCCTCTCGATGCCCACTGAAGTTGTCGTAGGAGTCCCAGCGGATGAGGGGGTCGGAGGTGTTGTAGTCCACAGACACACTTGGCCCGTTCTCCAGGTGCTCCATGCCTGAGTGGAATGGGGGAGGGGGCAGTGAGAAGAAGGAAAACAAGATCAGCAGCTGGAGGAACAGAGGAAGCCAACCAGCTCCCCCAAGGATGCTCCTCAGGGACTTCTCATTTTCTTGAATATGGGAGGGCCAGCGGGGAAGCCAGTGGCTTAAGCTGGAAGGAGAACCCAGGAGTCTGGTTTCCTGCATTCTTGAAAAGGCTCATACCAGGTCATAGGGGTAAACCAGGACAGAGGCACTGAGGAATGGAGACCCCTACAAGAAAGCTGGGAGGACCTTCCAGCTAGGTAGCTGCCTCTTTCTCTTCAGCATCCCGGGGGCCCCTGGGGCAGTGCCAAGAGACCCTAAGGAGTCTGCCCCTGAATCAGAGAAGGGCATGTGGGAGAGGGTTGCATAGAGTCAGGGACAACAAGGAAGCCACAGCCTTGACTTTGAGAGGACACAAGGCCTCCAGAAGTTCATCTTCACCAGCCCCCTACCCGCCACTTATAAGATGCCCTCCACTCTAGCCACAAATCTGAGGGGAGAGGCGGAGTCTCTCCTATCCATCCAGAGGAAGCCCCAGAAATGAAGACAGCACGAGCTGCAAGCCCGGTCTTCCAGGGTGAGTTACCGTCCTAGCTTAGCAGGCCTCTCTTTAATCTATCCAGCGTCCCTCTGCCTATAACCTAACTTCATCTCCTCTCATTCTGTTCTTAAATAAGATGGGGAACAACTGGTATCCACATAAAGCACTCTAGAAGCTTAAAGGCTATTATTAAATTGGCCTTCTTGTCTTCAGGTTGAATCACCTCAGTTCTTATAAATACTCTCATCCATCCAGCACCTTTGAGTGTCCCCCCAGCCACTCCCTCAATCCACCGTGGCCCTGAAAATAACAGGATGATGACCTAATGGGACCAGGACAGTTTATCCAGCCCAGCACCTCTGTGTCTCCTTTTTTATTTTTATTATCCAGAGATTAAGTCACTGGTTCTTATTTAGCTGGGGGTCCACTCTGATACCCAGATCTTTTACTCCTGGCCTGCCTCTCAGCCACAGCTAACTTGCTTAAGTATAGAGTAGGCCAGTGGGATGATGGCAGAGTGAGATGGAAGCAGGTCACGACAGAGGGAAGGGGACAGGACAACAGATTCTAACTGGGTTTATACCTTGAATTTTCTCTGGCCCGTAAGAAAATACAAACTCCACTTTGCCATATTCTGGAAATCGATCATCTGAAAAAGAAGGAAAAACAAAAATGGGCAATTAATTCTCAAATAGAACTCCATAAAAAGTTCTCTTCTAGAAAAAAAATTAAAGTTACATATGTATAACCAAACCAAATCCATTGCCACAGAGTCAGTTCCAACTCATGACAGCCCCATGAGTTACAGAACAGAGCTGCTCCACAGGGTTTTCTTGGCTATAATTACAGAAACAGATTACCAGGCCTTTCTTCCATGGCACCACCCTTTAGATTAGTAGGTGAGTCCACACCATTTGTGCCATCCATGGACCCAATATGTGTACACATGATTAATAATAATAAATATAGATATTATTATCATTAATATTATTGTCATTATATATCCTGCCCACCCTAGCTCCAATCCTACTTATCTGAGGTAACCACTTCTAACCATTTCCATTTTTTGTTCTATTAGTGATTTCCTCTAAGACTCTAAATAATAGCTTTATGCTGTGATTTCTAGATATTTTAATTTTCAGTAATCTCTACTTATTTACCACTATAAAGATGAATAATCTGACTCACTTATACTGCTCTCATCTCCTTTCTTCTTAAATTTGGTTAGTTTTATTATCATTAATATTATTTATTCATTCTACTGATTGTCTTTGAAATTTTAATACTGCCATTAAACCTCCATTTCTTGATCTGTCCACAGTAGATTATGTCTCTTGACTCCCACCACGTAAGAGAAGGAAATTTGTTCCCCTCCCCTTCCTCTACCTGTCCCCAACCCCACCTATATTTTGTCAGCTATACCTTCATTTTTCCTTATTAAGATGGAACACATTTACATTCAGCTTTGTAATTATAACAGCATTTCTCGGTTTTCCCTCCTGGCTCCAGTTCTGGGAAAGCCCACTACAGAGGCCTCCTTCTCCTGCATGGGTCCAACCACACTAGAGGGATCAGGCCCCCTCTTTTGAGCACCCAGCTCTACTCTCTGCTGTCTGCCCTGAGCCCCATCTGGACAGAGAGCACCATCCACTCATTACAGTAAGTTACAGCAGTAATGGGCGTCCTGTGCTTGTCTCCATCAATGCACATATCACTTCATAGAATTAGATTTATGTGTCAGTTCCTCCCACGAGACTGTGAGCTCCCTGAGGGCAGGGTTTGACTTCTTTCTCTCTATATCTCCAGGGCCAAGCACATACCAGGTACACATAGACATGCACGGGATGCTTGGTGGGTGGGTGGTTGGGTGGGTGGGTGGATGGGTGGGTGGGGATATCCCCTGGGTCTGAATGTGATACAGCTAAAACCTCAAATGGTTAGAGGAAAGAAGCAGAGACACCAAACCTTCCCTTACTACCGCCCTCTCCCCTTAGAAAAAGGTTCTCCCCTCACTGTGGCCACTGCCAACCAACCAGTTGCTGCCGAGTCAGTTCCGACTCATGGTGACCCCATGTGTGTCAAAGTGGAACTGCACTATGGTGTTTTCAATGGTCGCAACCTCTCATAAGTAGATGGTCAGCCCCTTCTTCTGAGGCACATGTGACAGATTCGATCCACCAACCTTTTAGTCACTAGCCAAGTGGGTAACCGTCTATGCTACAGCACCTCCATTATTGCTGTCATTATGCTGTAGGACAATTATTTCTTGCTAGATCTGCCTCCCTACTCGATGAGAGTTCTAAGTTCCACCAAGACAGAGACTAGGCCTTTTTTTTTTTTTTTTCAATCCCCAGCACTTAGTGCACAAAGTAAATGCCAATGAATGTTGAAAAAATGCTTGTCAACAGGACACTCGAGACAAATTAGAACAAGATGAAGGAAATACAGGAAAAGTAGTAAGAAAGGGTTGCAAGATATAAAACAGCCCAGGGATTGGGAGACAGTGTGAGCACCATCTTTATCTCCACTTCTACTGACAACCTGAATTCCCACACCATTCCCTCCCACTGTCACCAAGAATACCCTGAGACTTGGCAGACCATGTGGCTAATTAAAGATGGCCCCCATGTCCAACATAGTGCCTTAAGCTGGGCTCTCCTCCCTGACACGGAGCCCCCACCCTTGGCCAAACCCAAAGAGCCCACCTTTGAAGGCATCATCAAGGTCTTCCTTCCCGAAGACAATACCCAAGTCATGGATGGCACAGGTGTGGAACTGCACACGGAAGATGACATCACGTGCTGGGCTTCGGAACTTCTTGTGGTAGCACTTCAGCTGGGTGGGAAGGGGAGTAGAGCTAGTCAAGAAATCAGGTCCTAGGGGTCTTCTTTCTCAGCTCCCCTGCCTGGGTCCCCAGGCTCACCCCGAACCCAATGAGAGAGAGGTCACCAACACCAAACAGCATCTCAGAGCTCTCTGGGGGGAACTTCTGCAACAGCAGAGAGTTGGAGGCCAGTCTTGCCCTGTCCTCCCAAGAAGTTCCTGCACACAGAACTTTCCAGAATGAGAAAAGAAGGAGTGGGTTTAAATTGCAGCAGGAAGGACTGACATTAGAAATGAGGGAGTCCTTGTCACCAATAAGAAGCCTGGAGGTAACTAGCTCACACTCTGAGAGATTGTTCCTTGGAGATGTGCCAGAACAAGAGATAAACCCAGAAGAAGGAAAGTCCAACTCAGAGGCAGGGGAATGGACAATGGATGGTTCGAGGCTGGAAGCCCTTGCAGGAGCCCTGAGAGCCTACAACTCCAAGGCTGGGAGCCTACCGTGCTGTCTAGAGAGTCAAGAAGGGGAACAGGAAAAGAACAGAAAGGAGAAAAAAATAAATGAGGGTGGGATCTGAGTCAGAGGGGCGGCACTCACCAAGATGTCTCCCTTTAAGAGCAGCCCAGGCTCGATGGTAATGCAGATGCTTGTCTGGCTGTCTCCTTGAACGTTGCTGAGGAAAGAGGAGGGCAGGGGAAGAAAGGATACTGAGAGTGGGGGCAGGGAACACATTTTCCCCCCGTTGTCCCTCTCCCAGAGGGCCTACTGGGAATCCTCGCTGACTTCATCCCTTCAACTCTCTCTGGAAGAAGAGTTCAGCTGATGCCAACCTCTGGGCACCACCATCCCTCTGGTCCTCAGCCTGGGGCTTTGGGCATCCCTGGCCTCTCATGTCCATGGAATACCTACTAGATGCCAGACGTGTAAACAGGTTGCATGGCCTGGTAGATCCGCAGAAAGGGCCGACAGCCTGTAATGGAGAGAATAGACGTTAGCTAAGAAGGGGAAACAGTAGGAGACAGAAGGAGGAAAGGAGAAAGAAAGGAAGGAACAGGGAAAAGGAGAGGCAGGAAGGGAAAGGAGGAAAGAGAAAAAAGAGGAAGGAAACAAAGGGAAGAGAAAGGGGAAGGAATGCTAACTTTTCATTTGTAGGCATTTTAAGTTTAGAGAACATGGTCAGATCCCAACAGAATCTGCCAGCAGGCATTGCAAATAGCAAACCCATTTTGCAAATGAATAGACTGAGGCTCAAAGAAGGCGCAGTCTTTGGAGCCCTTGAAACATCAATCCAAGCCTTAGGACTCTGCAGCTAACAGGCTTTTTACCACCCAAGGCTGCCTTTTAAGAGAAGGAGCTAGGAGGCAGAGGGAAAGGAAAGCCAGAGGGCTCTGGCAGGTACCTCCTTTAGATTCAAAGTTGGGGATGCCGTGCATGATCACGTGGTGCAGAAACAAGGGCTTGTTGTTCATTTTGATGGAGCCAGAGAGGAGGCCGCTGAAGTAATGCACATACCTGCAGCAGGGAAAAGGGCAGCTTCAGTGAGGAAGGCCTGGCCTGGGACCATCATGAGACTCAGGATAGGCGGGGTGGCCCAGGGCAATGCTCTGGGAGAAAAGAGAGCAGGGATGGCTCTGCTCCTGGAAAAGGAGTTGGCAGGAACAGAATGCCAGCGGTTGGGTCTCTAAGCGCTGAAGAGTCTCCTCACCTAATGCTTCCTCAGAGTCCCTGGGTAGTGCAAATGGTTAACACCCTAGGCTAATAACCAAAATGTCAGAGGTTTGAGTCCACGCAGAACTGCCTCGGAAGACAGGCCTGGTGATCTACTTCCCAAAAAGTCAGCCACTGAAAATCCTTTGAAGCATAGTCCTATTCTGACATACATGGGGTCACCATGACTCCGAATTGACTCCACGGCAACTGGTGTTAATCTTTCTTCACCCTCAATCTTAAGATTTGAACAAACAGGCCAGAACTGAGTTGAACACTGAAAGAATCTCCCAAGCTTGTAGACAAGAAATTTTGTCTAAAAGAAAGGCTGAGGGACTGGAGACCTAGGTTGGCATAAGGAATCTCCATCAGTTCCGATATGCTGTGATTCCTTCTCTGGGAAGACTCAAGAACTGGGAGACCCTGTCTATCCGGGCTCCTTGGAGCCCCAGGTAGAGAGAGCTAGCAGGTACTTCTAGACCTGGAATCATGTCAAGCCAAAGAGCCCACTTGGAGTTCTCTGTCGCCCCCTGGTGGTCAACATGCACTTCTCTTTCCTGCTTCACTCAGCCCAAGAATCTCACTCTGGACCAAAATTCCTTCCACACATTCCTGACAGGCTTCATTTAGGTGTGCTCATTACTGCGCAAGGCAGGCTGATCAACCACCAAACAGCTATGACACCCTTACACAAGTCTAAGCCAAGCTTACACTCACAGGCCCTGGTTCAGCCCTAAAAGATCCACCAGCCACATAAAGTCCTGCAAATAGTGATTACGAGCTCCATACTTACAATCCTTAATTGGTTCATATCACTCTAAAGAGCATGAAATCCGTCTGTACAGATTATTTCACTTGATATTTGAAGATAACTAACTTCCAATAAGTATTTCTCTCTCTAGGGCCAACATCTCCCAATTCTTTTAACAAAGATCCTGCTGGAAGAATGCAAGGATTAATCCATCTCCATTCCTAGACAGAGAGAGAAAATTAGGTCCAGAAAGGGTTGCTGGCTTCCCAAAGATGCACAGCAAAACATGCAAAGCTGGGAGGGTGGGGAGGGAGGAAATGATCTTTTACGATGGGTCTGCCTGAACTAGAGGTTGGACCTTTGCTATTGGTTGGTTGGCCTTTCCTCCCGCTTCTGACTGGCCACAGAAAGCCAAGCCAGGTCAACCAAGCCAATCAGAACGCATCCTGAGACTCTGCAGGGGCCAACAGGAACTCTTTGACGTAGGTGGGACTGGAACCCACATGACCATGTCAAAGTTCCCTTCCTGTCAATTGGCTCCTTGGCCTGTCTCCAGGCCTATGCTCCTCTGTCCCTGAGCCCAGATGGGGCCATCTCGGGCTACCCAAGTGTGACAATCTGATGGGCACCACCAGCCCCTATTCAGCCCCTTGTCCAGCCCCCAGCCCAGCTTCTCAAACCAGAAACCTGGAATCACAGGGCTCTATCAGATCTCCTGATCATGCCAACAGGATACTTCTGTGTGCTGGGGACAATGAGTCCGGGGGTGGGGTGACAATGAATGGGGGAGCTGCAAGCAAAGCCCCTCCCTCTTCCTCTCCCTGCCCTCCTCTCCTCCAGCTGCTCTAGCCCCTGCAGGCAACACAGACAAGAAGGCGGGAAAGTACAATAGATGCATAATAAACTTTCGCATTTGGGCACAAGCGGAATTACCCACCCATAAGCAGATGCCGTTGCAGATACGAGCCGCAAGGCCGACACAGGTGATGTAAACACACACAGGCCAATGGCATGTTACACAAGCACACGCTGAGCATAACGCCATTCCCAAGAGATAATCCCGACCCCCAGTCTCCAGGCTTTCCCTGCTCAGCTCCAGAGATGGGACTGCTCTGCCCACGCTCTCCAAGCCACATCGAGTTGTGGTAACGTCATACTCCTCTATTTGTATCCCTTGTCCTTCAAGATCAAGGGCCACACCCCTTCCCAAGACCACCAGCTATATGTGGCGAGCCAGGGACTTGAGGGGCTAGTACTTGACCAATGGTTCCTTCCTCCCTGAGACTTCTGTCCTGGGAAAATGCATTGATCCACAGCTGCTGTGTCCTGGGGCCTAGCCAGAATTTTCTGCACATAAATACATCTCTTCCTGATCGCTGACCCAGAGGCTGGCTCTCAGCTGTCTTGTTCCAGCTGTAAGGCACTGGGTTGCCTGAGGACTCCCTCATTTCTTCTTGGGCTTCCCACTACAATGGCAGAAGCAACCCCCCAATTGTGCCAGCACATTTCTAACCAGCCAAGTAGGGTGGGAAGAAATGGGGTTTGTGTTAGGGCCCCTAAGCATAGAGTTTGAGAGGCTCCACAGTCCTGCAGCCCCAGGATCCTGCCTGCCAAGGCAGTGTTTCAGACTCACAGACGTGCAGCTGCTACTGTTACTGTGGCTGCTGGAAAAGTAAATGGGCTACTTGTGGCCTACAGGCCTTTGCACTTGCTTATCCCTCTGCCTGGATCCTTCATCTCAAACCTACACTTGGATGCTGCCTTCACTTCCACCCACCTCGCTCTCACTCTGCTTTGTTTTGTTTTTCCCTTCAAAGTACCTAGCACTCTCTGAAATGGTCTTCGTGGTGCGTGTACGTGGCTATCGTCGTCCCCCATTAGAAGCCAAGCTCCACGAGACCTCCCTTGTCTGACAGATTCAGTACTGCATCCTCAGCGTGTGGAACAGTGTTGACACATTAGAGGCAGACGGACGGCAGGTCTGCAACTCCCAGCCATAAAAGGAGTTGGGCTCACATCCCACTCCCCAGTTCTCCAGTTTGGGCTTGAGTTTCCATCACTCTGATTCTTGTCCATCCACAGTGTTCCCAAGGACCACCTGGCCCTGATACTACCCCTTGCCTTTCTGTGGATCAGGCTCCATGTGGGACAGTGGGCAGCAGAACCTGGGGGCAGAGACTAGACACCAGAGTTAGAAGGCCTTCAGGTGAATTCTACTTGTGACCCTGGCCATGTCACATCCCCTTCCTAGGCTCAGGCTTCTTATCTGTAAAATGGGATGTCCTACATCTTCATATGGGACTCGTCATTACTCAGCTTTGGGCTCCAATTCATGTCCTCTGAGAGGTATTCCCTGACCACTCTCATTAAGTAGCCTCTCTCTCATCCTACCAGCTCCTATCTCTACAGTATGCGATACCCTTTCTTTTACAGCACTTAATGCTCTCTGGAACTGTCTTGTTTGTATGTTTACTCATTTAATGCACATCTCTTTCAACAGAATATCAGCTCAATGAGGGCAAAGACTTCGTCCTGTTCACCTGGATATCTTCCGCGCTTGGAGCACAGCAAACAAACAAGCAAACTCATTGCCGTCAAGTCAATTCTGACTCATAGCGACCCTAAAGGACAGAGTAGAGCTGTCCCATAGGGTTTCCAAGGAGCGGCTGGTGGATTCGATCTGCCGACCTTTTGGTTAGCAGCTGAACAGTAAACACTGCGCCACCAGGGCTCCTGGAAGATAGTAGAGGGCCTAAAATTTGCAAATGAATCCATCCATCCATCCATCCTGCCCTGCCTCCCTTCCGCCTGGGTTATTGTGAGACTCCAGTGAGACCATGTGGTTGAGAGCCTTTGGTAAAACTCTTCTGACAGAAGGTGACCCTTTCCATGGGTCTCTGTGACCTCCCCAGAGCAGATGGCCATGATGTCAGCCTTCTGAAGGCTCATTCGAGCACAGAGCAACCCTGCTGCCAGGGCCAAGAATAGCACGAACCTTCTTATACAAGCCACAGATGTTTTCCCCCCAGATGACCCTGCTGCTCTCTGGCACAGGCCTTAGGAGTTAACTGCCATACCAACCTGTCTGAGCACACCAGCTGGCCCATGGGTTCACCTATGTCCTGAATCCACACCACCCCAGACACCCACAGGCTGGCATATGAGAACCTGTGCTTGGTACACCCCCACCTGGGCATGAGGTTCCCTTATCTGTGAGTACACAAGTCTAGCCCCACATACAGCAAGCACTCACAAACATGCACTGGGCTCTGAGCCCCAGAGACCCACCTTCTCTGGGATGGTTGACCAATGGGAACAATCTTATCCTCATAGAACCGTTTCATTGCAAACCGGTCCAGAGCCTGGTCAGCACTGCAAGGAGAGACAGGTGATCAGAGGAGATGACTCCCATGTCCAAGAACACTTTGTCCCCTACCCCAACTCCTCTAGGCCTGCAAAGCCCTCCCTAGTGCCTAGTGAAGGACAGGCCTCTTCCTCTAGCCATCTTGTGCTTAGAAGCTTTCAGGAAAAGAGTGCTCCAGCATCTCTCCATCATGTGTGGTGCAACATTCAGCATGTGGGCTTTGGAGCCAGACAGCCTGGGATCCTGTCTCAAATTCATCTTTTATTAGCTGTGCGTCTTGGGCCTGTGACTTAATTTCTAGGAATCTCATTTTTCTCTGCAGTCAATGAAGGTGATGAGCACCCCTTCCTCAAAGGTTGCAATGGTGATCAAGTGAGATAAAGAGCTGGCACATAATAGGTACACAGGAAGTGTTCACCATCAAACAAAGATTAGGCTGGGCTGGGTTTGTTAGAGCCATAAACTACAATCCCACTGGCAAGCCCTACACAGAATCTTCGCCCCATCCCCATGGAGCGCTCAGATCCAGTAGCTCCCCGTTATTATTCTCTAATGACTTCCTGTCACTCTCAGAATAAACTCCAAAGTCTTTATCAAGCCTACAAGGCCCCACTGGCTCTGCCCTCCACTGTCTTCCAGTTTTACTCCTACCACTCTTCCCCTCCCTCCCTTGGCTCCCGACATTCCAGGCCCCTCTCAAGCCTTTGTCCTTCCTTCTCTCTGCCCGGAAGGCTCATCCCCCAAGCTTATATGACTCACTCCTCCCCATTCCCCTACATTTATTCAGGTCTCTGCTCAAATATCACCTCCTTAAGAGGTCTTCTCTGACTACCAGGCCACCCCTTCTCCTACTGTCTTTCCCTGTTCTCCTTATTCTTTTGCAGAATATGTATCAGCTGATGTTATGTTATGCCTTTGCTTACTTATCTCATGTCCATGGGGAAAGCGGCCTGGCTGTGCCCACTACTGTGTGGATCCCCAGCACCCAGAAGAGTGCCAGACACTGTGGACTTCCAATAACCATTTGTCAAATGACTAAACAAGTGAAGGAATGAATTCCTCTGCCTCTGAAAGATGGAATCAGAGTGGGATTCATCAGGACCTGCTTCCTGTTCTTACTTCAAAACACCTAGGTGGGAAGAGGTCTCCGTTGGTCAGAGGCAAGGAGATGGACAAGGTGGCTTCTAGATTGCCCTGCTGGCCCAAGATCTAATCCAACGTTTCTTTCTGACTCCCTCCTGCTCACCCAGTAAAACAGAATTCAGCCTGGCAAGGAAAAGTGGCCCTAGGAAGCTGGCCAGATGGGGTGCCCATGACAGGGCCTGCCCACCGAGGCTGCCCCCACCAGAGCCTTGTATGGAGAAAGGGACTCTCCTCTATTCTGGCCCCTGCCAGGGCTCTCCCACCCTGTCCTTATCCCCTCTCATCCCCTTTTCTTTTCCTCCAACCCCGGGAAGGAAGAGACCATAGGAAGGGGCGGAACTCCTGTTGCCAGTGTTCAGAGGATGAAGGCTCAAGGCCCCACTTACCTGGCAGAAATGTTGCTGTAATGCATGTAAGCCGCGATGACCACACCTATCCTGCCTCGGTTTCCCTGAAAGAGTCCCAAACACAAAAGCCTTTATTTCCAAGACCAGACCTACTGCCCCAGGGCCCATGCAGAAGCCTGGGAGGAAACGGGGTGGGGAATGGAGACAGGTGTGGTGCTAAGAGGAAATCTAAGGAGAAAGGGGGACACAGGGGAAGAAAGAAGGTGGGGCTGAGCCTCAAATACAAGAAACACAATTGACTATGCATTGCTCTTGAGGGGCCCACAAACTGGTCTCCTCACTTCTTGGGGTGCCCCCAATACAGAATCGATCATCCTGTAGAAAGGCTAAGACACACAGATGGACTTGCAGGCTCATGCAGTCCAAAGACACAGACAGGTGGACACACTCATGCAAGGACTCCTTCAGGCATGCTCACGCACGCGAGCGCACACACACAGCCTGCAGCCCCTGCTCTGACCTTGTTGTGTAGCACGACGACATTGTGGGGATCAGCGTTGAGCCAGGTGTCCATGGCCTTGCAGACACCGCAGATCTTCTCCAGGGCGGGGGTGTGTAAGTCAGGCCAGCCGAATTCCAGCACCTACGGTCCAGCCATGAGTGAGAGGCAGGCAGAAGCCCTGGACAGCCAGCCAGGGCAGTAGAAGCAACACATACACCATTTGCCAGAACCGAAGGCAGCAGCCAGCAGCAGCCAGGCCCTGGTTCCTGCCCTGTGTGTCACTGGCCCAGGAATGGAGACGCTGGGACCCTGGTCTTAGCTCCAGCACTGGCTCACTGGGAAGCCTCAGACAAGTCATGGCCCCTCTCCGAGCTCCAGTTTCTTTGTATGTGAGTAAAGCAAAGACTTGGAACCAATGACCCCAAGGCCCCTTCCAGCTGGCCCTGACCTCAAAACACGCTTAGGGACCCCAGCCTTGTCTCCAAGCTCTCCTTCCACAGGCAATGCTGAGGCCTGGCTCAGGACGAAAGCAGGAAGCACAAAGGGCTCCTTGATGGCTATGGTCTTGTCCAGGCCCTGGATGCACAGGCCATTATTATTTCCACAGCAAAGGAGAGTTTTTCGGGCCAGCCAAGGGAAGCTCGAAAGGACAGAAGGGCAGATCTGGATAATAGTCTTCAGGCTTCTTAAAATTTTTCTAAACTCACAGAACTTTAAAGTGAAAGAGAATTTCTGCTTGGAAGGGCCCAGGGAGCACTTCTAATGAGCTATCCGCTTTCAGAGTCTTAAATTGAGGCCCAGAGAAGTGTGTTGCCTGCCCATGGTCCCACAGCAATGGGCCCCAGGATCCAGGAACCAACATCCGGGGCAAAGCCACTCAAGATCTACTGAGCAAACACAGTAGGAACTGGCAGTAAGAACATCTAAAGCAGCCGTCCTCAACCCTTTTCAATCCAAGACTCTTCAGTAAAGCAAACAATCTCCCCAAGCCCAGCCTTACCCCAGAGATTCTGTGTGGCCCCTGGGGAGCAGGCCTGGTGGTAAATCACTGTGTCCAGCTTTACTCTCTATAATTTGTATTACGGAAACAATAACTGTATTATTTTCTATTTCGCAAATGTAAGATGGTTTTTTAACTTTGAGTAGGCCTTTTGAACTATCACAGCATTCCTCCCAAGATTCCAATGTACCCCCTCCCACCCACCAGTGGAAATCACCACCCTTGTTCTCTTCAGGTGGAGAGAGGCCTCCACCCCAAAACGGCCATCAGCTCACCTTGGCGTGGAGCTTTGTAATGTCAGGTCTCCGCTCAGAGAGGTTGAAAAGCTAGAAGGAGAAAAAAGAGATCGTGAATAGCGAGAGCTGAGGAGGAGAGAGAGGGGACCGTGGCAAGGAACCCACAGGATCACACTGGGGACTGTGGGGTCATCTCCGACTGCCTTTAAAAGGTCCTCTCCTTTGGTGGGCAGAGCACAGTGGTCCTATCACAGCCAGGGGCTTAAGGAACAGGCTGGCCATGACCTACCTGGACCCCGGCCTATCTCCATTCTCTCTCTCTCTCTCATTCTGTCTTACTTAATGGGAGTTCTATCCATACATGAAAGTACAATGGAGTCCCATCAGACATATGTTAATCTACAGGAACCCAACTACAGGTTCTCAGGAAAAAAGAGGGAGAGAGAGAAATATGTAGGTAGTCAACATTCCCCTCAGTGACCTATGTCCTGAACTAAAGATGAGAAGAGGGTAGAACCTACCTCAGGTCCCACTGCCACCCCCAAGGAGACATCTCACCACACTAAATAGGAGTCTGGTGCTAAATGATAACCATTTTGGCCATCCCTGATTTGCACTTCCCGTGTTGACTTTACGACTTCACTCCACAAAAGGTATGACTTCTCTGTGGTCAGACACCCTCCATGAGAGTGCAAACCACCCTGTATGGGTTCTGTTGACATCCCTCTCCCATCAGATTCCCTCCAACACCTAACCATACGTACCCTCAGGAAATCCCTATATCCTCACCCCTACAAGAATCTCCCAGTGCTGCCCCTACTTCTGAAGGAAGCCTCCCGAACTCCCCACCCCCAAGCAGATCTACTCACAGTTGCCTGGTGGACCCTGCCTCGCTGCCTAGAATGGGTGAAAAAGGATGGAAAAGCAAGGCTCAAGACTGGGGATTGCACCATTTGGGGTTGCCAAGACGGAGGGAGGATGGCATAGCACAGAGACCCACACGATCCTGGACTCTTGAAAACGGAAAGCATCCTAGATTCATCTAGTCCACTCATGTGCCCCGAAAAGGAACACCCTTTATTATGTTCACAATGGTTTCAATTTAATGAGTGTTCACCACCTGCCAGCCCTGTGCTAAGAATTTTACATCTAACAGCTGGCTTAATTCTCACCACAACCATAAATGGTAGTAAGTGTTATTATATCCATTTTACAGATGAGAAACCTAGGCTTAGTAGTAAGGTTAAGAGCCCAGGATCATTCTGTTAGTAGGAACAGAGCCAGAATTTGAACCTAGGGCTTTCTAATATTTAAAAGTAGGCTCTTAAAAAAAGCTCCAACACAGCCGACAGGTAGACCTTTGCAGTGGGTTGGATAGTGTCCCCCCAAATTCATGTCTACCTGTATTCTCAGAATGTGACCTTTTTCAGAAATACAGTCTTTGCAGATGTAATTAGTTAAGGATCTTGAGACGAATGCATCCTGGATTTACGGTGAGTCCTAAGTCCAATGACTGGTATCCTTATAAGAAGAGAAGAGGATACAGCAAAGGGAGGGTCCTTCTGTAGAGCCTTCAGAGGAGCATGGCCCTGCCAACACATTGGTTTCAGACTTCTACCAGAACTGTGAGAATAAATTTCTCTAATTTTAAGCCACCAAGCCTGTGGTAAATTGTTACGGCAGCCACAGGAAACTAAATACAGCTTCCTACATCCTACCTCTGCTCAAATGCCCTGGGGCAGCCCCTCGAGGTTGCACAGATCTAGTCTGTATGTAGAGTCCTCAGGGATCTCCCAACTCCTCCTCTGGAGTTCAGGATAGTCCCACCCACTCAGGCCAGCCTTCCCAACATTAGAGGGGACCACCATCAGCCACCTTCACCCACCCAGAGGTGACTCCCCTGGGCCAGGTGCTGAGCCAGGTGCCCACCATCCAAGATTCCTATCATGCATGTTGTGTGACTCCCCTGAGACTTCTCAGAGGCACCAACACTGTGCCAACTCTGCCACTTCCTGACCCTGTCACCGTAAGCAAATAGCCCCACCTTTCTGTGCACTAGCAAGTACCTGCTTACTAGCACTACTGTGAAGGTTAAATACATAGAAAGAGCTTAGAACTGGGCCTAGCTATGGTAAGTGCTTAATAACATGAGCTTTTATTATTCTTTTCTCCTTGTGAACACACACACACGTGTGCACGCACACACACAGGCACAAGACTTGGGTTCCAGATGCTACATTCCAGCTGCAGATACACTCCTTAAAACATGGTTGAGTTGGAGACTGAGCGAAGACTTAGGCCACAAGAGACGTCCAGTATGAAGGGCAGGTTAACAAAAGGAAGAGGAGCAGCTGGGTATTATGGATGGAATTGTCCCCCAAAGAGATATGCTTAAGTCCTGACCCCAGTGCCTGTGAACATAACCTTGTTTGGAAGCAGGGTCTTTGAAGATGTTATCAGTTAACATGAGGTCCTACTGGAGTAGGGTGGTCCTAATCCAATCTGAGTGGGTGTCCTGATAAAAAGGAGAAGAAATAGACAGGGAGACACAGAAGGAAGATGGCCATGTGAAGACGGAGGCAAAAACTGAAGTGATTTACAAGCCAAGGATCACCAGCTGTCACCAGAAGCTGGGGGGAGAGGCATGGAACAGATTATCCCTCAGAGCCCTCAAAAGGAATCAACATGGCCGACACCCTGACTTCAGACTCTTAGCCTCCAGAACTGTGAGACAATAAATTTCTGTTTTACAAGCCGCCCAGTCTGGGGTACTTTTGTTTCAACAGCCCTAGGAAGCACTGGGACAGGAGCAAGTGGGCAGAGACACCAGCAATGAAGACGTGGCAAGCAGATGAAAGGACAGAGGGACACTGGACAAGGGGCTAGAAGCCCTGCCCTTACCAGGTAGTTGCCTCCATGTTTGGACTTGAGCATTTGGGCCACCTCGCGGAGGTTGCTCCGGAAGTTCTCCTCGTTGGCTGTGCTGGGGAAGGAGACGGCAATGATCCTCTCCGTGATGTACACCAGGTCCAGCTCACAGCTGTCCTCCATGGTCTGGCTCACACTCATGCTTCTGAGGACACAGTGGGGACAGGGGCGGGGGCAGATCAGAATCCAGCCCCCTAAGACAAGCCACAGATATCTGTACCCCAACACACCACACGTAACTCCCACATTCAGCCCAGGGTTTTGGGCTACCCGGTGACCCACAGCCAAGGCTGAAGGTTTCCCCTGGCAAAGCCAGTGCAGCCAGCAGGCCAGCCTGGGAGCATGGAGAGAGCAGAGCAGCAGGAACTGGCAGGGACTTCAGACCATTTCAGAATCAAACAGAGATCACACCGATTCTAGGTTCCCATCAATCCTTTTGGCACAGCCTTCAACCTGGGGTTCCAGAGATCAAGGCCGGAGCCAGAACTGACCCAAAACTCAGGAGTCCAACTCTGTCTCCCAACACACTGCAGCCTCCTGGTCAGGCAGAAGTTTCCCAGAGGAGCCCGACTTCTCCGAAGAGGAAGGAAAGCCTGAGCTGGGTGCTCTCCAGCATCCTGGAGCTTCACCTTCTGCTGCCCTCCCCAGCTCTCGAGCTGTGGAGTGGGCGGGGAGGCCTCTCAGGGGAAGGGGGCAGCTCAGGTGACACACTAGCTTTGGCTCCAGGTAAGGCAGACCACAGAGAGCATTCCAGCCCTCCCCGGAGGCAGGCCACCTCCTGCCCTTTGTTCCTGGCTCCCTCCCCACCTCTGGCAGCTCCCACCACGGTATACCAGTGCTGCTTCTAGGCAGTAGTATTCTTGACTTTTTTTTTTTTAAGGGCCCAGGAAACAAGAAGGCGCTGGGCAGGGAGTCCCAGATATTCCACTGCCATCTGTGCTCCTTGGAGAGGTAGGGAAGCCCTCGGCTGGGCAGCTCACACTCCCTGGGTATTGGGTCAGGGGAGGGAGGGACTCAGACCTTTGAAATTCCTTCATCTTCTCTCTCTCCCAGGGGAAGAGGCCCGGGCACCCACTGCAGAGCTGATGGGAAGGGACAGTGACTCTGGAGTTCCATTCTAAAGCCCACCAGTACTTCTGGGAGCACTTCCCACCCTCCCAATCCCCACACCTTCTTAGCCCCATCACCAACCTCCCAGTGTCTCGCTTCCTCCTTCTATCCAGGGTGGGCAGCACTCACATTTCATTTTGATAACCTGACTACAGCAGGGCAAAGTTGAGCACAGAAGGGGCAGCTGGAGGAATACCACCACCAGGGACCAGGTGGCAGGGTGCTCAGGCATGGGGGAGGACAGCCCCAGGACCAGGGAGCCATAGCAGAATCTGGATTTCCACCAGGGTTATGTCCGTGCCCCACTGTTCTGATGGGGTATGGGGATGGATGAGCCAAGGAGGAGGTGCGGTTTCTCCATGGTGGGAATGATGGGAGACGGAGTGGCACAGGGGCCAGTGGTCTGAGGTAAGGGGCCCAGTTTGATTTTGGTCTCTGAGCATTAACTGTTCCTTGTCCCTCTGGGAAGTGTCTGAGGGTAACCAGTAGAGTGGGGTTCCTACTCAGGCCACTGTCTGCCCAAGGGTAGTGCTGTAGGTGATGACTAGCCTGGGACAAAAAGCAAAACACACATATACCCCCCAAGGAAACGGATATGTAGGCAGCGAGCCTCAGCTAACTCAGAGCATCCACCTCCCCACCCTCCAAAACCCCTCTTTGCCCTGGCTCCAAAGAAGACAGTGAAACCCCATTGCCGTTGAGTCAATTCCAACTCCTAATGACCCCATAAGACAGAGTACAACTGCCCCATAGGGTTTCCAAGGGATCGGCTGGTGGATTCAAACTGCTGACCTTTATGATTAGCAGCCCAAGCTCGCTGTAGCTCTTAACCACTGCACAACCAGGGCTCCCTAAAGAAGACACTGGAGCATCAGAAAAACTTGCAAGCTGGGCTCCTCATCTTCCCACCCTTTCCCTCAGCACAGGAGGGGCAGCGAGATGGAGAGGGGACAGCATACAAGGTGGGGAAAGGCGTGACTCATACAAGGTAGACCCCAGGGACCTGCCTATCCTTAGTTGGGTTCTTAGGGAGAATGAGAAAGCAGAACAGCGCCACCACCTGGACAACCTTGGCATTGCACTTTGCACCTAGCAGCCCCAAGTCAGTTCTCAGCTATAGGGGAAGGCGGGGATTCTCTAAATGCCTCCTCCAGGTCTGCCGAAAGCTGGCAGGGAGTCCTAGGGCAACTACACACCAGGGCCTTTCCAGCTGGGGCTCCACCTCCGCACAGCCAGAGGAGCTGACATTCTTACTCATCTCAAGAGCTCAGGGGGTGAGAGAGCATAGAGGGAGGGGACCCAAGCCAGACAGCCTGGAGCTGGGGGGTGGGTGGGACAGACTCTGCATCAGGAAGCCACAGAGCTTCCCTGTCCATCCCCTCTCCCCCACCCCCACCAGCCCAGCCAAATGAAGGCCTTTCCTTCTATGAATGACCCTCCAACATCAGCAACCCATCTCCTGAGAGGAATGGGATCTAGCATAGGCATTGATACCAGCTAGCCCTGAATTCAAATCCTCCTGGTGGTTGTGTGGCCTTTAACAGGTCACTTCCCTTCTCTGAAACTCAGCTTCTTCATGTACCAAATGTGAAGAAAAGACTTACCTTGCGGGGTTGTTGTCAGGACTAAATGAGATCAGGCTGGTAAAGAATCCAGCTGAAGGCTTAGAGTGAGAACTGAAAACCTGGCTATTTCCAAGTGGCCTCTAGCCTGCCTCCTCTCACCACAGCTCTCACAGTCACCCAAGCTCCCTATCAGGGGACCCACTCACAGTGACCCCACTGTCTGCACCTCTCCCCAATCCCCCCTGTAGGCCAGGCATACCTGATGGGTGGAGGATGAGGCTGGATGCTCGGGGTGACTCTGGCGGAGCCCTGGGCAAAGAGAGAAGAGTGGCAGCATTACAGAGGAGCAGGCAGGGTGGCAGGACACCGGCGGCCGAGAGCTGTCCACAACGGCATCTAGGGCGTGGCCAAACTCAGATCCTCTTCTCTGCCAACATTCCAGCCCAGGCACCTAAGACCGCAGCAACACAGCAGCCCAAAGCCAAAATCAATGTCAATGCTGCGAGAGTGTGCCTGCATGTTGGCGATCCCTAAGGACCCACCACCCATTGTCTGCCCTCCCTTTCACCCGTTCCCATTTCCAGGGCTGACAACTTGTACGAAATTAGGCAAAATGGCCCAGCTGGAGTCCTTGTTCCCTCTGTGCCACAACGCCCCGGGGCAGCAGGCCAGCAGTGGTGAAAGCACGGGTTAGAGGCGCAAAGACTCCAGTCTGGACGCCACAATCCCGCTGGGTGCCTCTCCAGTGACTTTGCCTCTATAATGTCATGTGTAAAATGGGGGCAACCTCATAGGGTTGTCATAAGGATTAAAGAGAAGTATGCATATAAAGCCCTTCACGTAATGCCTGATATATAAAAAACCAGTTGTCTTCAATTTTACTCAGACTCATGGTGACCCCATTGTGTCAGAGTAGAACTGTGCTCCACAGGGTTTTCAACGGCTGATTTTTTGGAAGTAGATCACCAGGCTTTTCTTCCAAGGGGCCTCTGGTTAGCAGCTAAGCACATTAACCACCCAGGGATCTCGCCTGATATACAGTCGGCTTTTTAAGGGCAGATGTCATAATTGCTGTTGGTATTACATCAAATACAAATAAAAGTAGTTACTTAGAGAGACAACCAAACATTCACCTCTACAGAAAATCAAAACCCTGCATCACTCAGCAGCCATGCATCCTTTTAGGCATCTCACAAGATGCAGAATCAGGACTCCCAACTTCTAGATTCCCAGGCCCAGCCTGAGCCCTCTGAGCCCGTTTGCACTTTCAGATACTCCCATGCCTCCTAGAAACCAGTCTATCCACAGCACCAAGTCACAGTCATCTCTTGGAGGAGACAGGACCATAAACGGGCCAGGAGGGGAGAAACTGAGACATGGAGTGACTCACCCCCAAGTACTTGGGAAGTTGACCAAGCAGGATTCACAGTCAGACGTGGGGCTTGACTGCCGGAGCCCGAAGACAGAGGATCCCCCTTCAGCCCTGGCCCTGCAGTGCCTTCGAGGTGAGGTGGGTGGGCTCTGAAGCCTGGCTCTCAGCTCCACCCAAGGTTTGGGTAGCCCCAGCAAGCGGAGGACTCACCATCTAGCCTTCGCTGGAGAGGGCTGCCGCCTAGCGTCCCTCTGCCTGCTGCCTCCCGGTACAGAACCGCATTAGCAGCGACAGTGAGGGGAGCAAACAGCCAAGTAGTGCTGTCAGGGTGGAAAGTTTCTCTGTGTCCACATCTCCTGTGGCCCCCAAGGACTTGGGTTTACATGACTCAGGCCAGGGGGTGGGGGAAGGTAAGGAGGGGTTGTGTTTGGTTTTCAAGCCCCAAACCAGGCTGTTCCAAAACTCCCCACCCAGAGGCACGCAGAAACCCAACACTTCATCCATCTCTATTCCCTGGGCCCTGATGAAGAGTCGCTGAACCTCCCCAGCCTGAGGCTCTGCTCAGGCCCCAGGGCCACCCTGCTATAAATAGCCCCCCGGGTTTCATCTGTTGCCGATCCACAGCCACCTTCAGAAGAGGCCACCACAGCTGCTTTGAACAACTGGAAGCCACAACTGAAGCCAAGACTGCCACTGTGGCCAGCAGAATGGGTCCAGGCACAGGGAGTTGGAGGAAGACAATGGGACATATTGAGATGACTTGGCAAGGGAACTGGGGAACCAAGGAGAGCTGGGAGCCTCCAAAGGTGCAAGGCGAGGGGATGAGCCGCCAGGAGACCTGGCTCCTGTTTCTCCGCCCCCCTCTTCCAAACATTACAACACACCACATTCCTCAGCCTCCCCACCCCAAAAAGCCAGGAAGATAAATAAAAACTTGGCCCCAACAGAGTCTGGCCATGCCGCCTCAGAGGTGATAAGGCAAAGTCCAAGCTCTCTCTGCTCCGCCAGGCCGGCTGGGGGCCGAGAGGTGGGGGAAGAAGCTGCTCTGGACAGTGACCCCACTGCAGAGGAGGAGGACAGACCAACAGCTGGACTGTCATCCCTTGATGAATCACTGGGTTGCCCTCGAACTGACAGGACTTCCTGTTTTCTGCAAAGTTTGGGGGCATGTGATACTTGCTGGCAGAGAGCAGACAGACAGGCGGGGACATGTCCCAGTGTTGGTACACACAAGCTCCCAGGGCTGCCTGTGGGGACAGTGAATGGGCTGGTGGGCGTGTGGGCAAACAAACCACACACACCCCAATGCTCACAAACACACCAGTGACCTCACACACGAGGTGCAGCGGGCGCTTGGTGAAGCCCACAGAATCACAGATACCTTTTTCAAGAGGGGCAGGAGTGAGTGGAGACATCCCACCATCTCTGCACCGCCAATCACCATGTTCATTCCCTCATTCATTAAACGTTCATTGGGAGATGCCTTTGCATGCCAGGTGCTGTTTCAGGCACCAAGGAACAGAGGAGGTGAGGTCCCTGACCTCAGAGAGCTAACATTCAACTGAGGAAGAAAGATACTCATCAGCAGACCTGATGTGAGAAGCAATATGCTATGTCTCATTTACCATCTGTAAAACAGGAAGACCCTGCTCACATTGCTTCCTACCTGCTCCACTTAGAGCCCTCGAAGAGAATTACTAGAGGCCTTTACAAACAGTACTACAAAGATTTTTCTTTTAAAAAGGAAAATAAACTCTCCACCTATTAAAAAGAACAGTTGCCATTAAGTTGACTATGACTCGTGACCCCATGTGTGTCAGAGTAGAACTGTGCTCCACAGGGTTTTCAATGGCTGATTTTTTGAAAGCAGACCACCAGGCCTTTCTTCCAAGGAGCCTCTAGGTGGGCTTGAACCTCCAACCTCTCGGTTAGCAGCCAAGGTGTTAACCATTCAGAATACCCAGGACTCCTCTTTGCCTCCATTCCCACTCTTTTCCTCTTTGGGGCTCTCGAAGCCCTTTACCCACATGACTTTGAACTTCCTCACAGCTCTTCCCAAAACAGAGATCAATAACAGAACTTGGTCCAACTCCCTGACCCCAGGCAGAATTCTCCCCTGTCCTCATCACCAAAACATGGTCTCTCCTTTACTGAAAGGACACCTATGCAAGAAGGTTCTACAGCCTCCCCAAAACACCCAGTGTCTCACTGTTCTCACCATCAAGAAGTTCCTCCTGGTACCTGACCCTCACCCTTACTGCTACAGATCCAGCCAATTCTTTTTGCTTGGTCCTCACTTAGGTGAGAGCAGCTGATCACCACTCAGACATTCTCTGGGTGGCTCAAGGTCCGTGACCCCATACTCGGTTATTCCTGCCTTTCTTCCCCCTACACAGCAAGACGCAGGAGCCCCAGGATTTGGGCAGGGCAGGATTGGAGCAGTGCCTGTGTGGGAAGAGTCCTGCCTTCCTTTGAGGTCCACAGACAAACACCACAGCTCTGGACCAGAAGAAAATCCGTTTCCTGAACTCCAGTCCCTAGGGGGCACAGTCGGGAGGAGGGTCTGTAAGTGAACACCAGGGGCCATGCCAGGCAGCCTGAGACTGGGGAACAATCTACGTCAGGGGCCCATCCCCATTCCGACATCTCCTCTGGGGGCTGTGGCCAACCCCCGCCCCAGCCCCTCCATCCACACCCCTTCCCCTCTCCTTCCTGCCCACCAGCCTGGATTTTTCCAAAACAAAGTACGACACAGCACACCATCTGCAAACTCTACTACACACCAACTCTGCAGGAGGAAAATAGCCACTCCTGCCCTGTGAGGCCCGGGCCATGGGCCAGAGACAGGAAAACATCTCAACAAACACGCACGTTATCACAGCAGCAGCCCAGGGTTACAACAAGGTGGCCTCCAAACGGGTTCTCCTTGTCCACGGTGGACTGACTGCCGGAAAGCCCACTGGCTGGGCCAGGGGACTGACTCAATGAATCTGGGGCCCCTTGACCTGGACCACACATCTGGGACCCTTAAAAAGGTCCTTCTCCTTTGCAGTACACGGGCCATCCTGGAATCTGCTCACTCACTCACTTCGCCCTTCATGTGATCCTTTAGCTAGACTAACTAGGCCAAAACTCATCTTGTCCCTTTTCCTAAATCCAGACAAGACACTAGCCACCCTTACCCATCCCACACGTATGCACACACAAGCACACACACAAGCATACACACACACACGCAGACACGCATATCCCAGATTAACAAAACTTTCTTTTCCTAAAAAAAAAAAAACACCCTCCAGTCCCAATTAAAGGGCCACCTCTTCCCCAGGACCAAGGTCATATACACCCTCGTGGTCAAAAAGTTCTTCATGATGTCATGATGTCTGACTTCACTCTCTCCTGCTGCAGCCACTGCTCACAGGATCAGTCTGGCCCAGGCTGGGGAAGCGGGGAGCAAGTAGCTCTTGGGCTTGGATTATAAGCAGGCCCAGACTACTGGCCGATGGGCTTGGCTCCCACATGGTCACCCTGTTCCCCAGACATGGATTAGGAATCCTGGCTACCATCAGATTCAAGCAGTGATCCCAGGAAGGAATGGAGAAGGCATTCATGTAGTTCTTGGCCACTCCGAGCCTTTGCTTCCTCATGTATAAAATGGGGTCATAGCATCTGGCATAGTGGGGTATCATAGGATCTAGAAATACCCAGACCAGTTTCTGGCCTTTAGTCAAAATAACAGTAGTGAGAACGGCTAACATTTATTGAGCACATGTTATATGCTTCGTGTGCATTAAGTCATTTAATGCTATGGGGCAGTTCTACTCTGTCCTATAGAGTCGCTATGAGTCAAAATCGACTCAATAGCAACAGGTTTGGTTTCTTTCTTTCTTTCTTTTTTTTTTTTAGTAGTTACACACAGAAAAGTTAGTTTCTCCCCTCATCCCAGCCCCCGAAATATCACACGCCCACACAGTGGACCCTCCCCAGCACTTGATGTACCCAGTGCCCTGAGGAACTCCTGCCTACCTTCAACAGGGCCTTCCCTGCTAACTTGAGAGCCATGCTCCCTCCCCTCCTGCAGGGCCCCGTGTGGCCCTCAGGATGCCTCCGCTCTGCAAGCTGGCGTGCACGGCTGCCCAGGGCAGTGTGGCAGCTGCAGGGGCAGTGGCCTCACCCTAGAGTGCGGCTGTCTACAGGAGTGGCCTCCTCCTTCTCCTCCCAGCACCGCCCTCCGGGCCCCCCACCGTGGGTCAGGCAGCTGTCAGATGATAGGGCCTCATGCCATCAACGGCTCCCCCTGTGCCAACCGCCAAAACCACTCCCTGTTCTTCTGGAGATCTGGACATCAAGGGTGGAGGGGCCAGTGTGGGGGCAGGTCGTCAGAGAAGAAAGGGAAGCCAGAGGAGAGCCCGACTTTGTTGGGGTCTGCCCCTGGGTGTGAAGACAAGCGAGACACAAACATTGCTCAAAGCAGGGACCTGGGAGAGCCCCTCTGCCCTTCTCTGGCTCCCTTCATTTAAAGAAATGGCCCATTTGCCCCCCACCAAGAATTCAAGGCAGGAGGAGTCCAGGGGGATCAATGAGCGTGTCTCCCAGCTTCATCCTGAATCAATGGCATTTAAAACACTCAGAGGGTTTTCTCAATTTCAAAGACTCTTCTCTCTGAAGAAGTACAGAGAGTTTCTCTAAGTATAATGACCCCCTAAGAGTCTAGGGGTCCTTCTTCATCTCCGACCTTAGTCCTCTGGCTGTGGGTTTTGCCCATTTCGAGATTGCCTTCTGGGACTGCTTATCACCAAGCCAGGCCTCACACAGCATGCCTGCTTCTCTCCTCCCCCCTCACCCTGGAGCACTGAGGTCTGGCAAAGTGATGAGCGAATGAGCTCTGGATTCAACTTAGCTGTAGGCCAAGGCCACGGCCGCGGACCAGACTGCATGCAAACGGAGCCTGCTCCCGATCCCTTCTATAGGGGAGACCCGATCCCTTCTACAGGGGAGACCCGACCACCAGGCCGGCCCCACCCCATCACCTGCCCCCCTACTTACGTCTTCTTCAACGCTTTTCTGTGTGTTTCCACCCCGGAAGTCTCCTTCTCCCTGTAGACAAAGAAAGAAAAGGCAGTCAGAGAGGGGAGTCAAGGAAAATAAGCAAAAGGCACCCAGGTTTATCACCTGCTGGGTTTGGCAGGGTGGGGGAGGGGAGCGTTGGCAGAGGGACCTGGGAGGGGGCTGTGTTTGTTTAATATTTCTTTGTCTGTTAAATGCCCCTCAGAGATAACGAGACCCTCTAGCTTGTGTCTCACAATCACATCTGTGCAGATACTATTATTCCCATTTTGCAGATGAGAAAACTGTGGCTTAGACAGCCTTGTGACTTACCTACAGTCACACAATTAGAACCTTGGTGGAGTCAGGATTTGAACCCAAGCCCTCCAACTCAAAGCCCATGGTCGCATGCCAGCCAATGCCAGGAGACGCCGCTAAGCTGCTAACCTAGTTTCCCCACTTCAGGACCTGCCACCTTTCTTCCCTTCCTCTCCCGTGCAGCCTTGAGGAAATGTCTATCTCTCTGCTAAGTCAGAAAGCTCTGTTTGGAAAGTTCTGCCCGCTTTCTCACTTTCTGCATATTTAAGGAAAAAAAAAAACCCCAATTAAAGAGAAGCCCACATTTCCCCACTGCTTTCTCCTCTCAGCTGCCACCCCTGCCCCTCCCCTCTGCCTGCCTAGTTCCTTAGCAACCCATTTCCGAACACACAGGCATGGTCAGATGCCCAGCTCCAAACGTCACCCGCTTCCCCCCAAGTTCCCCAAATCTACTCCAGAAGGAGTTCCCCAAACACATCTCTTCGCTTTCCTCCAAATCCGCCGTCTGTTTTCCGGCCTCCCCACCCTTGGCCACGCTGTTGTCCCCACCCAGCCACTCCTGCTATCACTCACCGTGTCCACTACATGTTTCTGTGCACTCTCGGGGTTGATGGGCTGTGGACAAAGAGAGAAAACAGTGTGAGGTCACAGGTCCCAGGACTGGCTCTCTCCCCAGGACCAGTGTCTATGACAGGCAAAACGCCTCCTCAGGCAGGGGACAGTGATACCAATCCAAGACTCAGGCATAGCCTGGCTTGTCCCAAGCCTTGGAGGCAGAGTTTGGCAAATGAAACACAATCCCATGGGGACTAGAACCATCCGGTTCTATAGACTTCACCAGGGACCCATGTAGACGCCCGGCACTTTGCCTCTGAAACACAGTCTCTGACCCCTCAAAAAGGAACAAGGAGCAATGAAAAGGACACCCGCCATTTTCACCTACACTGATGGCTTCTTCACAAGAAGGACCCACTGAGGCAGGTGCCATTATTACCTTTCAGCCCCACTTTTCAGACAAGGAGACTCAGGCTCAGGGAAGTTAAATGAGCCACCCAAAGTCATCATCTAGTAACAAAGACACTAGGATTTGAACTCCAGGCTTGGGACTCTATGATACGTGCTCTCTGCACACCATCAGCAGCCTGGGAGGAGACAGGCCAAAGAGAGTCCTGATTCTCCAGTGGATATTCAAGGTCCCCACCCCACCACTGGCCCAGTTCCCTTGCAGACCTCAGTTTCGATGCACAAAAGCTCTCTTCTATCCAGACCTGTCTCGGAAACCCTCCTGGCTTATCCCCACATCCAGGCCTTTGCCTGTGGAATGGTGTCCCCTCTTTTCCTGTGAGCTCTTCTCCTCCTTGAAGCCCTCCCTGAACACCCCAGTCAGGGGGGGCTCTCTCTGGCCCCTCTGAGCTCCAATAAGCCTCGATGTCTGTATCTCTTACCTGGTCTTTAGTTATCACTAATATCACTGTGGGGATATGTCTTGTTTCCCCAACCACTGTTTTATTCGTGATTCTATTTCCACCTGCTTTTTTTTCTCCGAAACAGATTCACAGCTTTGTGAACAACTCAGTTGCAAGCTTCCTCGTGCCAGAGACCACAATTCATGACCAGCAGGCCATCAATAAACACTTATGACTGATCCTGTCCCTCATGCTAGCGCCATCCTTCCTCTGCTCAGGCCAACAGAACGACCTCCTATTAAAGGCATCCCAAAAAGCGGGTTCCTTGCCTCCCCCTCACCGCCGACAGCAGGAAGTGAATCTTCCTATTTCAGGTCCACCTCATGATTCTCCAGACCAGCCAAGGACCATGTGGCCATTTCCAACTCGGAACGTGGGTCTCCGGTAGCTGAATCACACAGGTGGACATGGACACAACTGCAAAGGTTATGAAACAAGCCTTCGCAAAGCTGAGCACGGATAGGGTTTAAGACAGAGCACCTCAGGATGAGAAACACCCTGCTCCCCAAACCATCCCTGGGACCTGAGGGACAAGCTGTTCATGTCTGAAGGCACGGGAATGGACAGAATGACCTCGAAAGGCTCTGGCATCCAGAGAGGAGGGCTAGGCCAAGAGGGGCATGGAAGAAGAAAACGGGCTAAGCTGAGTGTGGTAGTATTCTTTCTGGAAATGGCCCAGACTCATTTACCCCTTGGCCTGGAAGAAGAGATACTAAGGCCAAAACTTCTTTCCAGGGGATGAAACTTCCTAAGGAGTTCAGGACTGAGACAGGTGGAGATGGTAGAGGGAGAACAGGGTCCAGGAAAGGAGTGGGAAGGCAGAGGGTGGGGGAGACACATCAGCCCCTCCCATCCACTCCCCCATATACCCTCCTCTCTCCACCTGCAGTCTGAGGATGGCTCTGGAGAAGGAATAAAAATACCACATTCCCCCAACAACCTCCATTCCAGGAGCTGAACCCTAAACCCACCCCATGTACCTCCAGAGTCTCCCTCCTGAGCCACAGGCCCCTGGGCAGGGAGTGAATGAGCCCACTGGGAAATGCACGCAGGGAAGTCCTAGAGGGTCCCTGCCACAGGCAGGCTGCATGAGCCCTGAGTGCCAGGAGCTCTGGGGGCTGTCTGCTAATCCCAATCCCAAAGAAGTTCCCAGCTCATTTTCAAATTCCCCCTCATCTCCACCCATCACTCCCCTCAGGATCCAGCCTGGGTGAGTCCTCTACAACAGTGTCAGCCCACCCCAACCTTCCTCCGTACCCCCCAGCGTAGCTCTTCCCAGCTTCATAACCCTCAAGTGCCTGCCCCGGCCTGGTCCCTGAAGAGCCCTCCTCCTCTCTTCCAGGTTGTTGTTATCTAAAGTGGAGGCAACCCCTGACTCAGGTCTACCCTGCACACAGTGGGATCAGATCATTGTGAACCATAGGGTTTTCACTGGCTGATTTTTAAAAGCAGATTGCCAGGCTTTTCTTCCTAGTCTGTCTCAGTCTGGAAGCTCCACCGAAACCTGTTCAGCATCATAGCAACATATAAGCCTCCGCTGATGGACGGGTGATAGCTGCATATGCGGTGCATTGGCCGGGAATCCAACCCGGGCGTCCCGCATGGAAGGCAAGAATTCCATCACAGAACCACGACTGTCCCCACTCTCTTCTGGGTAAAGCCTCCTAGCTGGCCCCAAACTCAAGGCCACTGGGCCTCAGATTTGAGCTGCATCAGAATCCCCCCCGACCCCACCCCGAAGGCTTGTTGAGACACAGGTGGCCCCTCCCCAAACTTCTGATTCAATATGTCTAGAGGGAGGTGGGAGAATTTGCATTCCTAACAAGCTGCCAGGTGATGCTGACCTGCTGGCCCCAGGATCACACTCTTAGGACCACTCCAACAAGCCTGGAGTCCTGAGTGGTGCCAACAGTTATGCTCTTGGATGCTTAACGCAAAGGTCGGCAGTTCAAGCACACCCAGATGTGCCTCAGAAGAAAGGCCTGGCAATACACGTCCAAAAAATCAGCCATGAAAAACCTATGGAGCACGATTCTGCTCTGGCACACGTGGGGTTGCCATGAGTTGGAATCGACGCCTCGGCAACTGGTTGGGTTTATTTTGTTTGTTTCTTTGGCATAACAAACACTGACAGCAGACCGCCTGGGTTTACATCCTGACTCTGCTGCTAACTCACTGCGTAACCCCCAGCGGCAGGGCCTTTATCCTGCTCCTCAGCCGTACTTACTGCACAAGGTTAGTTTGTCAGGTTCCAGTGAGATAAAGCACATAGAGCACGAAGAACAAAGCCTGCCACACACTGAGTTCTCAACACATGCTATTATTTATCATCTCCACCCTGCAGGTATCATCACCCCAAACGCCCCCAAGGCCCAGGCCCTCTCCTGGCCCATCCTGTCTACCCCTCCCAGTCTGGCGTGATCCAGACCAGGGAGCCGAGTCAATATTAGAAACCACAAGCCTCAGCAGTGCTAGAGCAACTCTCTCTTCCGGCCAGCAATCGGCTGAGCACCGCCCCCTCTGCCCCCGCCCCTCTGCTCCATCCCCAGCCCCCCGTCTGGAAGCCAGCCACAGGTCAGAGCTTGCCAGCCATCAATTGCCTTCAATTCAACTTACTGGTCGAGATGCTTTCTGAGGAGCTAAAAATTTCCCAAAGCCTCTCCCAAACTAAACCCCCAGAGCTCAGCTGCCGTGTTTGCAAACACAGCCCAGCATGCCTGCTACACGCCCCATCCCGCTGCTCCACCCCATGTCCTCCAGGGACTAAAGTCCTGTTGCCCTGTTTCCCAACATTTCTACTATGGCAGTGACCACTGCTGCCAGCTCTGGGGCTCTTGGGAATGAAAAAGGCAAGGGGTTAGTACAGCAACTTGAGTGCAGGTTCTCCCCTGGGGCTGCCCCTACCCTCTATCTTGCAGGGAGGCTGGGGCCATCTGGAAGCTTCTAGGCCACCTGGAACTGTGGACTTCTGAGACAGCAACCCTAGAGCTCTACAGGCTAGGACTCAATTTCCAGTTGCCTTGTCCATTCCGACTCATGGCGATGCCATGAGCTCCAGAATAGAACTGCACTCCATAGGGTTTTCATGGCTGCAACCTTTTGAAGGCAGTTTGTCAGGCCTTTCTTCCAAGGCACCTCTGGGTAGGTTTGAACCACCAACCTTTCAGTTAGTAGCCAAACCCTTTATGCCACCTAGGAACTCCTAAGGACTCACTAGACTACAACTATCACCCCACCTTCAACCACAAACCCCGCCCCCATGCAGACACACACGCATACTTTCTACTCCCTCCCTGGTTAATTTCTCCTCTTCTAATTCATCTCTCCAACACACCCTACAGTTTATTTATCTCGTTTAGAACTTGACTCCCCCACTTAATGTAAGTTCTTGCTACCCCCCAGAGCCCAGAACAGTACCTGGCACACTGCAGGCCCTCAGGAAATACTTGTTGAATGCATAAATGAAGAGAGCCCTTCCTTATCTTCCCTGCCACCCCCACATGCTCAGCATCCACTCAGCACAGCTAGGACCCTTTGTAACCGAGGCCCCTGACTTTCATGTTTGTGCTCTGCTGGGTGCCAGGACCTTTCTGCACGTCCCTCTCCCCCAAACACACACAGCATCCTCACACATCACTCTGTAGAACACCAGCTCTGAGAGAGACTTCAGACATCATCTCATCCATCTCCCTGTTTCACAGATGGGGAAGCAGGTACAGACAGGTATGACTGACCTGCCCAGGCTCTTGGGAGGTGAGTGGCAGGGTCAGGGCCTTGGAAAGTCCACCACCAAGCTCACCTCCAGGCCCTATGCTCGGTCCCCAGCCAACCTGCAGGCAGGGTCAGCTGGGCTCCTCCCAAGAGCTCTTTCCTTCCCCTCAGGCTCAGCGCAGAAGGATAAAGCAGATGGAGCCCAGCTGGAACAGCCACCCCCCATCTGTTCCCACCCCACTACCCAGGCCCAGGACAAAGCTTGGTCTTAAGGGGACCCTAGGCTTTCCAAAGCTGAGGGCAGCTGGCGCACAGCCTCTCTGGATCCAGCTTGGGAGCAGGGGGTACGATTTGGACCTGGAGCTACTGGAAGGCCAAGCCTTGCTCTTTGTGGATCCCTCTGCTCATAGGTCGCCAACCCCAGAGGCTGGAGCAGGGCAGAAACTGGGTGAAGCAAGTGAGGCCCCTTGGGTACACACAAGGAGGCACTCTCGCTCACGTTCCTGCAAGTGCACCTGTGTGATCCTAAGAGAGAGTGCCTCCCCAAATCTGGCACCCCAGGAGCCTCGCTTGCCTGGTATGGAGACACCGCTTCATCATGTTAATGCAATCGCAATTACGCACCAGGTGTAACGATGCCCTGGGAACAGTATTAGGCTCTGTGCCTTCCTGATCATCATCCTCGTCGCTGTCCTGTGAGGTTGACAGTTGGGGAAACTGAGGCTCCCAGAGATCAAGTAACTTTCCCAAGGTTACGAGTGGTGCAACTAGTTAACACGCTTGGATACTAACCAAAAGTTAGAGGTTCAAGTCCACCCAGAGGCACCTCAGAAGAAAGGCCTGGCAATCTACTTCCAAAAAAAAAATCAGCCACTGAAAACCCTATGGAGCAGTTGTACTCTGACACACAAAGGTCACAATGAATGAGAGTTCACTTCACCACAACTGAGCCCTTACATTCCCTTCAGGCTATCCCTTTGCTCCCTGGCAATGGTCTTCCATTTTTCCTACCCTTAATCAACTGCTCTGCTGTTGGAACAAGCTTTTCTGAGCCTAAAAGACTAATTGCAGCAGCCCTTCTGTCTCAGGCCCCAGTAGGAAGCAACTTCTTCAATACACTTTCAGAGGAAGAGTAGGAAATGGGCTGCAGGCGGAGGGACTGAGATCAGACATCAGAGAGAACTTCCTGAATTTGACAGGCTGGGAACCACAGGGTGGAGAAGGGAAGCTGCACATCCTTTCCTCAAATTTTTTTTTTTTCCAAAGTAAGGACCAACATGCCCTCTCCAAAAAACCCAAAAAACCAAACCCACTGCCGTCGAGTCGATTCCAACTCATAGCAGCCCTACAGGACAGAGTAGAACTGCCACATAGAGTTTCCAAGGAGGGTCTGATGGATTCGAACTGCCGACTTCTTGGTTAGCAGCCATAGCACTTAACCACTACACCACCAGGGTTTCATGCACTTACTTGACCGACCCCCAATGTGAGAGCCAGGGGAGGGGCAGTCTGCCGGGGGCTGGGGGACTGCTGTGAAGACTGCCTGAAGATTCATCCTATAGGACAGGCTGGTGGCCTGCAGGGAGGGTGGGCTGGAGAAAAATGTATCTGTGGGCTGCTGTTTGGGAAGAAGGAAAAGGCAGAGAGCTATAGGGGGTGGGGGAGGTGCCCAGGCCAGAGCCCAGGGCTGTGGGGGGAGGGGGGAGGGTGTGCAGAATGCGGACTCAGCCTCCAGAGGAACATTCCGTCCAGAAATTCCTCACGCCCTCCCCCCTTCCACCCCCTCCAGCTTTCCCCACTCTTGCCCCCTGGGAGGCCTGGAATCCAGGCAGCTTTCAGGCCAAGAAGACCCCGTGACATCACAGCTACTGCCATGGTGATGAACTGTGAGGTCACCCTCAGCATCAGGAGAGACAGGAGGTGGGAGTGGGTGGTCAGGGCCAGTGGGAGCTGGAATGTCCTCGGCGACAGGGCTCAAAGAAAGTTATTCCAAGCTCGCTTGTTCCAAAAATAGAACCCTAGGCAGATCCAAGGACGAGGCTGAAAGCGAAGGGAAAGGCAGGGAAACGCCACTTACAGGGCACTAAGTGGGAGAGTGGCGGGCAGTGCAAAGGCATGTAACAGGCATGGCCTATCCGACAGCCCTTCAAGGTAGGGTGCTCCACAGTAACACAACGAGGGCAGCAGCAGCAGCAGGAGGAAGAAAACACACGGCCTCTGCCTCTTCGGGCACAATCTCATCTAGTTGCCACAGGACCCTGGAAGGAGGTGCTCTGAGCCCCTTTGACAAATGTGGAAACTGAGTTTACAGGAATGCTGAGCACAAGCCGCTCAATGTGAGCTCAGGTCTGCACCTCCAAAGCCTACGTGCCCCCCTCCATGCTGCTTCCCACCATCTTGAAGAAGGGGGAGTTAATGGTGGTGGGGGCGGGCGGGGGTGGCAGGACATCAGCAAAGACAGCAAGGGACTGGAGGCAGGGTACTGAGTAGGCAGGGGTGGGGCCAGGCAGGGGTGGGGGGGAAGCATGCAGCCAGAGCCTGGTCCCCAAAGTGTTTGGGTTCAGTGACTCCAGGGGTCACATCCTCTCCCAGGCAGGCTGAGGCCACCAGAGGAAAAGTATAGGCTCGACGTGATTAAGTGGAAAGTTATGCCTGATTCTCCCTGCATCCTCCAGCTGGGGGGAGGGGCCTGGGTAAACCCACTCCTCCACCTCCAAGTCACCCCAAGGGACAGGGACCCAGCACCCAAATCCTGGCTGAAGCTGGGCACCAGTGGGCACCTCTTCCTTGGGATGGCTCGCCCACACTCTCCAGCCCTGGCCCCCTCTTGCCATACTCCCGGTGGATGCTGTTCTCCTGCCCCACTCAACCAGGGGCTGCAAGTCTGTGCTTCCCTAGGCACCCCCGCCATGGCCCTCTGGCTGCCTTCACCTAAATCCTCCCCACACTGCCTGAGTTTCTGCACCAGCCTCATCTGGTCTGGCCTGCAGCCTCCTGGCAGCCCCTCCCCTCAAGCCACCCTGCAGCTGGCAGCCAGACTCCAGCTTCAAAACCCTGCTTTGGATCACTCCCCCACTCAAGCATCCATAATGGCCCTTAGCACTTGGCAGAACAAGTTCAAGTTCCCCAGCCTGGCTTTGGACTCCTCCATTCTCCAGCCTCTTCCTCCTCCAGCCAGCCCCATTGACGCCCCTCTCTGCTCACAGCTCCTCACTGCCCACCACACAGCCACGCTCACTCCAGCCTCCTTCCTGCACTCAAGCTCTTCCCACCACCTCCCCGAGCCAGGGCCACCAGGGACGTGCTCAGACCCTGGTGAAACAGGATTGCAGACCCTCCCTCCAGCAAGGGCAGACTGGCCAAAAATATTTACACTGGATTTGCCCCATCAGGCTCGGTAAGGCGTACCAATGTCCTACCCAACCCCCCACAAGTTTCAGCCTGTCACCTTCTAGAACACCCTCCCTCCTTCTTCCCTCCTTTCTTCTATTTGCTCAAATCTTAAATCGGACTTGGAAGAGGAGGGGGACTTGTCCAGTAGTCCCAGGACATAATGATCGCTCCCTTCCCTGAACCCCAAGGCTACCGCTGGTCAGAACACCAAAGTCCAGCACCTAATTCGTTTCCACAATATCGCTCTCTCTGTTCCCCACTCTGGCCAGAGCCCTGTGTACACCCTGCTAGGGCATCTCCCAGGGACCTCTGCTAGTGGGGGTTTCAGGAGAGGTGTTCAGCACACTCTGGGGACTACATCCCTCCACGGCCCAGCCTCAGGGCAGGACCTCAATGGGCCCAAACTCCCCCAGGGAGGGGATCCCCTGTCGCCACCCTGCATTACACCTAATCCACGTCAGTGAGTATGTGTTTCAAGTGACAGGACATTGAGTCCCCGAGACTGCCCCACTGGGCCACTTCAGGTAGAAGAAAGCTCTTATACCTAAATCCCTCGCCTTTAGAACAGCCTCCACCTACTAGTTCTATTTCGGACAGCAATAGGAACTGAGTCCATTTGGTTCTCATCGCCATCCTGCCCCTGGCCCCATACTCCCCCTCTGGGGACTAAATAACCCTAGGTATTGCACAAATTGGAATTGCAAGCCTCCCTCTGCTCTGGGGATCTTCTCAGGAATGCAATGCCCAAGAGCCCTGGTGGCACAGTGGTTAAGAGTTCAGGTGCTAACCAAAAAGTCCACCATCTGCTCCTCAAAAACACTATGGGGCAATTCTACTCTGTCCTACAGGATCCCTATGAGTCGTGATGGCAACAGGTTTGTTTTTTATTATTATTATTTTACTCTTACCCCATTGCCTATTGAAAACCAAGGCTGTCGATCCATTTCCCATGATTTCTCAAAGACGGCAGACCATGGCCCACTCAGCGCCCTAGAGTGAAATTTATCAGGGCCTGCAGTTCAAACTCAACTAAAGTGCTACTAGTCAGTCTCCTTGACAAAGAGCAAGAGCCAGTGCTGACGAGTCTGCACTTTCTCTGGGGCCAGTTAGCCACTTCCTTCTCTTCTTCCACGAGGCAGTCTGGCGCCTCCCAGTCCTAGATTTGATAATAGGTGACCTTAGAAAAGTCATTTAAAAATCCCAGGGCCTCAGTTTCCTCATCTGCAAAAGAGCAAGATTGAACTAGATGGTGTCTGAAGTCTTCTCCACTCGGTGGCTCCCTGCTTACTCCATCCCCTCCTGCTTTCAGGAAGCCTGACACTCGGCAGAAAATACACCACAGCCCTAGCACATAAAAAAGTGCCTGGCATGCTACCAGTTATCGTTGAATCGATCCTGCCTCATGACGACGTCAAGTGTTGCAGAGCAGAACTATGCCCCCACGGAGAGGGCTGCTGGTGAGGAGTGAGCTCCTTGGATCAGGTGGACACTGGAGACTATGTTGGCATCTCCTCCCTGGAGGGAAGATGAGAGGGTGGAGGGGGTTAGAAGCTCGCGAAATGGACAGGAAACGAGAGAGTGGAGGGAGACAGCGGGCTGTCTCATTAGGGAGAGAGCAATTGGGAGTGTGTAGCAAGGTGTATGTAAGTTTTTGTGTGAAAGACTGACTTGATTTGTGAACTTTCACTTAAAGCACAATAAAAATTATTTAAAAAAGAACTGGGGTTTTCATGGCTATGACCTATGGGAAGCAGATCACCAGGCCTTTCTTCTGAGATACTACTAGTTCAGTTCAAAATGCCAACCTTTTGGTTAACAGTCAAGCACTTAACCATCTGTGCCACGCAGGGACTCCTGCCCCCTCCCTGCCTGGCACATAAACCAAAAAAACCAAACCCATTGCCATCGAGTCTCATAGAGACCCTATAGGACAGAGTGGAACTGTCCCACAGGGTTTCTGAGGTGCGCCTGGTGGATTCGAACTGCCGACTTTTTGGTTAGCAGCTGAACTCTTAATCACTATGCCACCAGAGTTTCCACAAATAAATGTTTGTTGATGGAATGGCTGAACAGATAGATGGGTAGACAGGCCATCCCCTAAATCCCAGGCCCACTGGCAGACACAGAAAATGACAAGCTGAACAGTGGTCTGCCCTGTTTAGAATGAAAGTACCCGGGAAAAGCCTACCCTCTCACAACCTTGGGTCCTTACACCCAGACCAAGCACCAAGGGTACCAGGGAGAGAAAGCAGAACAGGAGTCCAAAACTCCACTCCCAGTCCAGCCCCTGCCACCGGCTAGGCACATGACCATGAACAAGTCACCTCGCTTTTCTGAGCTGCACTTTTCTCCTCTGCACAGTTTGCTCCTCCTGCCAAGCCCAGGTGAGATCACACCTGCCCCACTCCCTCACGAGTCACGGTGGGTTCCGATGACCCCATGTCAGGGGAAAGGCTTTGAAAACCACAGGTGCTATGCAGGTGAGAGTGACATTTGTGGCTAGGAGGGCAGACTCGGGGGCCAAACCACTGACTCAAACCCTAGCTCCTCCGTGGCTTTGGGCCTCAGGTCTTCATCTGCGAAACTGGAATAGTAATAGTACCTTCCCCATTGGGTTGTTGTTCGGGTTAATGGTATTGATATTTGTAAAACTTTCACAATAAAGCTCTGCAAATGGAAAATTCTATAAAAGGGTTAACCTTTTGCTGTTGCTACTATTACTATTATAGAGTCCCTGGGTGATATAACTGAGCCCTGGGGGCGTGGTGGTCAAGAGCTACAACTGCTAATCGAAAGACCAGCAGTTCAAATCCACAAGCCATTCTTTGGAAACCCTATGGGGCAGTTCTACTCTGTCTTATAGGGCCACTGAGAGCCGGAATTGACTCGATGGCAACGGGTTTTTACGGGGTGGCATAAATTGCTAACCTGACTACTAACCAAAAGGTTAGGTTCAAATTCACCCAAAGGCACCTCAGAAAAAGGCCTGGCAACCTACTTCCGAAAGGTCACAGCCATTTAAAACCCTACGGAGCAGTTCTACTCTGACAACATGGGGCCACAATGCATCGGAAGGGACTCTGTGGCAACTGGTTTTGGTTTCTGATTATTATTACTATTACGGGTGAAACCAGCCTGACACTGCCACCCCCCCAACCTGCTCCACCCAGACCCCCTACCTGGACCCCCACTTCACTCTACAAGGATAATTCCAGCACCTGCCTTGGGGCTGGCCCTGTGTGAGCAGCAGCAGTGTGCACAGGTTCTCCTGGGTGTGCCAGGGTCAGGGGGCCAGGCTGCTGGGCAAGAGGGCTGGCCATTTGGTGACCTTGGTGGCCAGCCGCTCTATTTGGCTATCACCCTCGGGGAAACTCCTTTTGACACTTATTTTCAAGAGTTGAAAAAAGCTGCTTCAGCTCTTTCCAAGGATCAGGAGTGTCCCACAGCAAACAAGCCCTCTCCCCTCTCCATCCTGCCCCCACCGCTGGACACCACAAGAGGGACGTGACCTTAGGACCTTTCTACCCAAGGCCTTGGGCAACATCTGTTGAGTAAGACAAAAACATCAGTTGAAGATTAAGCAGCTTTTGCCCTGGCTGGCCCAGCACAGGCTAGAAAATGCATTTGGCCGAAAAGGACCTCGAAATTCTGTGCCCAGGGCTGGGGGTGGGATACCAATCCCAGAGGAGGAGAACTGAAAGAAGAAGGGTGAGAAGGCCAGAGGGAGAGCAAGAGCCAACCTGAGACATGGAGAAAGCAGGACAGAGGGACAGACAGACCACAGACACAGCAGGAGGGAAGAGCGAGGAGGGCGGGGAGGCAGGAGACCAGCGCTAGGAAGGCTGGAGGGCAGGCAGCAAATGGAAAAGGAAGGAGAAATGCAAACCCGCCCTTTCCTCCCTCTTGTGAACCTGTTCAAAGCACTTGCCTCACCCTGTGAGGAAACAGGTGCTGAGTGCTCTCTGGGGAAGCCACGCTTTCTCCCAGCTTCCCCTGGGCCACTTTCCCACTCCCCAGGAAAGCAAGAGAGCCACCAGCAGGCTCCCCTGGTAGATCCCTCCCTGGGAACTCAAAGCCCTACCCACCAGCCAGCTAGGGAACAAGGCTAACAGCAGTCCTGCTTACTGAACGCCTCCTGTATGCCAGGCACTGGGCTGAAGGTTTCACTTCTGGCCATTCAATAAATATGTATTGAGCCCTACTGTGTGCCAGGTGACAGAGATACAGCAACCAATAAAACAGATAAAAATCTTACCCTCATAGTGCTTACATACAGATACGGCGGAAGGCAGTCCAGAAACAACACAAATAAGTAAGATATAATGTATCAGCAGTGATAAGTGTTAGGGGCAAAGAAAGTAGGCAAGGGAGTTACAGTTGCTGGGGGAGGGGAAATGCTGACATCCAGGTGGAGGAAAAGAGCCTTGCAGGTATTGGAGGAAGAGCACACCAAGGAGAGGGAAAGCAGGTGCTAAGGCCTTGAGGCAGCATCTTGCCTGGTATGTTCACAGAATAGCAAGAAGGCCAGTGTGGCTGGAGCAGTGAGTGAGGGAGAGAGTCCTACAAGGAGATGAGGTCAGAGAGCACACCTGTCGTGTGGGGCTGTGTAGCCAATAAGAGAACCTGGGCCTGGACTCCCAGTGAGGTGGACACCATCAGTATACAAATTAATTCAACAGATTAATTTGCTCCTTTCATATTTTTAATAGCCTACAGGGTCAAACCCACTGCTGTCGAGTTGATTCCGACTCACAGCAACCCTATGGGACAAAGTAGAACTGCCCCATGGTTTCCAAGGAGCGCCTGGAGCATTTGAATTGCTGACCTCTTGGTTAGCAGCCGTAGCACTTAGCCACTACACCACCTTATTAAATCCCATTCTGAAAAGGGGAAACTGAGACCCTGGGAGTTAAGCTACATATCCATGGTCACACACCAGCGAGTGGGGGAGCCGGGATCCAGAGGGAGTAGTCTAACTACTTCACTCTTGACCACTGAGAAGGGAGGGGGTCCTGACTCAGGGCAGGGGAGAGAAGGACCACTGAACACCCAGTGGTGGCTGAGCCACCCTCCACAAGGTCGGCGCTCCCCTGCACAGGTGAGCACATCACAGAGATGCACAGATTCCACAATCTTGCTCAGGCAGGAGTCCTGTCTGGGATCTAACTGAATTCCTCCAGCTGGAATGCCAACCTATTCCCCTATTCCGTTTTATCCCAACCCCTGACCCCTCCTCATGTAAACAAAGCTCAGGAGACTTGGCCTGGCAGTCCCTAAACCCTGGATCCCCCAGCCTCTCTGGAGCAGCCAAGGACATTCTGTTCTCAGCGGCTGGCCGCTGAGGTGGCGGTTCATTTGGAATGATGAAAGACATAGGCTCACCCTCCCTGTCCCCCTCCTCCCACCCTCCTCGGGCTCCCACTGGCTCCCTCTGCAATCCCAAAGCATCAATAGCTCCCGCCAGGCCTGCCCTCTGCCCCCCGCAACTGTCAGATGGCCCCCACCTGGGCTCCATGCAAATAACGCTCCACTCCTGGAGCAACGGGGCTCTACTCAGCCCAGAAGGACTGACCCCAGTGGGGCTAGAGGAGGCCCTCCCCCACCCCCCGCCGCCATAAAGGTGAATAGATGGGTGGGGCCTAGGCCAGGCTACACAGAGCAGCTAAGGTCAGGCCCTAAGAAGTCAAAGCATCTTACCAGCCAAAAAACCCATTGCCATTGAGTCAATTCTGACTCCCAACAACCCTATTGGACACAGTAGAACTGCTCCATAGGGTTTCCAAGGAGCAGCTGGTGGGTTCAAACTACGAGCCTTTTGGTTAGCATCCAAATACTTAACCACTGCACCACCAGTACGCCCAAAGCACATTAGCATACTTTATTGCATCTGTCCTCAACTCTGAGCAAGGAGGCCAGGTGGGAATATTTGTCAGCATTGAGAAAGCCTTTGGGGTATCAACTCCACTCTTTGATGAAAAGGGAAACTGAGGTCCCGAAAGAGGGCAGGAACCATTACACAGGAGTTGAATGCTGGAGCCAGGGCTGGAGGTGGCCTGACACAGAGCTCCAAGCTCAGACCAAGCACATCACTGCACAAGTGTGCAAATACCCACAACCACCTGGGCCCCCAAGATACTCTTGCCCCCTTCCCAGGTTCCCACCAACGTCAGTACCACCACAGGCCCCTCCGCACCAGCCAATCCAATGGCATCCACATGGTGCCCCCTCCATCACACACCAACACACACATGCACACATGGAAACACACACATGTGCACGCAGGCAGACCCTCGCCTCCAGAGTCCTGCCTGCTTCAGCGGTAGGTCAGGGAGCAGAAGGGACCGCTGAAGGGTAGGAGGGTAGTGAGAAGCCAGGGAGGAAAGCTCTGAACATTCCAAATCAGGACAGCTGGGATCAATCTGGAGCAGGCGCCCTCTCCACAGCCCACAACTTACAGGCATCCCACCCCTGTCCACACTATTCTAGATGCCTGATGGTGAGGGCGAGGGGGGAGTGGAGAGACAGCAGAAACGCAGAGTCAGAGTCAGGTCAAGGCCACCTGGATCTGAGACACTGCCCAGGTGGATGGACTCAGCATGTCATGCCATCCATCTCCCAGCCTCCCAGCCTGAGACCAGACAGAGGGAAGGAGATGCCACAGCAACCCCTTGTCCTTTAACCCCAGGACACCAGGCACCTGGCCAAGCCTGGACACTCAAGATGTCCTTTTATGGGTTTTTCCAAGGACCTACATCTCAAGATTTGGAAATAGGAGGCCCTGCATCTCATCAGAAGGGACTTCATGACTCATTTCCTCCAAGCCCAGCCTCAGACTAGGGCCAGTCGCCCCCTTCTCTTTCTTACCTAATTGCCCAGCACCCCTGCTACCAACATGCCGGGCTCTACAGTAAGCTACACTGAGAAGCTGAGGAAAGAGGGAGGGGGGACCCAGTGGGGCAGGAATGGACCGTCACTTACCACCAGTTCATGGCTAGACGGAGGAACGCAGGGGGCAGCCACCTGTGGGAGGAGCAGAGAAAGGCCAAGGTTAGCATCCTTCATCTCCATAGAAACCAGAAGCTCTCGAGATCATTCCATGCCCCCATCTCCATGCTGGACACCACTGAGACCTCCAATTTGAGAGCTTTTCAGAAGATGAAGCCGAAACATGGAAAAATGGGAAGGCAGTAATGCTCAGTGGCGGGAGGGGCAGAAAGCAAAAATGAAATGTACATCACAATTAAAAGTCTGTCAAAAATAGGCATAAGCTGAAAGGCTCGAGGTCAATACACCAGCATCTTAATAACATTTGGGTTAAGGTAACAAGAAGAGGAACTTTTTTTTTTCTTTTCTCTGTTTTCTAATTTTTCTATGTTGTTGGTGATGGTAGTCACCTTCGAGTCCGTTCCAATTCATGGCGACCTCATGAGTACAGAGTAAAATTGTTCCATAGGGTTTTCAAGGCTGTGACCTTCAGAAGCAGATTGCCAGGCCTGTCCTCCACAGCACCTCTGGTGGATTCCAACCACCAAAATTTCTGCTAGTAGTTGAGCTCTTAACCATTTTTACCACCTAGGGACTCCCTATTTTTTTTGTCAGGATTTGCTTTAATTTTTTTTTAATTTTTAAGATCTCTAGAAAAGGAAAAGTCATCTCCTGTATCCTCTTCAATGCCAAGGTATCTCACCCAAAGGTCAGAGCTGCAGGCAGCTCCTTACTCGCTCTGGCAATGTTTCCGGAGCATGTGGGAAATCGGCTGGCAAGGGGCCTCTGCCAGCACTTCCAGAGAAGGCCAGCGAGTCGCTGAGAGCTGTGGAAGGCTGTGAGGGCTGAAAACACCCTGTATGGGTGAGCTACTACTGTCAACTACATCCTCCTCCTCTTCCTCTTGGAACCAGAGAAGGAGATGGCAACTTGGGGCTCCAGACAGAGGGAGGGAGGGGGCGGGGGAGCTGCGGCAGGGGAGGGAGGACTTGATTGCTCCCTTCCCTGAGATAACATTCCCCCTGCCAGCCAGGCAGCCAAGCCATTACCCTGACAATTAGCAGGGGCATTTATCAGAGGCTAAATGTGCTCCTTTTTTTCTAGCCTTTTCCAGCCGGGACACGTTTTTCTTGGAGCTCAGTTCTCAACCTTGGCTCCAATTCCCGACCCGAACACCAGGCAGGGGCCCACACAGGGGACAAAGGGCTGGGGGGGAGGACATTCTCCCTCTGGCACAAGGGCGTCTGGGCACGAGCCATGGATGGCCAGACAGGGGGTAGCTGCCTCCCCGGGCAGAGGACAGCCCCCACCACCACCACCCTGGTGGAATGGTATGGTGACAGCTCACAGCCCTGGCTGGGGCCGGCTGATCAGTAGTGGCCACACTTGGCTGGATCCTCCCTCCACCTAGCCCTGTCCTGTCGTTCCACCAGCCCAAGGGACATTCAAGCTTGACACATGAACCCAGACCAGGACAACACCCGCATGGTGGTGTACTCTGAGCTCCAGAAGGGGTGGATGGGGCTGGTAGCTAGCTCCTCTGGGTTCCTGACCCAGCCAAGCTACAGGATCCCTGCCCAACTCATTCTCCAACAAAGAGGCCTGAATTGAGTCTTAATATCTTTCACCCTCAAATCATGTCTCCAAGACTGTTGGGAGAATCATATACGAGGCCATAAAAAAAAATAATAAAAGAGAACAATATCTAACATGCACTGAATACATATTCTATGCATTATTATAAATGCTTTACCTGTGTTAACTCATTTAATCCTTTCAACAACCCAGTGAAGCAGGTACTACTATTATCCTCAGTTCGTGGGGGCACAGAGAGGTTAAACAACTCACCCAAGGTCACACAGCTGATAAGTGGCCTGGAAGTCTCAGCCCAAGACTAGACATGAAGGGGGTCGTATCACCCAATGCCCACTTTTCAGGAGACTGAGGAAACGTGGGGGACATGATCCCAGAGCTCCAAGGCTCTTAACACACACAAACACAGGGCCATGAACAGCTGTTTTCTTAGAAGAGGCCTCTGGAGGGAACTGGCTCAGGGATGAGGGAGGGGGTACTCAGTGAAAAAGCAGGAGGGAAGGGTCAGTTCCAGGAGCTGGTTGTGACCCTCAGGACTCCCTGCTGGCCCTGCCCATCAGGTCTCAGCCTCAGGGACAAGGATGTCCCTGTCAGGTACCTTCAGGACAGAAGCCCTCAAACCCCACCCTGGGGGTTGTGAGATTTCAACCTTGTGGTGCCAGGTCCCCAGTGTCTCCTCTCCACACACTCTAACATCCATGGGTGCCTCAGGCCCAGGGTGGGAGAGGGTGTAACAGAACGGCTCCCTTGCTAGGTTCCTTTCTTCTGAATGTAGGAAGAAGCTGCAGAGAAGGGCTGCTGCCTGCTACCTCCATTGCACCCCAAAGTTAGGCAAACGCCATCCACATCCATCAGCCTCTCCCTCTGCTAAGTCAAGGTGGGTTTCTAGGCTCCATCCAGGGAAGCAAGGGAGGGGATAAGGATATATTTTTAGGCGGGGGCAGAATGGACAGGTGTTCTCCAAGACAAGCGTGAGGGCCTCTCTCCCAGGCCCAGCCTAGACAGTGGAAAGAACCAGGGACCCAGGTGTCCTGACCCCAGGCTCCTCCCCTGTCCCCACTAAGGACCTCAGTCTTGGAGGGAGCTGTCAAGCCCAGGCTGAGGGCTGTGGGCACCCCTCGAAGGTGGCCTGCTGCCCCCCAGCGGCTTCCTCCACGCTCCGCCCACAGCTGTGCATTCCAGGCCTGCGGGTCCACTAACTCTGTTGTGTGTTTCAGTGTTGCTTGTCTCTCTCTCTCTCTTTTTTTTTTTTAAGCAGAGAAATGTTTCCTTAAAAGGCTCTCTCCTTCCCTCCGGCACCCTGGCCCAGGGCCACCCGCTCAGGAGCCTGGAATGTGCCAGGGAGAGCCAGGGCCCCTGCCACTCTGCACTCGTGCCCCGTGGCCCCACAGTCCTGGTCTCAGCAGTGGCCGGCCCCATGGCCCCTGCGGGACCCAGGCTTGAAACGAGGGGGTGTCTGCAGGGGCTGTCACTGCCACCCTCTGTAATCTGTTTGCCTCCCCAGGGCTGGTGGTTCAGGATTCCAGGGTTCAGACCCAGGAACTCAGTCCTGAGGTAAGCCTCCTTGCCCGGTATACCTCCACCCCTCCATACACTGAGGGCTGAGGAGGACCTATGCTCAATCTTTCTACTCTAAATAGTATAATAAAATATTAAGTAGCAGTAGCAGTAAGCACTTGGACAGTACTTACTACGTACCAGGTGGGCATCTCTGGGTGGTGCAAATGCTTAAGTGCTCAGCTACTTACCAAAAGGTTGAAGGTTCTAGTCCAACCAAAGGCACCTCGGAAGAAAGGCCTTGGGATTAACCTCCAAAAAAACCAGCCATTGAAAACCCTACAGAGCGCAGTTCTACTCTGACGTACATGGGGTCACCATGAGCCAGCATAGACTCAAAGACAACTGGTTTGCTTCTTTTTTTATGTGTCAGGCTCTATTCTTACACTTTGTGCGAATCAACTCATTTCATTCTCACAACAAGCCTGAGCTTTATAATTATCATCCCAATTTTGTAGATGAAGGGACTGAGGCACAGAGAGGTTAATAAATTGTTCACGAGAGAAGCCAGGGAGCAAACCCAGCAGTCTGGCTCCAGAGAATATGCTCTTGCCCTCTAGGCTATGCTGAATCTCCCAGCAACACCAATTTCCACTGATCCACTAACCAGGACAACAGTGACAGAATGTTCACTGAGTGCGTGCATCTATGTGTCCGTTCCCGTGCTAAGCACTTCGCTCTGACTCATTCAGTCCTAATAAAAAGCATTTGAGGTATATACTAATACTACTTTCATTTCACAGATGAAGATACTGAGGCCCAGAATGGTCGATGAGCTACCCAAGCCAGCTGCAGCAGAGCAGTCTGGCTCCTGAGCCTGAGAGTTGGAGAGTTTGGGGTGCAGCTGGGCTGTGGGTGTGTTGCCAGGCTGATCTTACACCCCAATGGCTGGCACCCATCAGCCCCTCCACCCACTAGTATTTTCTGAACCTCAAAGGTCCCTGAGCACAATGCCAACAACAAGACACCCCTTGTGACTCCACCAGGATGTGAGGGACTAAAATGCCAGACGGCAGCCAGCCCAGGTAGGGAGCTCTCTGCATGGTCTGACCATGTCCTCCTCTCCACCTTCATTCTGTGTCGAACCCCCTTTGTCCAGGACCCAAACCTAGACACAGGGGGTGGGCACCTCTCAGTCCCTAGAACACACCAATCTCTGATCTTCCTCAGGGCTTTTGCATCTGCTGTCCCTTCTGCCTGGGAAGCCCTTCCCCCAGCTCTCTGCATAGCTGGGACTTTCCATCCTTCTGACTTTGGCTTAAATGTCGCCATCTCAGGGAGGCCCTCCCTGGCTCTCTTAAGTTTACACACACACACACAAACACACACGTTATTCTCTCTCCTATGCCTGTATTCCTTCCTTCATAGAACTAATTGTTGTTATTTGCCATCGAGTCAGCTCCAACTCGTGGCGACCTTATGTATAATAGAACAAAGTGTTGCCCAGTCCTGGGCCATCTTCGTGATCGTCGGTATGTTTCAGTCCACTGTTGTGGTTACTGTGTAGTGCCTTCCAACCTAGGGGGCTCATCTTCCAGCACTATACAGGGCAGTATTCTGTGGTGACCCATAAAGTTTTCATTGGCTAATTTCCAGACCATGACCACCAGGCCTTTCTTCCTAGTCTTAGTCTGTAAGCTCTGCTGAAAGCCATTCACCATGGGTGACCTGCTGGTATTTGAAATACCTGTAGCACAGCTTATGGCATCTTAGCGACACGCAGCCACCACAGTACCACAAACTGACAGATGGCTGGTGGTAGACCGAATTACAGTTTGTGTTTGTTTCCTCATCTGTGATCTGTGTCCCTCTCTAGGACAAGCGCCACTAGGGCAGGGAGCAGGTCTTGTTCATCATGGTAGCCCCAGCACCCAGCACAGAGCCTGGCACACAGTAGATGTACACCAGGATACACATTAAATCTCTGCTGAACAAATGAAAGAGATTCAAGGACTGAGGAAAGGAGGTACCTGGTGCCGAGAGGGGTAAAATCACTGCCATTTGTTAAACACCTGCAGCACTGGGTCTGGTCCTGTCATATGCTTGCACTCTGAGATCCTCCAATCATGCAGAGTCAGCAATATTGCTCCCACATTACAGATGAAGAAATAGAGGCTCAAAGAGGTCAGGAAGCTTGCCCCAGGTCAGTCAGCTGGGAAGAGGCCAGCAGAGGGGGAATCTTGGTTGATGGGCCTCCAGCCACTGCTTTTTGCAGAGGTAGAGAAAACCCAAGGACCAGGCTGGCACTGCCCCCATCACCTCAGTACCCTGGGCCCCAACTGGGTGACACTCCCATCTTCAGGGACCCAAGTAAGACCTAAAGTCTCAGCCATGTGTGCACAAAATACCAATTCCTAAACATGCCCACCCCTCCAGAGGGGCTCCCCAGCCCACCCATGCCAAGCACCCTGCCCCAGCCCCAACTAGAGCTACTTGAGTCTGTGAATGTAGCATTTCATAGCATCCTGAGCAGAGAAGTCCTCGCTGACACCTAACGCACACCCCTGCCCCAGCAACTCCTGGCACCTACCCGCAAATGACACCAAAAGGTACACAGAAGGGAGGGACTTTGGGGTTTGTAGCGCATCACTGTGCGTCAGCTGAGCTGGCTGCTTTATATACATTAGTTTATTTAATCTTTTTTTTATTGAGGTGAAATTTTACGTAACATAAAATCAACCATTTTCAAGTGAACAACTCAGCAGCATTTAGTGGCATCACAATGTTGTACAACCACCACCTCTATCTACTTCCAGAATATTTCCATCACTCCAAAAAGAAGCCCCATATCCATTAAGCAGATTCTCCCCCACCCCCCGTCCCCTTTCCCCGGCAGCCACCAATCTTCGTTTCATCTCTATGGATTTAGCTATTCTGAATATTTCATATAAATGGAATCATACAACATGTGGCCTTTTCTGTTTGGTTCTTTTCACTTGGCATGGTTTCAAGGTTCATCCACACTGCTTGGTAAGTTTTTGAGGTAAATAGGGTCGGAGAAGTCAGGTAACTTGCCCAAGGTTGAACAGCTAATAATAGTAGTAGGAATGGCAGAAGCAGGAGTCCCTGGGTAGCGCAAATGGTTAACACGCTTGGCTGTTAAATAGAAGGTTGGAGGTTCAAGTCCACCCAGAGGCACCTTGGAAAAAAGGCCTGGCAATCTAAAACCAGAAAAATCAATTGAAAGCCCTATGAAGCACAGTTCTACTCTGACACACACGGGGTCGCTGTGAATAGGAAACGAGTCAGTCTGACAGCAGATATTTTATTTTACTGGTTTCATGGCAGAAGGAGAAGTGGTAATTGCTAAGCTTTTTGCATGCTGTGTGCATATTTTATCCCTTTACTCCTCACAAGTCCGCCAGTGAGGTAGGCATTAATATCCCCAACTTACATGATCTCAATGAGTCTCAGCAATCCTGTGAGACTTTTAGACAGCACAGTCCCCAGGTAACAGTGCCAAGATTGTCACCTGGGTCTGCCTGACTCAAAACACCTGCTTTTCCCACAAGCCGTGCTGCCTCCAAGCCCAATGAGGCATCCAACGTGGCAGAAGTGCCAGGGCCTGTGGGAGCACAGAGCCAAAAGACCTTAGGGGTCCTGTACAGGCTGTTTGGAGGAGCGGCCTCTGAGCCTCAAGGACACATTGCCTTCATTCTGTCTCCTGTGTGTCCTCCCTACAGCCTTTGTAAGCCCCCAGGGGTAGGAAATACACTGGTCATTTCCACAGAGAACATTTCCCAGGCCTGATGCTCACTGGATACATGGATAAGGTTTTGAAAGACAGAGATGGGGAAAGGCATTTCAGATGGAAATGACCACGTGAATAAGGCGTGGAGGTGGAAACGCTTGGCGTGTCGAAAGAACGGCTAGAAGGCCCCTTTGGCTGGGACACAGGATGGGTGAAGGGAAGGGAGAGGGGGCATTGACAGGGGCCTTGAAGGGGATGAAGGGAAGAAGACGGGTCACAAACTGTCTTTCTAGGTTTGACCATGGGCAGCTTTGAATGCTCAGGAGTTAAGACTTTTAGCTGCCAGCACTGGAGAGCCACTGAAGGTACCTGAGTAAGAGAGGGACTAGGCTCAAGCTGTGCTCCAGGTAGAGTCCTAAAGAGGGCCCCAGAGGGAGGTGAAGGGTGGGGAGCTCAAGACAAGCAGGAGGTGTGCAGTAACAAAACCAACATCACCAATAATAATAATAATGGGAAGAAGGACATGAAGGAGAGGAGGAGCCCTGAAACACAGAGACAAGATGAACCCAGGGGCCCTCATCTCCATTCCAACAGAATCCGTATCTGCACAAACCTCCCTCCAGCCCACTTTTCTTTCCCCACCCAGAGCAGGGAAGGGCACTGTTCCCCCTCCTGACACCCTGCAGGACTATTCCCCTGACTTCCCTTGCCCTTCCCAGAATAGTCCATCCTGCCCAGGGCTCTGCCTACTGCTCACCCTCTGAGCCCCACCCAAAGCACCTGTGGCCAGGGCCCTGATCACCAAGGTGACATCAGAGGGGTCAAGAATAATCCGGCAGATGATCCCGGGGCTCCAGCCACCATGCCCCTGACTGACGAGAGAGTCAGGTGACCCCTCATCTGTGGACAGGCTCAGCACCTTAGGCTTCACACCCTGAGTCTGCTGAGGCTCTATCTGGAGGGCCCTAGCCAGCCCCTGTGGACCAGGCAAGAGCAGGCTGGGAGGCCCAGAACAGTGGACCAGCAGTTGGCTTGAAAGTTAAGGTGGGAGGCAGGTATGCACCCTTCAGGACTTGAGGATGCTCACAGAAGGGGGTATCTGAGGGCTGCCTCAAACGGCCAGGTATACAAGCGACAGATCCCCAGTCTGGCTCGCAGACACTGGTCTCCCTGGCTGGGCCTCAGGAGGGGTCCTGAGATGGTCGCTGCCCTGGCTCCATTTCTTCCCCAGGCCCGTGCCCTCCCCATCAGGCTGCTTACCCTCCCCAGGGCTGGCTCCAGCCTCTGCTGGCTCCCTGGCCTGCCCGGCTGTTTCCTTCCCTTATATAGAGTTCTGCTCAGGACCAGGAAAGGAAGTGCATCAAGTTCCTGGAGGCAAGAAGAGGCCTGTTCCCAGGGACACCTCAAGCCAGGAGGGGATGTTCTAGCCCAGAGTCCCCCTCCAGAGCCAGGGGTCAGCCAGGAACAGCACAGGCTCAGACTCAGGAACTGAAGCAGATAGGACACAGGGGAGTCCCAGAGGACTAACTCCAGGCACTGCCCCCCAGCACCTCAGGCCTCACCGGTACTCCAAATCCTCCTGGACCAAGCTCCTCCTGGACGAATCAACCTGCCCTCAAAGCTCCAGCAGCCCTCCACATCATCCCAGACCTTCCTCTGGGCTCAGGGGCCTTCTTCTCGGGCCCTACCCACTGGCAGCCCCACCCCACTGCCAGCTCTAAGCCCTGCCACCCACTCAAGATGTATGCTCTCCAGAGGGAATTTTCTCCTCAGGGCAAACACTTCCCCCACCTCTAAGCACGCCCACACCCAGAGCAGCTCTGACCCGTAGCACTCATCCTGACACAAGCACCACTAGATAACCAGTCCTGGATGAGGAAGGGCAGGGATGGGTGTGCCGGCCCCTCAGGAGCCCTGTGGAATGAGGCCTCTAAGAGCAGCCTCAGCCAGAAGGGCCCAGCAACAGCAAAGGGGCTGGAGGTAGACCCAGCAGACCAAGCTATAGGCTCCTCAACCCTCAAACTTGGGACCAGTGGGCCTCCCACCCACGGAGGCTGGTCCCCTTCAAAGCCAGCCTGGGAGATGGCATAGGTGGCCCTCAAGCAGCTCACTCTGGAGGCTTGGCTGGTTGCAGAACACCTTCCCTGAAGATCTGCCTCTCCTGGAACCCAAGCTGAGACCCCAAGGGCCCAGCTCAGGACCTGCACCCAAGATCAGAGAAGTCAGGAGGGTTGAGGTTGCACACTAGGCCTGGCTTCTTAGGTGCAAACCCTAATGAGCAGAAGAGTCAGAGAAGTTGGGCTCAGCAAAGATAGACCAAGTCCCTGCAGTGTGCCAGCCCTTAGTGGCACAAGAGAGCAAGTCAAGGAGTATGAGAGGAGCCAGACAACACCCAGAAGACAAGGGTGGGTAGGGAGGGCCACAGGGCAGCACCATGGGGGTGAGAGGGCAGGACTAAGCCCAGGGTTTGACATGGTCAGCATCCCAGACTCATGGTCCTGCCTCCTCCTGGGCACCCCAGCCCAGCCAGTGACAATCTCTCCACCTCACAGTGTAGCCACCTGGACTTATTCACACGAAAAGCTGAGTGTCTTCCTTGACACCTTCCTTCCTTCTCCCAAGTTTGGTCAATTTCTCCTCCTCACCTTCCCTCTGAGCCACCTCACCCCCAGTCCCCTTAATCACAGAGATTATTGCAACAGCCTCCTAGCACACTCTGAAGCCATCCGTCTTGCCCCTTCAATCTACTTTCCACTTGGCAGCCAGGGAACTATTTCTAAAATGCACCTCCAGGCATATCTCTCCCCTACCTAAAGCCCTTGATGGCTCCCCAGCTCCTCGGATAAACTCCAAATGCCCTAACATGGCCGTGACAACCCTCCGGGACCTGGCTGTGTCTCCCTCTCCAGCCCTATTTCTCACCACTCTACCTCAAAACCCTTGCTGCAGCCAGAAGAAGACACTTTCGGATTTACTTTTGTTCAATACAATACACTCTGAGGTAAGGATTATGGGCCCATTTTACAGATGAGGAAATAAGACTCTGAGAGGTAATACACTTAGCCCAAGGCCACCACTAGTGAGTAATGTAAACAGAGTTCCACTCTGGTGGTGCCCAAAGCCTTGGTTCTACCCTGACCCACGCCACCTTTGCCCAGTTGCGTACTCTAGGAAGAGTTTAAAGGAGGGAGGGCCTCTGGGGTGCCTAGGGCAGGGGAGATGCCAGGGTGGGAGAACAGAGAGGAGATCAGTTGGCTGGGCTGAGGGTGCATATGACAAAATGGAGAAAACAGATTGGCCTGGGGACTTGGAGCAGCCTGAGACCCCCCCAGAGCCAGTGAGAGGAGACATGGGCAAGCCGAGGGGCTGGAGGCCAAGAGTTTGGCCTAGAACTGGGGTTTGCTGCTGAGGTGAGGAGTAAGGAGCCTCTGAGATGGGGCAGGGAATGGAGGAGAGAGGTTAACAAGGGAGCTTGATAAGGACATAAGAAATGGAGGAGCAGGGGCTTTGAAGAAGTCAGACGCTACTCAGGCACCCAGCCTGGAAGACTCAGAGACAGCCCCATTAATCTGTTGCCATCAAGTTGATTCTGACTCATAGTGACCCTACAGGGCAGAGCAGAACTGCCCCATAGGGTTTCCAAGGCTGTAATCTTCACAGAAGCAGAGTGCCACGTCTTTCTTCCACAGAGTGGCTGGTGGATTCAAATCACCGACCTTTCAGTTAGTAGCCAAGCGCTTAACCACTACGCCACTGGGGCTCCTTTCAGAAGCGGCAGGGCCTCTGCTATATAAGTGGAAGTTTGAGACAGTTTGAAATGTAGGTTTTTGAGTTTCCTTCTCCTGCAATCCAGAGAGCAGGGAAAACCCCACACCTTCCGCCAGGCCAGGAAAATAATGGTTTGGCCTGATGGGGGGGTTGGGGGGTGGCTACGTGACATGCATGACCTCTGGTGGCAACCTCCAGCCCAGAGGACATAGCTTCTAGAAAGTTCCTAGAAGAACCCGGTCGAGGAAAGGACTGTGGTCTGTGGTCAAGGCTCTGGAAGAACGGGGGGCTGGGGAGGCGGCAGACCTGGGAAGCAAGATCAAGCATTCATTCAACACTTACTGAGCACTTCCTTGGTGCCAGGTTCCCAGGGAGGGAGACGGAGGTGAAGAAGAATGGCCCTGCCTGGGAGGGGACCATATGGCTCAGTAGAGGAGATACACATGTAAACAGAGAATTAGAAACCAGCCAGTAACTCCTCTAATGGAGGTACATAGAGGGCTGTTATTTCACTGGGATTCAAATCCATCTGCTTTTCCAGGAATTATACCCCAAGGGAGGCTGCCCACCCCACCCCCTAAAGCCCCACCAAGGGTTTCTGTCCCTAGATGTGAACTTTAGGGGACAAAAGCCTTTGACCCTAAGCTGTGCTAGAACAGTAAGGCAGGAAGGATGTATGGGAAAAAAAATCCAAGTGCAACGGGAAAACCCAAGGAGTCAAAGGTCTCAGGAACTGCTGAGGAATGTACTAGCCTGCCACTGGGATGTGCTCGAGTGGGCTGGGGTTAGGGGCGGCAGAAGGAGGGATGAGGCTGAGCCAAGCCCAAAATAGAGAATTTTGGGGCTGGGGTACACATTCAAACCCACACAGACCCCAGAGAGTCCCCTGCCTTCTTAAACTCATCACCTACTCATGGGCCAGGACACGGCTTCCAGGCCTCTCTCCCCTACTGCGCGCACACACATGCACACACACACACACACACACACCCCAGCATGTGCTGTTCTTTGCCAACAGCAGGTGTTTACTGCCCCATTTCCTTATCTCAAGGATGCCATTGATTGTGTGGGGCACCATCAGTTAGACAATAGCTTTTGAGAGGGAAAACACTACACTGAGTATACTCATCAAATGTGAGATGTATTTCAAATTTCAGAAACATGACAGTGTAAGAGACATCTCACATGTGAAGAAATGCCTTCAGTTGTCATCAATTCCTCAGGCTCCCTAAGCTGCTGACAGCCAGGAAGTCCTTCTCAGTGTCTACCCAACTCCTTTTTCATGAATTGAAGTCTTGTCAAAAGAAGGAACAGGGTGAAAACCAAACTCAGCCATATATTACTCAGGAGAAAATTCTGTAACCTCAAAGTCTATCTGTAGCCTTTTATGCTCCCTGGACCTCCCTGCAAAGGTCATTTTACCTTACTGCTCATCCAGACAGCTCTGTTCCTAAGCAAAACTTGGTAGCTGGGAGCAGCTCTAGTTCCCAAAGATCATAACACCTTCTGTTTGTGGATCTTCACTTCCAAATTCCTGAACACACCAAGAGGCCATGGGATTCCAACCAAAGGCCAGAAGGTGGGAGAGAAAAAGCACTGAACTAGTAGTTAGTCATGGGCCCAAATACCAGTTTTGCCACAAACCAGCTATTGTGATTCGATTTAATCTTCCTGAGCCTCAGTTTCTTCATCTGGAAAATGGGGATAATGAGACCTACTTTGCAGAACAGCTGGGAGAACTAAATAAAGTTGGCTGAGATGGTATCAGTAAAAAATGTCTGGAACACAGAACATGGTCAGTAGACATTAGTTCCTTTCTATTTTTAACCTAGGTGCTATCGCCACACCTCTCTGTGCCTCAACATCTTCACGTATGGAGCAATAAATTGAAAGAGCTTACTATATGCCAGAAACTCTGGCGATATAGTGGTTAAGAGCTCCAGCTGCTAACCAAAAGGTCGGCAGTTCGAATCCACTGGGGGCTCCTTGGAAACTCTATGGGGCAGTTCTACTCTGTCCTATAGGGTCACTATAAGTTGGAATCAACTCAATGGCAACAGGTTTTTTGGTTATTATACGCCAAGCATGGTTCTAACCATTTCACACATCTCAACCCATTTAATCCTCTCCTCCTCAACCTTGTAACGTAGGCTCCATTCTTATACCCATTTTACAGAAGAAGAAACTGAGCAACAGCAACAGAATGAGAGGAGGCAGGGGATTTCTAAGGCCCCATCTACCTTAAATCGAAGAGAGCCTGGAGCAGTATAATACACTGCAAAAAATTCCCATCAAAACACAGCCACTTTTTGTCTGAGCTTTTGACTCTTCCACACCGCAAGCTTCAGTTATTTGAAAAAATGTACTCATGTGGAAAACTCTAGGCCCACAGATGGCAGCTACAGGAGGAACGAGTGTAATCGTTCTGCACAATTAGCACATGTCAAGGGCAGGTGTTCTGGAACCCTGTCTGCACATCAGGAGCCCCGGAAGCAGGAGGTACCCAGAGCAGGGCAGCCCAGTTCCATGTTGCACCTTTAAATCCATCTGTGGCTGAGTCGCAGGAAGCCCCTCTGGCTGCCAATTAGCCGGCAGCAGAGGCTTGAAGTCAGGCCAGCAGTACTGAAGGCCAGAGGAGGTCTGGCTGTCACCAGCATTGTTTGGCTCCATCTGACGCATATCCACCCCCCTGTAATGTTTCCTTGTTCCCGGGGGGGACCTCAGAGATGCACGCATCTGAACCAGGTCTGGAGGGGAAGGGGGGGTGGGAGGAGGGGCAGCGGAAGACCTGGCTCTGCCTGACTCAGACAGCAGGCTGATTTTCAACAGGAGGAGGAGAAAGCACACATCAGCTAGAGACAGGGGATCCAGTGACACTGCAGCCATGTCCACATGCAGCTCAGAACACCCCAAGGCACACACAGAGGGCACTACCAGGTCCAGATGCAAAGTCACGGCACAGGCACAGAGACACAGACAGGGATATGCCAGCACCCCACACACACACTAGCAGGGCAGTCTGCATGGTGCTGGTCACAGCTCATTTCAGGATGCTGGAGGGAGAACCAGCAGATGTGTATTGGGGAGGGTCTGGGAGAGGGGACCCAGGAGAAGCGGGGCATGAACCCCCAGGAGTGGGGAGTGCAAGAGCAGCCCAGGGTCCCTGAAGCACACACAGATCTGCAAGGGCATCCTTTCAGAATGCCCACAGGAACCTGCCCTCCACTGCAGCCAGGGCAAGTGACAAATTCTCCCTGGACATGCCCACCCCACCTGAGCTCTGGCCCATCCTTCTCGGGGAGCAGTGAGGGGATAGAGCTCCTCGAAGCTGGTAGGTAGGAGTGCAGCAATGGGAGAGGCAGGTGCTCAAACAGTGGGGCGGAGCTGACCAGGAGAATAAACAACCTGGGAAAGATGGCTGGAGGCAGCGGAACAGGAATTTTTGGAGTGGGGTTGGGGAGGCGGACAAAACAGAGTTTAGGGCTTATGGGACAACCATATTTATTACTGGAACACCTACCACGTACTGTTTACTTCCGACACATTATCACATTTAATCCTAACAACAATATGCACAACAGACAATGCCCTCTTTGTCCACACGAGGCAGAGAGCACAACCAGGCCACACAGCTTGCCCAAGATCACACAGCTCTGAGTGGTTCAGCCTGGACACAAACCCAGGGCGGCAGACAACAAAGTCTACGCTCTTTCCGGCAAGCCACGCCACCTAGATGCCGAGAAGGTAAGACAGGGGCAGCAATGGGAGTGTGATGGTAAAGATGGTGGGAGGGGCTAAAGTGGTGGGACAAAGAGCTGCTTCCTGAAAGGGGTAGGGAGTGTGGCCAAGGGGCTTGAATCCCCAGCTCCTAAAAAAAAAAAAAAATTTTTTTTTTTTAAGAAGGGCAGGGACGGGGCGCTTAGGCTGCTGTGACTCAGTGGCTGGGCCTTCAGGGAGCATTTCCGTAGGCCAGACATCTCTGCGCGGTCTGGAAGCCACCCGCCCGGCCGGCCAGCAGGAGCACTGAGCCATTACTCACAATGTTACTCACTTAGTCTCTGCACCTCTGCCGCCCAGCACATCACTTCCTCCCGCTCAGTCCCCTGAGTGTGGTGATGGGGGAGCCGGCCCATTGGCCCGGTTCCTTCCCTCCAGTTGCTCGGTCAAATCCTGCCAGCGCATCGCCACCTGAGTCACCACCGGGACAGAGACCAGGGAGATTCTGGCCCACTCAACCCAAACAGCTGTTGCCCTCTACTCTGTTCCAAGAAATCCAGTGCCTGGAGGAGCGGTCACTGAAGAGAAAGAGCCTCTCAAGCCCAGGTTTGGAAGGGACCTTCCCAGTATCAGCTGAAGTCCCAGTAGATGCCTAAAGACCCTAGAGGGCCCCCTCCTCCACTCTGGGTGGCCCCTCCAAAGGCCCCTACAGAAGGAGCCCTTCTGTTTGGAAAGATCCATGGACTTGCAGGATTTCAGCACTGGCTAAAAGAGAAAGTGCTCCTCACTTCAACCTCTCGTTTCACAAATGGGGAAATGGAAGCCCAGAGAGGGTGGGCGATTTCCCCAAGGTCACACAGAGCCACCCAAAAAACCCAGTGCCGTCGAGTCGATTCCGACTCATAGCGACCCTATAGGACAGAGTAGAACTGCCCCATAGTTTCCAAGGAGCGCCTGGCAGATTTGAACTGCTGACCCTTTCGTTAGCGGCCATAGCACTTAACCACTACACCACCAGGGTTTCCCACAGAGCCAAAGGGGGACTTAAAACAGGCTGCCTGACTCCCTGCCACTGGTCCTGCCACTGCACCGCACAGCCCCTTTCCCCACAAACTGAGCTGCACCTGTTCTGGAACCAGCCTGCCAAGTCAGGGAGGCTCCTAAAGTCAAACCTCACTCCCATCTGCTGCAAAGCAGCTTTTTATCCTGCAACTCTGGAGATGGGAGCTCTGCAGGCAAGATGAGGAGGGAAGAAAGGAGCTGCAGGCAGACAGCGGTTCCTGTGGAGGAATCATTTTCTAACAGTCAAGAGGCAGCAGGCTCCCAGTGCAGGTCAGAACAGCCTGACCAGGAGGCAGGGGGATGGACCAAATGACCTGCGGAAGCTCTGGAGCTCGAGAGCCAGGCCCTCTGGCAGGAGATGATGGGAGGAAGGCCTGGGGTCCCAGCTGGGCACTTGGGAGAGTCCTGGCCTCCTCCCCTCTCCACCCTCCTCATCCCGGCTCTCCCCAGGCTCCAGCCTGGAATCTGGGCCTGGCCGCTGCCTCCGCTCCCACGCTCAGCTCAGCTGGGCCGCTGCAGAGGCAGCCACACATGTGGTGGCGGAGGCAGCTCAACAGCTATCAATGAATTCCTTCCAGGCCTCCAGAGGAGCCTCATCTATGCTTGCCCTCTCCCAACCCCTCCGGGCAGCTGCATACAGCCCTGCCCCTGCCTCACTCTTCCCTGCTGCCTCAATAATAGTAATAACAATAACAGCAACAATAATAACCAAAGGCTACACATCACCTCTTACATGCCAAGCACTCTTCCATTTCCCTTATTTTACAGCTGGGTAAACTGAAGCAGTGGCAGGTTAAGTAGTTGTCCCCAAGGCCACAAAGCTAGCAAGAGGTGGCATCAGGATTTGAACCCTGATATGTGGCTACAGAGTCATGATCTTAACCCCCATGCTACACTGCCTCTTGATAGGTCCTCACTCCAGAAAGTTAGAATTCCTGAAATTCACACTCCTTCATCAATGCAGTCATGAGCACCTGCTCCATTCCAGGCAGCTGGCCTTTGAGACACTCAACAGTCCTCTTGGTTCTGGACAAGAGGTCCCTGTGCTGACATTCAGCAGGTGTCAAAATGGCAGCACGGGAGCGTCTGAGCTTGTCTAACTTCACAACGGGAGGGAGAGAGGATCATCATCGCCATCAACAGCTCAAAGCTGATTCCTATGAGACGGGGGTCAGGCATACCTCCACACTCCAATCTTTTTATACAATTCTGACACCAGCCGTCCCTCCCCGGCACTCTCTACTTCTCTGCTGGGTTCGATAATTCGATGCAACGGCCACACAGAACTCACAGACCGTACTCACAGCTATGGGGTTTATTAGGGGAGTAACTGGCTACAAATTCAGGATACAGTTCTTCGATCAGGACGCCTCTTAGCCGTGCCCACAGGTCGGCCTCTCTCTAGCCCTTGGCCCCTTGGCCCCTCGGCCTGGCCTCTGCCCCGCTCAGACAAGTGTTACAAAGCTCTTTAGCTCCGCCAATAAGCACCCAGGAGGACCCCACACCACTAGGAAGCCTCCTGTCCAAAGGCACTCAGTTCTCTCACTCTGTGAGTCAGCACACCTACTGTAACTGTCTTGCTTTGAGGCCTGGAAGCCCACCACGCTGACACATGCCGGTCTCCTGGTTCTGCTGCTGCCATTTCTCTGTTGCTGCTTCTTGCCATCTTGCACCATCTCCCGTGTTACAGCTCTCTGTCTCTGTCGCCTGGGTCTAGGAAGTTCTTAGCACAGGGGCCCTAGGTCCAAAGGATGTGCTCTGCTCCCATCTCTTCTTCCTGATAGTAGTGAGGTTCCCCTTTACACCTCTGGGATAGCTCATTTTAAGCCTAGTGGGATGGCAAAACTGACCAATCCCCTCGTTAGGGTTCCATCTACCTTATTTGCATGATCCCACCCCCACAAGGTGCCATAATCTTATTTGCATTATTAGCAAGCTGTCCAGTCCCCTTGGTGGACCATAAGTACCTTATTTGCATAGTCCCACCCAATCATTTGGTGGGAGTTACACCACCATGGTGAGAAAGGCCATATAAAACAGTCCATCACACTGCAGCAGGCGACTTACAGTCAGGCAGGGCACCCCTCCTCCAAGTACACGGGCTCCTCCCCCCGACTCTGGGGGACAGGGAACACTCCTAATCACTCATTCATTTGACAAATATTGAAGGCCTATTGTATGGATCATGGGGCCCTGGTGACGCAGTGGATAAGAGCTCAGCTGCTAACCAAAAGGTGAGCAGTTCCAATCCACCAGCCACTCCTTAAAAACCCTATGGGGCAGTTCTACTCTGTTCTATAGGGTCACTACAAGTCAGAATCAACTCAACAACAATGGGATTGAGTGGATCATAACAAATTATGGATAACATTTCGAAGAATGGGAATTCCAGAGCACTTAGTTGTGCTCATGTGGAACCTGTACATAGACCAAAGGACAGTTGTTCGAACAGAACAAGGGCATACTGCGTGGGATAAAATCAGAAAAGGTTGTCTGTCAGAGTTGTACCCTTTCACCCTACTCATTCAATCTGTATCGGAGCAAATAATCCCAGAAAAGCCAGACTATATTAAGAAGAACGGGGCACCAGGACTGGAGGAAAACTCATTGACAACCTTCAACCTGCAGATGACACAAACTTACTTAATGAAAGTGAAGAGGACTTAAAGCACTTACTGATGAAGATCAAAGACCACAGCCTTCAGTATGGATTACGGCTCAACATAAAGAAAACAAAAATCATCACAACTGGATCAATAAGCAACATCATGATAAATGGAGAAAAGACTGAAGTTATCAAGGATTTCATTTTACTTGGATCCACAATCAAAGCCCATGGAAGCAACAGTTGGGAAATCAAACAACGTATTCCATTAGGCAAATCTACTGCAAAAGACTTCTTTAAAGTGTTAAAAAGCAAAGATACCACTTTGAGGACTAAAGTGTGCCTGGCCAAAGCCATGGCATTTTCTATTGCTCCATGTGCATGTGAAAGTTGGACAATGAATAAGAAAGACCTAAGAAGAGTTGATGCCTTTGGATTATGGTGTTGGTGAAGAATATCAAATATACCACAGACTGCCAGAAGAACAAACAAATCTGTCTTGGAAGTACAGCCAGACTGCTCCTTAGAAGCGAGGATGGTGAGGCTTCATCTCACCTACTTTGGATGTGTTATCAGGAGGGACCAGTCCCTGGAGAAGGACATCATGCTTGGTAAAGTAGAGGGTCAGAGAAAAAAGCAGGAAGCAGTTCACAGGAGTTGGTGGAGTAGAGAAAGCTTTGGAGAAGAGGTGCCACTTCAGATGGGATTTGAAGGTTGAGATGGAGTTCTTCAGGAGGAAAAAGGAACAAAGATTTTTTCAGGCACAGGGAAAGACACTCACAAAGGCAGAGGGGCACACTGTACAGCCAGAATGCTGTACAATTGTACAGAAGACCCTAAATGAGATGGATTGACACAGTGGCTGCAACAATGGGCTCAAACATTGCAATAGTTGCAAGGATCGTGCAGGACTTGGCAGTGGTTCATTCTGTTATACATAAGGTCACTATGAAGCAGAACCGACATGATGGCACCTAACAACAACAACACTGTGTGCCAGCCAGATGGTGAATGATCCCCTCCCCCCCCAGAAGGAGCCTTTCTTGTTTCCTTAGAAATACACGCTCCTTGTGGTCTACCCTCATTCCTGATTGCTGCAGTCCCTCCATTCCAGCCTTGCGTGTGAAGCCTTGCCAAGGAGGGCTCTCTCCTGGCCTGAAACATCTCCCAGGAAGGAGATTTCAGTGCCTCCTTGGCTTCATGATCCAAGAGGGAAGGACAGTACATGGGAAGGAAGCCCAGAGATATGGAATGACTCAGACAAGGATTTCCCAGCCCTGGGGCTGAAGAATTTGAACGCAGGACTCCAGGGACCCAGGTCCTGGCTTATGATCTGTCCCCAGGCCTCCTCTATCCAATACAGCCTCCAGAGTAGCCCAAAGCACCTCCCTAAGTAACAATTTCATCCTGTTTCTCCTATGTTAAAGCCCTCCGCTGTTCTCCTCTCTAACCTGGCCCAGAAAACCCCCCACAGCCGAGCCCCAAGCAACACCTTCAGCCTCTGCCCAAAGCCACCCTTTCCCACACACGCCATTTTTACGCTGCCATTTACTGTAGGCTTGCTCTGTGCCAGGCACTGGACTCAGTATTTCACAAGCAGTATCCCATTTCATCTCCGTCATTAACACTATAAGTCTGGTACATTAACCCCGTTTTACAGATGCAGGCACTGAGGCTCAGCCCTAGGCCACACAGCTAATAAGCAGAGGAGTCAGCTTGTCTGACTCTAGCCCAGGGCTGGAACCAGTCTTTTACCCGTTCTACAACGTGCTAGTCTGCCTTTATGCGTGTCTTTCCCTGTGCCTGAAAAAGTCGTTGTTCCTTTTCCTCCTGAAGAACTCCTTCTTAACCTTCAAAACCCATCTCAAATGGTGCCTCTTCTCCAAAGCTTTCTCCAGTCCACCAGCTCCTGTGAACTGCTTCCTGCTTGACGTTCTCCCCGCAGTTTGCAGAAATCTCGGTCTACACCCTCTGTCTCACTAGACCATGTCTCCCTGGCCTTTCCAGCACCATGCCTGGCATAGGATGGATGCTCAGAGAGGCTTTAAAAGTGAATGACCAGGGCCCTATGTGCCCAGCTGGGCTCAGCCACTGCCCATGCACCCTTCACAGTGTGTACATGCCCACCGCCCCGAGCCCAAGGAGCAGACCCCAGGCACCAGGCCATCTATCCCACCCTCAATCACACGCAGGCACTGAGGGCCCTCCAGTCACACCCCATCTCACACCCGTGGGTGGGGGCTTCTCCCCATGCCAGTCCCCTTTCCTGGCTTGGCAGCCCCTCTCTGTTCAACCAGCATGGCTGTTTCTGGGACTCTCAGCCGGTGATTAGGGCCCTAATCAGCAGGACTTCCTGCCAGCGACTGCCAGAGGTGGGGGCAGGGCAGGGAGGGAAACAAGGTCAACCCAAGGTGAAGTTCGCAGTCTGGGACCAGTGGAGGCTCTGGCTGGGAGATGGACTCACACACTGTTCCAGCCCGTCATCTCTCCAGCCTGTTTTACAGGTGAGGACACCAAGGCCCAGCGAGGGAAAGGAATTGTTAGGAGTCCAAGACACAGTCAGGGCTAGACTTGCCAGGCGAGAAGGACCTTCAGGGCGGAGACCCACTCTAACATTTCTTTTGAAGCCTGCTGCTCCCTACCTCTGCCCCATCCCCAGCTCCAAGCCCAGGGCTAAACAGGGCACAGGCTGCCCCTCTAAAGGGTTGTTGGAGACCAGCACATTGCTCAGGTCTGGTGAAAGTCAAGGGTCAGAGGTGAGGCCTACCTCGAGACCAGCAATGGCCTACGAGTAGGGCAGAGGTGCAGAGGGGAAGGGAGATAGGGTGGGACTTAGCTCAGCAACCTTCCCCAGCTGTCATCCTCATTGACCCAAGCCCATTTTTTCTCCAAAAAAAGCTAAATGCCTTTTGCAGCTGCAACTGGGCGGGCCAGGGGTCCGGAAATGGAGCTCACCTCCGACCCAGAGCAACCCCAGCCTCCCTGGGTGGGAACCAGGGCTGGGTGGAGAGTGCACCTTGGCAGGCCTTGAGGGTTGACCCCTGCTAATGAGGAATGTCAGGGGCACCGGAAAGCAGAGGACCCCAGAGAAGGCAGCAGCTGGGGATGGAGAGGGAGTGTGGCCAAGAGCCCCCGCAACCATGGGTTCCAAGTTCCAGCTTATATGGCATGCAAGGAGGGCCAGGCATGCTCCCCTCACCCACTACCACTGACAATGAAACGAAGGACTGAACTGAAGTTACAGCAAGAGGGATGCAGGTTAGACTCGAGGGAGACCTAGCAGGAGCCCTGGTGGTGCAGTGGTTAAACGTTTGGCTACTAACCAAAAGGTCGGCAGTTCGAATCTACCAGCCACTCCTTGGAAACTCTATGGGGCGGTTCGACTCTGTCCTATAAAATCGACTCCAAGACAACAGGTTTCAGTTGGTTTTCTTTTTTTTTTTTTTTTTTGGCTTAGCAGGGTATAAGACACACAAATTTTCAGAGGTTATTTGGGAATCCCACTTTAAAACACATATGCTACCACTATTCCTGTGGGCCATGGTCAAGGGAAGCCTGCCTGGGAGGCCAAGCCTGGGAGTCTCTGATTCAATGACTCTCAGCAACGATGGGATGGGATCCAAGAAGGGGAGCTTGGGCTGGTTTATAATAATGCATCGTGTTTACAGTTGATGGCAGCTTTCTCAGAGTCCTCCATAAACAGATCCATGCTGGCTCCCAAGCCTCCAGAGGTTCCCTTCCTCTCTCCTGCCTCTCACCAGTCACAAAGAGAGAGGGCGTGGGTGAGGAAGAGGAATCTTCCCTAGACTCTGATGCTAGGCCCCCTGGAGGCAAAACAACGCCACCATTTCCTCCACCCTCTGGTCCCAGAATTCTCCCATCTTAGGGACAGAACATCCACGGCCAGGGAGAAAATCTCAACCAAGAGTCAGACTCCTAGGAGAACAATAACAACAACATTAATAATAATAATGACTGCTAACATCTACTGAGCACTTACTATGTGCCAGGCACTATTCCAAGTGCTTTAAATAACTAACTCATTTGATCCTCACAACAACTACTACTGTCCCACTTTACAGACGAGGAAATTGAGGTGCCACACAGCTAGTACGTGAGGAGGTCATGGGCTGAGCCTGGCAGTCTGGGTCCAGAGCCATGCTCCCTGCCTTACTGTAGGCCTCTCAGGGAACACAGCCCCAGAATCTTGTTTCCTGGTCTCTCAAGTCCTCAACAGGCCCCATCTAAAGCTCTCCCATCCCCGCCCTTCATTAGTCCACTCATGTTGACAGTACTCTGCCAGGCCCAACAAGGAGCAGCTGGGAGGCAGAAGGCACAGGCCTGCCCTCAAGGAGTTTGTACTCCAGCTAGAACGCAGGGGAGCACCCAGGAAGCTTGCAAGAATCAGGGAAAGCTGAGGGACCCCACAGTCTCTGCTGGAGAAGGCCTGGGAAGGTTTCTGGCGGGGCTGCACCTAGAACTGGAACCCCCATCGTGGCAGAAGGGCAAGAATGCCACTCAGGCACTTCTGTGGCTCATCCTCCCTTATCACCTCCCCCGGAAACCCGCCCTTGAGTTCCAGTCCCTCCTGCCTCCCCCACCAGGCCTGACTGTGCTAAGGCTTCCAGCCTAAAAAGGCAGGGATTATAGAGCCAGTCTAGCCCTGGAGGAGGCAGTGCCAGGGACTAGCTCAGGCCCACTTACCACCCCCACCCACACAAGCTCCAACTCCATGGAGACCAGCCACCCTCCCCCAAGGGAAGCCAAGGTGGGGACAAGTTGAGGAAGATGTCCAAGGTCACCAACCTGGCTAGAAGCAGGCTGGGGGACCCAGCCGCCTTGGGAGTCTCTGGCCTCCTGCAGCCTCCGCCTCTGGGGATGGGAAAGTGCTTCAGGCGGTTTGAGAGAAGGAAAGAGAGAGAGGAAGGACGGGTGTGACCATGCATAATGGAGGGGGGCGCCCAGGGAGGTGGGGCATGATCTGTGAGGCTGGCAGCCCTGCCACCCCCACTCTCGTTCCAGCTCGCTTCTGCCCACACCTCTGCACGCCTAACAGCTCTAGGGAAAGCTAAGAACCAGCCAGCCAGGGAACCAGGGAGCCAGAGGCAATGGGCTAGGGGTGCAGCACTGGGGGGCAGGGGATGCCGCAGG